>NC_136517.1:79312755-79337755 GCF_053919585.1 Euprymna scolopes
CAAGTAAATATTTTCAAAGGCAAGATGAATTACTTTTCTACCTAATGGGATAATTTTTAGTGTTTTTATTGGGTTTGTACTACTGTACATATAGATTCGAAAAAGTTGTCAAAAAATAAATGTATAACAAATATTATCAACGGCAAGATACGTTACTTTATTACCAAAATGGATAATTTTTTTAGTTTTTTTTAATGTAAAATGTTTATTCGGCTCGAAAAACACAGCGTTTACAGTTATATTTGAAAATTACAAATGGCAGCAGACACTGTGTTAAACACATTAAGTTTGGGAAAATGAGTTAAAACTGAAAAAACTATACAAAATACTGTAAAAAACCACCGAACACATGTCTGACTATGTCACGGTAACATATATTGAGTGAGTTCCTGACAGTATTTTGTATTGTTTTTTTAGTTTTAACTCATTTTCCCAAACTTAACGTGTCCAACACAGTCTGCCACCATTTGTATCTTTCAAATATACCGATAAACACTACATGTTTTCAGACCGATTAAACATTTTACACTAAAAAAAAAAACACATAAATCTTATCCAGTTAGGTAGAAAAGTAACTTATCTTTCCTTTGATAACATTTATTTGTTGCATTTATTTTTCGACGACTTTTTCGTTTCTGTGTTTAGTAATTAATACAAACCCGTTTTATTTACTGTAACGTTTAGTCGGCTGGAAAAACAGTGTTTCTCAGTGTATTTGAAAAATACAAA
The DNA here is from genome assembly GCF_053919585.1 of Euprymna scolopes. Lineage (NCBI taxonomy): Eukaryota > Metazoa > Mollusca > Cephalopoda > Sepiida > Sepiolidae > Euprymna > Euprymna scolopes. Next base: position 79,313,485 of record NC_136517.1, read on the forward strand.
TGATGGCGGACACTGTTGATGATGTTAAGTTTGGGAAAATGATTTAAAACTAAAAAACTATATCAAAATACTATCAGAAATCCACCGAATATGTCAGCCTATGTCACGATAACATATAATCAGTGGGTGTCTGACACTGTTTTGTATAGTTTTTTAGCTTTTAACTGATTTTCCCAAACTTAACGTATTCAACAGAGTCCGCGACCATTCGTCTTTTTCAAATACACCGATAAACACTGAGTTTTTCGAGCCGATTAAACATTTTACATTAAATAAAAACATTAAAAGATTATCCAGTTAGGTAGAAATGTAATTTACCTTAATTTTGCTTTCATTTATTCGTTTTTTGGACAACTTCTTGAAATCTGTGTAAAGTAACCCTCCCCTCATCCCCTACCCAAATATTAATTAAAAACTCACATTTTTTGAATACATTTAAAAAAAAAAAAAACTTTATTTAGCATTTCAGTGTTTTAGTAACGTTCGGCTTAATCCACTGAACATTGGTCGAGCCCAAGCAATGATTGGCGGTAACTCCCGAGAATCCAGATTCAATTCTGCAAGAGGACCATTTTTTTTTTTCGCCTTTTCTTTTTAATTTTTGAGTGGATTGCTTTACTAAGAATATAAGAAACGTGCATCTTCTCTTTTTATTAGAATTTTCCATTACATAAAATTGAGCCACAGCAACGCGTGGCAGGGTACAGCTGTTATATATATATATATATATATATATATATATATATATATATATATATATATATATATATATATATATATGAATTTTTTAAACAGAAATCTGCTTTAAATTCCAGATTTTATATATATATATATATATATATATATATATATATATATATATGTAATCTAGAATATATATATAATATAAAGCTGAATGTGTGTGTGTGTGTGTGTGAGTGTGTGTGTGTGTGTGGTCACGAATAGGCTCCTATATGGTTGACTATTTTAAAAAAACTGAAAACATATAATGATAGAAAATGTATCGAGACACAGGAATGAGTATGTTTGATCTGGCAGAACGGTGGTTCATAAAAATCGTGGGGTCTGCGTTCGCGCCTGGTTCATAAAGTATGGAAATAAAAAATTTAAAAATTAAAAAAAACGTTTACAAGTTTTTTTGATATAGATGTACATAAGAATACTTTGATAAGTATGTTTTAACTTAAATAGGGATGGTATAATAAAATTGTGGGGTCTGCGTTTGCGCCTGGCCTCCATAGAATGGAAATAGGCACAAACTTTAATAAAGACTTTTCATATCTATCTGCGTAAGTATACTTCAATAATTATATTTCAGATTGAACAAATATGGAATAATAAAATTATGGGGGTGTTCGTTCGCACCTGATATCCATAGAATGGAAATATGTCACAAAGTTTAACAAGGTTTTTTAATATAGATCCACAGAATATTGTGATACGTGTTTCAGTGTGAACAGGTATGTTAAAATAAATTATGGGGTTTATCTATTTTATTTTTACTGTCATCATATTTTACTTTGGTTTTGATACCCCCAAATTCGAAGCTATCTCTTTACGACCCTTCCTTTTCATAACTTATCATACTTTCATAAATCAGAGTTCATTTTCTGTCAGCTGTTTTTGAAACCAGTCAACGACGGGTACTTTTGCTAGTGTATATATATATATATATATATATATATATATATATATATATATATATATATATATAGTGAGAGAGAGAGAGAGAAATAAAAAAGGAACAAACCATATTATCTGTTCATCAACGTTTCGTCTTTATTTCGAGACTTCCTCTGGATGAATGGGATTAAGAAACAAAAAATAATAGTACAAAATATTTGAAAATGTTTCACGTGAAAAGTGTGACGCTGTTCTTTTCCATATTTCTCATCATATATATATATATATATATACATATATATATATATATATATATATATATATATATATATATATGCAATCTAGAATATCTATATATATATAATCTAGATTCTAGATTATATATATAATCTATATATATATATTTATATATATATATACATATAATCTAGATATATATATAATCTCTCCCCCCCTCTCTCTCTCTCTCTCTCTCTATATATATATATATATATATATATATATATATATATATATATATATATATATATATTCTAGATTATATATATATAATCTAGAATTTGAAGCAGTACATTACATTTTAGAAACGATAAAAAATAAAAATATTAAAAAACATAAAAATATTGTTTTTTTTTTGTTTTTTTTTACAAAGGCATCACCACATTATCAAGGCCCAGAGGCCACTCAAGGATAAGGGTTAAAGAGTGTACAGTAGAAGTTGGTCAATATAGTAATCATTAGTAATCAAAATTTGGTAAATTTAATAACTTATATGGAGCGGCTCATCAAGAACTTATTTACCTTGAACTCAACCATATTGTAGTCAGCCGGAAAGCAGGAAAACGGAAGACAATTCCACAGGCGTGCATTTCTAAGAAATAAGATTTGTTCATGGAATCTACGTTTAGGTTTAGGCACAGATAAAGAGTGGGGGAAATTATTGATAGTGTTTACAGCTAGACGAGTGTTTCTTGTGAAAGTTTGGCGAGGGGGGACCATAGATTGAAGCTCAGTTGAACACTTTCCATGAAAATAACGATACATCAGAGACAAACTCGCAACATCTCTTCTGTGAGATAGAGGTTGTAAGGAGGAGAAAAGGACATCTCCTACGAGGCTACGAAGTCTATTTTGAACTCTATCAAGGCAGGACAAGTCCTTTCTAGCAGCTCCTGCCCAGATGTGGCAACAGTATTCCATCCTTGGACGTACCTGGCTCTTATATAGATAGAGAATAACATCAGCAGTGAGATATCTACTGGATCGATAGAAAGATCCCACCATTTTTCCAGCGGCCTTGGCAACAGATTTGATATACGTGTTCCATTTAAGATCAGGAGTAATGGTCAAGCCCAGAAGCTTGTCAAAACTTGAGGCCTCCTGAAGACGAGAGCCATTCATTTCAATTGATGACAAATGTGGATTAAAATGTTGATGATGTAAAGAGAGAAGCTTGGTTTTAGATGCATTAAAAGTAACCAGCCACTCCTTTCCCCATTGTACTACATGCTCAAGATCAGAGGAGAGAGAATTGGAGAGTACTTGCTCGTTTACTGTCTTAGATGTGGTACCATAAATGGTAGTGTCGTCAGCATAAATGTCTACAAATGATGTAAGGATATGATTTGGAAGATCATTAATGTAGATCAGGAAAAGAGTTGGGCCCAGGATGGATCCCTGAGGGACACCGGCATTAATACTGTGAGCTACGTCCAAATAAAATATGGGCGATTTTAAACGATCTCCGATAAAAAGACGGTACTTTACCCTAGTTATCGTTTAAATAAAATCAACAAGAAATCTAGAATTTGAAGCTTTAATTGAAACGGAAACAATATGCCGATGTCACATTATGTAAAACATGATTTTTGTAGGTGGCATTGTGTTATCTTGACGATTTATTGTAGTGAAGAGTTTGCAATTTTTCAAATGGTGGTTGTGATGTTTTACGTATGATAATTCACCCATATCCTTCATCCTAATTGTCGAGTGGCTTTAGGTCTTAATAAGTGGCCACTCTTTAGTAAATAAAATGTATTTTATTCACAGCGTTCAGGTTGGTAGATTTGCGAGTTTAATGCAACTCCCACTCCACTCTTCCCTTCCTCCACCGTCTACTCGATCGATTTGCTGTCTTTCCGATTATTTTCAGTAGTGGACAACGGAATAACGCTTAAGCCATTGTTGTTGTTGTTATTGTTGTTGTTGTTGTTGTTGTTGTTAGCAGCATCCCCCATTCATTTCGTATGAATGAGATGATTTCCTCGAAATCTTTCTAGTTAGAATTCATTGTAACATGGCATCGGGTATTTACAGAATGGACAACGTCACCGTTGCTAATATCGTTAAGTGAGAATGTTTCTGTGCGACGACCTGGATTCAAACCTGATATGCAGTTTGTCGATCAGAATCTTTAACTACTAAGCCATCGGTAACACCCTGATGATTTTTTATGATGATGATGATGATGATGATGATGATGATGATGATTGATTAATTATTGATGATGATGATCATGATCATGATCATGATGATGATGATGATGATCAGGATGGATTATTTATTGTTGATGATGATGGTGATGACCATCATCATCATCATCATCATGGATCTAAATGAATCGAACGAGAAAATGCCGAAATCGTATACTTTCGATTCACGTATTTTTCACAGATTTGGTGCATATTGTGTTACTGAAGAATCTCAGGTGATCCACCCCACCGCCCGGAGATACTGAGGTCAACAGATCAAACCGGTTGCTCGAAGTTCTTTGAAGGTCATCATTTGCCGGAATTGGGTGTCGGTTTCAGATCTGTTGAGTTATGGAACGGTTAGGCATTATTGTTTGCCGTGGATTGTCCACATACACATTGGCAAAAAGAAAATAAAAAACGACCAGAAGCTGTCGGATCCTGATGATGACGCCAGAATCCAAAGTTTTGAGCGGCATAGCAATGACACTATCCGTTGCCGCAGTTCTGCAGCGTCGCGGAAAAGTTAGACATTAGAACAGTTGATGATGATGATGATGATGATGATGATGATGATGATTTTTCTGTAATTTGCGTCGTTGTCTCTCATACAACTCTTATGCAGATTGTCCACATACACATTGGCAAAAAAACAAAAAACAAAAAAAAACGACCATACAAACGACCATTTTAAATACTAGGTTCTTGTTGATCCACTTGAGGAGTTCATGGGGTCAGCGCCCAGCGGTCATTGTTTTCTCCCCCGCCTACCAAACATTATTTTAACTGACCAACTGACCTAGTCTCATAACATTCTCACAGTCTTTCAAGTGTATATTTTATATTTTACACAAGCTACGGTTACTCAACGTTGCCAGGGAATTATATATATATATATATATATATATATATATATATATATATATATATATATATTCAAGCAAATATTATTAAATGCAACGGAGACATTTTGCTTTATGGTTCTTTTTTTAATTTTTCGATTTTCCGTATAATCTTTTTATATCGAAATCAAAAACATTAATAAAAGTTCCATAATCATCTTCAGGTGTTAAAAATTCGAGTATTAAAATTAGCAGGTTACTGGACACCGTTAACAAAGTCCTCGTTGAAAGCAAACAATTATACAACATGAAAATAATATTAAAAAATTAAAAATTCTTGAAGCGTCCTATATTAGAACCCTTAAACCGACTATAAATGATATCGCATTCGAGAAAAGCAGTAACGTTCACAAATGTCTTGCTTAGTTCGTAGTGGACGGACTTTTTTAACAGTGTCCACGAACTTGCTGATTTTAATACTCGAATTTTTAATCGACCTATATTTTTGATCGACTTTTCATCGACTCTATATATTTTAACTTATCGCCGTTTACTGTATATTTTAGTTTTCACTTTTGATTCGCACTTTTACTTCAACACCTGAAGATGATTCGTGGACGAATCGAAAGCGTTTGTTAAAGCAATAATTATGGAACTTTTATTAATATTTTTGATTTCGATGCACACGCACACACACACATACACACACACACGTATATATATATATATATATATATATGTATATGTATATATATATATATATAGTCATCCAGATACAGTACTGTTTCGCTGTTTCACAGCTCATCAGTGCGGCTAGACAGGCAACTACCTCAAGCCAGGATTGAAACCCGGCTGCCTGTACGACACTCAAGGCTCTTAACCACTACGTTATCGGCGGCTTCTCTGTGAGTCATGAGTTTAACGATGTTTTGACATCATCAGAAATACCTAAGCTCAATTTGTGGTGAGAGTGAGAGAGAAAGACTAAGTGTTGGCCCCAGAAAGAGCCTTTTTTTATTCTAATACTTTGCACTGAAATGGTTTTCTTTTTAAGATATGTATTCGTACATGGGCGTCTGTATTAGTTTGAGTGACTTTGTAGCTGGTGGTCGTGGTCGTGGTGGTGGTCGTGGTTGTGGTGATGATGATGATGATGATGATGATGATGATGATGATGATGATGATGATGATGATGATGATGATGATGATGTGGTTGGTGGTGTTTGTAGTAGTTATTCGGGCCAAATATATTTCCCAGGGAAATTCTAAAAAAAAAAAAAAAAAAATGAAAGAAAAGAGAAATTTAAAAAAAAAAACAGAAAAAAAAGGAAAACTGTTCTTGCTGTTTATATATCAAGATGAAAAACAATTATGAAAAAAAATAGATATCGTCCATAGTTGATATTCTAGTTCTTAACATATGCGAAAAAAAAAAGCGAAATAGAGAGAGAGAGAGAGAGAGAGAGAGAGAGAGAGAGAGAGAAAGAAAAAGAGTCAAAACTTGTGATACGTATCAAAATATCACCATCTTAAGTTTCCCCTAAAAAAATGTGTGGTCATGTGCAGAAGACTACACAAGAGTATATAACAAGTTTATTGAAAAAAAAAATTAATAAAAACGAATAAAGAAAAGTTATGGTCAGATAAAAGTTATAATGATAATTATGCTGCTGGTGATGATGATGGCGATAGTATGTTGATCGTAATTGTTATGATGATGGTTGACATGTTTAAATTAAAAGCGGAAACCAAATGACCATGTTTTATATTTTCCTTAATTTTCCAATTTTGCCACTCGCATAAAAATTACCTAACTACGTTTTTAAAGCGATGGCCTCTTTTCTCCACTTGAGCAGTTCACAGGGTCAGTGGTCAATCTCCTTCTCCACCCACCAAACATTATTTCTAACTGACCAACTGACCCAGACTCATATCAATCTGAAAATCTTCTAAGTGTATCTTTTGTATACGCACTATATACGTGTCTATCCGATGTTGCCCGGAAGCCGTTTTTGCTATTAATAACTAACCTAACTCATGGTCGTATCAGGATCTTGCTGCAGTTTACGGTAAGAAGCTATAAAAATTGCTAGAAAAAACAACACAAACAGTGGTAGACGATAAATTAATTAACAAATTATTGTTGTTTGTATTTTTTTAATGGAAAAATATCACCGGTGTTCGTTATAAAAGCCAATCCTACAAACGTGTTTTAAAACAAGCAGTTGCTTCGCAATAAAAATTTAGCTTTGGTTAAACAGACGTGAAAAAAAGTAAGCTTTCGTGATCAAGTGTGTTTTTGCATGGATAATGCGAAAGCTTTTACACTTTTACAATAAATCCACCAGGCAGAACAAAAGAGCCTGTTTATTTTATTTTGTACTGACTTAGAACCTAACACAACACCACGTCGGCATTCTTCGGCAGTTTACGGTAAGCAGACGGAAAAATTGTCGGGGAAAAAACTTAAACTTTAACAAAAGATTAGACTTACCGTACTTAAAAATGTTAATTTTCTTTTTCCAGAAAAAGGCATGTCGAAAATGCATTTTTGCAACAAACGTTTCAAAGAAATATATTGTTTATTTTATTCAGGCGAAAACATAGAAATACTATTGAAGAAAAACCAAATATGTAAACCGTTTTTTCTTTTACTAGAAAATTTTCAATTTATTGAAACAACTATGATCGAAAACTTTTTCAAGAATAGTATCATATATATATATATATATATATATATATATATATATATATATATATATATATATATATATATATAGTAAGTCGGACAATATGCATGGCAATCAAGCTACACAGAATTGTTCGTGTTTTATCCACGTAAGGATTCGTCAGTCTATTGCATGTAAACGATGTTACTGCTAGTTTTTATACATTCCCGAAGTGCAGAGTTTACTAGTAAGCTAATCCGATATTTTTTTATTCAGATACCCATTCACAAGTAATAGTCGCGCGTTTATCAAAATCTTTTATTCAACCATTTCTTTGTTCGTTTTTGAGGAAATGGATCCGCCCTTTTCTTTGTATAAGAAATCGACCTAGTTTTAACCTGACTTTTTTTTCGCTGACATTTTAGTTTATACTTGCTAATTTATTTATTTATTTATTTATTATTGTTAGCGTTGTTATACTTAATAATGATCTATTTTTGTATGTATACATTTGCTATTTAACTTCTGCGGTTTAATAAATTTTGGGGTTCTTTAAAATATATGATAGCTAATTTCTCATTCAAACATAGTCTACATAGATCGTCTATCTTCCTCCGTGTGCTAATAATCCGTACTATTTTTTCCTTGACAATCGACAGGCGTCCACTTTCCTTTAATTTCAAGTAGTAGTTCGCTAATAGAGTTTTTTATTTGGCTTTTTGTTGTTTTTTAATGTGATTATGTGATCGTGATATCTGCTTTAGAAATCCAGGGAAGTTCTCCCTACGTAATATTTTTTTGTTATTCGGGGTTTCTCAAGCGAATATTGTTGCCTGGTAAACGATGCTTTGGGTTGGGCATTTATTTTGTGATGGCATAAGTTGCGTATCGTTAGCTTTTTAAAATTTTTATTAGGGTTTGAGTTATTACTATTCCTGATAATAATATTTTTGTCATTTCTGTTATTTTTATTGTTGTTGTTGTTGTGTTATTATTTTTTACCCTTCTTTCTACTTTTAGATTATTTCATTATGTCCTTTAATTATCATGTATATCTCTCTATTCGTGGACTGGTTTCTTCTGTGGAAAGCAATCATTTATTAAGTCGCTTGACGAGGAGTTCTTGCTTTAATCGATCATTTGCCCGAAACATTAGCATGTCCAGTATCTCCGACCATGTAAATTTATTCATATTAATAAAAATACACCTTGCTATTTTTGTATTGAGTACTATTAATAACCTCGTTAAATCATAAGTTACCACTTTTGAAACCTTTTAACTTATATATATATATATATATATATATATATATATATATATATATATTTAAAGTGATGGTTGTGTAGTTCCAACGAGAGAAAAAATGTATATTTAAAAGAGTGTAGCCATCAACAATTGTGGGTTTTTTTTAAAGGTTTTCATCATATTTTTATTTTTATTTTTATTTTATTTTTATTTTAATATTTTAATATTTTAATAATATTTTAAAATAAAAATATGATGAAAACCTTTAAAAAAAACCCACAATTGTTGATGGCTACACTCTTTTAAATATATATATATATATATATATGAGAACAAAGATTTATTAAAATACGTTAAAACACTTTAAGAAGAGTTAACAACAAATTTAATTTTAAAAAACTTGACACAAATTTAGTGCGAGGAGTTTCGAAAGAAATACTTTCTTTCTCATCAGAGGGTAGTAGTTAGCAAAATGCGGAATCGGATTTTGCTTGCAAAGTATTTAAAGAAACTAAAAGTAAGCCATAGAGCTTACTTGGTAAACGTTTTAAATAAATAGTGAAGCAGAGAGAATGGGCAAAAAGGAAAAATAATTTCACGTGAATGGATGATCTCGAGAAGAGTAGAATATCCAATAACGGTAAAATCCCCCCCCAAAAAAAATGTTAAAAGTTCGGTATCCAGGAGTAAAAATCCAAAGGAATCGCGTCATCCAAAAGGCAAAATTCCGTGAAATAATTTACAAATGGGTACAAAGAAAAAAAGGAGTGAGTTCAAAATATTATTATAAAAAGATAAATTGTGCGTAGAATGAAGAAATGGAGAGATTTTTTTATTTATTTTTTTTACATAGGCATCACCACATTATCAAGGCCCAGAGGCCACTCAAGGATAAGGGTTAAAGAGTGTACAGTAGAAATTGGACAATATAGTAATCATTAGTAATGAACATTTGGTAAATTTGATAACTTATATGGAACGGCTCATCAAGAACTTATTTACTTTAGGCTTGAACACAACCATATTGTAGTCAGCCGGAAAGCAGGAAAACGGAAGACAATTCCACAGGCATGCAGTTCTAAGAAAGAAGCTTAGTTCATGGAATCTACGTTTAGGTTTAGGCACAGATAAAGAGTGGGGGAATTATTGATAGTGTTTACAGCTAGACGAGTGTTTCTTGTGAAAGTTTGGCGAGGGGGGACCATAGATTGAAGCTCAGTCGAACACTTTCCATGAAAATAACGATACATCAGAGACAAACTCGCAACATCTCTTCTGTGAGATAGAGGTTGCAAAGAGGAGAAAAGGACATCTCCTACGAGGCTACGAAGTCTATTTTGAACTCTATCAAGGCAGGACATGTCCTTTCTAGCAGCTCCTGCCCAGATGTGGCAACAGTATTCCATCCTCGGACGTACCTGGCTCTTATATCTCTTTATATATAGCGTCTTGAAATTTCTTGAATATTCTCTATCTATAAGATAGAGAATATTCAAGAAATTTCAAGACGCTTCTGCCGAGGCCGCATTTCTAAATTAAATTGCGTGGGTATCCATAGTCTGTCAAAGACTGAAAAAGCCTCGTTTATATGTATATATATATATATATATATATATATATATATATATATATATATATATGGGTAGTTTTTTTTATATCCGTTAGAAGCGCTGAGTGAAATTTGAAGAATAAAACATGTATAAATACATTTGAAGCCAAAACTGCAACGCGAAATTTTTTATGAATAAACGGGCGTTTATTTTTAAAGAAATATATTTCGGAGTAAGACTCCTTTGTCAATCTTTTTTTCCTCTTCTTCCTCGACATAATGTAGTGCGAGGTAGTTCGATGAAGAGTCCACGAACTATCTACCGTATGAATGAGATGATTTCCTCGAAATCTTTCTAGTTAGAATTCATTGTAACATGGCATCGGGTATTTACAGAATGGACAACGTCACTGTTGCTAATATCGTTAAGTGAGAATGTTTCTGTGCGACGACCTGGATTCAAACCTGATATGCAGTTTGTCGATCAGAATCTTTAACTACTAAGCCATCGGTAACACCCTGATGATTATAGATGATGATGATGATGATGATGATGATGATGATGATTGACGACGGTGATAATTATGATGATTATGATGGATGCTGATAATGGATGCTGCTGCTGATGATGATAATGCATCATGATTATGACAAGTGATGATCATGATGATTGATGATCATGATGGATTATTGATGATGATGATGATGATGATGATAATGATGATTGATTAATTATTGATGATGATGATCATCATCATTATCATGATGATGATGATGATGATCAGGAAGGATTATTTATTGTTGATGATGATGGTGATGACCATCATCATCATCATCATCATGGATCTAAATGAATCGAACGAGAAAATGCCGAAATCGTATACTTTCGATTCACGTATTTTTCACAGATTTGGTGCATATTGTGTTACTGAAGAATCTCAGGTGATCCACCCCACCGCCCGGAGATACTGAGGTCAACAGGTCAAACCGGTTGCTCGAAGTTTTTTGAAGGTCATCATTTGCCGGAATTGGGTGTCGGTTTCAGATCTGTTGAGTTATGGAACGGTTAGACATTATTGTTTGCCGTGGATTGTCCACAAACACATTGGCAAAAAGAAAAAAAAAACGACCAGAAGCTGTCGGATCCTGATGATGACGCCAGAATCCAAAGTTTTGAGCGGCATAGCAATGACACCATCCGTTGCCGCAGTTCTGCAGCGTCGCGGAAAAGTTAGACATTAGAACAGTTGATGATGATGATGATGATGATTTTTCTGTAATTTGCGTCGTTGTCTCTCATACAACTCTGATGCAGATTGTCCACATACACATTGGCAAAAAAAAAAAAAAAAAAAAAAAAACGACCATACAAACGACCATTTTAAATACTAGGTTCTTGTTGATCCACTTGAGGAGTTCATGGGGTCAGCGCCCAGCGGTCATTGTTTTCTCCCCCGCCTACCAAACATTATTTTAACTGACCAACTGACCTAGTCTCATAACATTCTCACAGTCTTTCAAGTGTATATTTTATATTTTACACAAGCTACGGTTACTCAACGTTGCCAGGGAATTATATATATATATATATATATATATATATATATATATATATATATATATATATATATATATATATATATATATATATATATATTCAAGCAAATATTATTAAATGCAACGGAGACATTTTGCTTTATGGTTCTTTTTTTAATTTTTCGATTTTCCGTATAATCTTTTTATATCGAAATCAAAAACATTAATAAAAGTTCCATAATCATCTTCAGGTGTTAAAAATTCGAGTATTAAAATTAGCAGGTTACTGGACACCGTTAACAAAGTCCTCGTTGAAAGCAAACAATTATACAACATGAAAATAATATTAAAAAATTAAAAATTCTTGAAGCGTCCTATATTAGAACCCTTAAACCGACTATAAATGATATCGCCTTCGAGAAAAGCAGTAACGTTCACAAATGTCTTGCTTAGTTCGTAGTGGACGGACTTTTTTAACAGTGTCCACGAACTTGCTGATTTTAATACTCGAATTTTTAATCGACCTATATTTTTGATCGACTTTTCATCGACTCTATATATTTTAACTTATCGCCGTTTACTGTATATTTTAGTTTTCACTTTTGATTTTCATTTTCGCGCCTTCGCACTTTTACTTCAACACCTGAAGATGATTCGTGGACGAATCGAAAGCGTTTGTTAAAGCAATAATTATGGAACTTTTATTAATATTTTTGATTTCGATGCACACGCACACACACACATACACACACACACGTATATATATATATATATATATATATATATGTATATATATATATATATATATATATATAGTCATCCAGATACAGTACTGTTTCGCTGTTTCACAGCTCATCAGTGCGGCTAGACAGGCAACTACCTCAAGCCAGGATTGAAACCCGGCTGCCTGTACGACACTCAAGGCTCTTAACCACTACGTTATCGGCGGCTTCTCTGTGAGTCATGAGTTTAACGATGTTTTGACATCATCAGAAATACCTAAGCTCAATTTGTGGTGAGAGTGAGAGAGAAAGACTAAGTGTTGGCCCCAGAAAGAGCCTTTTTTTATTCTAATACTTTGCACTGAAATGGTTTTCTTTTTAAGATATGTATTCGTACATGGGCGTCTGTATTAGTTTGAGTGACTTTGTAGCTGGTGGTCGTGGTCGTGGTGGTGGTCGTGGTTGTGATGATGATGATGATGATGATGATGATGATGATGATGATGATGATGATGTGGTTGGTGGTGTTTGTAGTAGTGATTCGGGCCAAATATATTTCCCAGGGAAATTCTAAAAAAAAAAAAAAAATGAAAGAAAAGAGAAATTTAAAAAAAAAAACAGAAAAAAAAGGAAAACTGTTCTTGCTGTTTATATATCAAGATGAAAAACAATTATGAAAAAAAATAGATATCGTCCATAGTTGATATTCTAGTTCTTAACATATGCGAAAAAAAAGCGAAATAGAGAGAGAGAGAGAGAGAGAGAGAGAGAGAGAGAAAGAAAAAGAGTCAAAACTTGTGATACGTATCAAAATATCACCATCTTAAGTTTCCCCTAAAAAAATGTGTAGTCATGTGCAGAAGACTACACAAGAGTATATAACAAGTTTATTGAAAAAAAAAATTAATAAAAACGAATAAAGAAAAGTTATGGTCAGATAAAAGTTATAATGATAATTATGCTGCTGGTGATGATGATGGCGATAGTATGTTGATCGTAATTGTTATGATGATGGTTGACATGTTTAAATTAAAAGCGGAAACCAAATGATCATGTTTTATATTTTCCTTAATTTTCCAATTTTGCCACTCGCATAAAAATTACCTAACTACGTTTTTAAAGCGATGGCCTCTTTTCTCCACTTGAGCAGTTCACAGGGTCAGTGGTCAATCTCCTTCTCCACCCACCAAACATTATTTCTAACTGACCAACTGACCTAGACTCATATCAATCTGAAAATCTTCTAAGTGTATCTTTTGTATACGCACTATATACGTGTCTATCCGATGTTGCCCGGAAGCCGTTTTTGCTATTAATAACTAACCTAACTCATGTTCGTATCAGGATCTTGCTGCAGTTTACGGTAAGAAGCTATAAAAATTGCTAGAAAAAACAACATAAACAGTGGTAGACGATAAATTAATTAACAAATTATTGTTGTTTGTATTTTTTAATGGAAAAATATCACCGGTGTTCGTTATAAAAGCCAATCCTACAAACGTGTTTTAAAACAAGCAGTTGCTTCGCAATAAAAATTTAGCTTTGGTTAAACAGACGTGAAAAAAAGTAAGCTTTCGTGATCAAGTGTGTTTTTGCATGGATAATTCGAAAGCTTTTACACTTTTACAATAAATCCACCAGGCAGAACAAAAGAGCCTGTTTATTTTATTTTGTACTGACTTAGAACCTAACACAACACCACGTCGGCATTCTTCGGCAGTTTACGGTAAGCAGACGGAAAAATTGTCGGGGAAAAAACTTAAACTTTAACAAAAGATTAGACTTACCGTACTTAAAAATGTTAATTTTCTTTTTCCAGAAAAAGGCATGTCGAAAATGCATTTTTGCAACAAACGTTTCAAAGAAATATATTGTTTATTTTATTCAGGCGAAAACATAGAAATACTATTGAAGAAAAACCAAATATGTAAACCGTTTTTTCTTTTACTAGAAAATTTTCAATTTATTGAAACAACTATGATCGAAAACTTTTTCAAGAATAGTATCATATATATATATATATATATATATATATATATATATAGTAAGTCGGACAATATGCATGGCAATCAAGCTACACAGAATTGTTCGTGTTTTATCCACGTAAGGATTCGTCAGTCTATTGCATGTAAACGATGTTACTGCTAGTTTTTATACATTCCCGAAGTGCAGAGTTTACTAGTAAGCTAATCCGATATTTTTTTATTCAGATACCCATTCACAAGTAATAGTCGCGCGTTTATCAAAATCTTTAATTCAACCATTTCTTTGTTCGTTTTTGAGGAAATGGATCCGCCCTTTTCTTTGTATAAGAAATCGACCTAGTTTTAACCTGACTTTTTTTCGCTGACATTTTAGTTTATACTTGCTAATTTATTTATTTATTTATTTATTTATTTATTTATTATTGTTAGCGTTGTTATAATGATCTATTTTTGTATGTATACATTTGCTATTTAACTTCTGCGGTTTAATAAATTTTGGGGTTCTTTAAAATATATGATAGCTAATTTCTCATTCAAACATAGTCTACATAGATCGTCTATCTTCCTCCGTGTGCTAATAATCCGCACTATTTTTTCCTTGACTATCGACAGGCGTCCACTTTCCTTTAATTCCAAGTAGTAGTTCGCTAATAGAGTTTTTTATTTGGCTTTTTGTTGTTTTTTAATGTGATTATGTGATCGTGATATCTGCTTTAGAAATCCAGGGAAGTTCTCCCTACGTAATATTTTTTTGTTATTCGGGGTTTCTCAAGCGAATATTGTTGCCTGGTAAACGATGTTTTTGGTTGGGCATTTATTTTGTGATGGCATCAGTTGCGTATCGTTAGCTTTTTAAAATTTTTATTAGGGTTTGAGTTATTACTATTTCCGATAATAATATTTTTGTCATTTCTGTTATTTTTATTGTTGTTGTTGTGTTATTATTTTTTTACCCTTCTTTCTACTTTAAATTATTTCATTATGTCCTTTAATTATCATGTATATCTCTCTATTCGTGGACTGGTTTCTTCTGTGGAAAGCAATCATTTATTAAGTCGCTTGACGAGGAGTTCTTGCTTTAATCGATCATTTGCCCGAAACATTAGCATGTCCAGTATCTCCGACCATGTAAATTTATTCATATTAATAAAAATATATCTTGCTATTTTTGTATTGAGTACTATTAATAACCTCGTTTAATTCATAAGTTACCGCTTTTGAAACCTTTTAACTTATATATATATATATATATATATATATATATATATATATATATATATGTGTGTGTGTGTGTGTGTGTGTGTGTATGAGAACAAAGATTTATTAAAATACGTTAAAACACTTTAAGAAGAGTTAAAAACAAATTTAATTTTCAAAAACTGGACACAAATTTAGTGGATTGTCCTCAATGCGAGGAGTTTCGAAAGAAATACTTTCTTTCTCATCAGAGGGTAGTAGTTAGCAAAATGCGGAATCGGATTTTGCTTGCAAAGTATTTAAAGAAACTAAAAGTAAGCCATAGAGCTTACTTGGTAAACGTTTTAAATAAATAGTGAAGCAGAGAGAATGGGCAAAAAGGAAAAATAATTTCACGTGAATGGATGATCTCGAGAAGAGTAGAATATCCAATAACGGTAAAATCCAAAAAAAAAAAAAAAAATGTTAAAAGTTCGGTATCCAGGAGTAAAAATCCAAAGGAATCGCGTCATCCAAAAGGCAAAATTCCGTGAAATAATTTACAAATGGGTACAAAGAAAAAAAGGAGTGAGTTCAAAATATTATTATAAAAAGATAAATTGTGCGTAGAATGAAGAAATGGAGAGATTTTTTTATTTATTTTTTTTACATAGGCATCACCACATTATCAAGGCCCAGAGGCCACTCAAGGATAAGGGTTAAAGAGTGTACAGTAGAAATTGGACAATATAGTAATCATTAGTAATGAAAATTTGGTAAATATATTATATGGAACGGCTCATCAAGAACTTATTTACTTTAGACTTGAACACAACCATATTGTAGTCAGCCGGAAAGCAGAAAAACGGAAGACAATTCCACAGGCATGCAGTTCTAAGAAAGAAGCTTAGTTCATGGAATCTACGTTTAGGTTTAGGCACAGATAAAGAGTGGGGGGAATTATTGATAGTGTTTACAGCTAGACGAGTGTTTCTTGTGAAAGTTTGGCGAGGGGGGACCATAGATTGAAGCTCAGTCGAACACTTTCCATGAAAATAACGATACATCAGAGACAAACTCGCAACATCTCTTCTGTGAGATAGAGGTTGCAAGGAGGAGAAAAGGACATCTCCTACGAGGCTACGAAGTCTATTTTGAACTCTATCAAGGCAGGACAAGTCCTTTCTAGCAGCTCTTGCCCAGATGTGGCAACAATATTCCATCCTTGGACGTACCTGGCTCTTATATCTCTTTATATATAGCGTCTTGAAATTTCTTGATTATTCTCTATCTATAAGATAGAGAATATTCAAGAAATTTCAAGACGCTTCTGCCGAGGCCGCATTTCTAAATTAAATTGCGTGGGTATCCATAGTCTGTCAAAGACTGAAAAAGCCTCGTTTATATATATATATATATATATATATATATATATATATATATATATATATATATATATATATATATATATATATATATGGGTAGTTTTTTTTTATATCCGTTAGAAGCGCTGAGTGAAATTTGAAGAATAAAACATGTATAAATACATTTGAAGCCAAAACTGCAACGCGAAATTTTTTATGAATAAACGGGCGTTTATTTTTAAAGAAATATATTTCGGAGTAAGACTCCTTTGTCAATCTTTTTTTCATCTTCTTCCTCGACATAATGTCGAGGAAGAAGAGGAAAAAAAAAAGATTGACAAAGGAGTCCTATTCTGAAATATATTTCTTTAAAAATAAACACCCGTTTATTTATTAAAAAATTTCGCGTTGCAGTTTTGGCTTTAAATGTATTTATACATGTTTTATATATATATATATATATATATATATATATATATATATATATATATATATATATATATATATATATATCTGTTACACACCTATATTTGAATTTTAACGGACATATTCCGAGAAAGATTATTAATTGCGTTCATATCTTTTAAAAACATATTAACGACTATACGACGTTATCAAAATATATCCCCCAGCGTCCTTTTCGTTTCTGAAATTGAACAGCGTCACACTTCGCACATGAACCATTTTCACATATTTGTACTGGGGGTCTTGTTTCTTAATCTCATTCATCCAGAGGAAGTCTCGAAATAAAGACGAAAAGTTGATGGAACCATAACAGTTTGTTCCTTTATATATATATATATATATATATATATATATATATATATATATATATATTAGAATTTAATATATCAGAATGTAATAGATGATATAATTATTTACATAGTCAAGCAAGGCCGCAGCTCACACAAGCCATGAAAGCCAACAAACCGAAAGTTCAAGTGTTCAACTGATGAGCTCTCGTTTGGGCTTATCAGCTGAACTTATCCGAACTCGTGATTCGAAACTGAATCCCTTACAGGCAAAACGAGTACTTTGTCACTTAGGCAACCCCGCCATACGCAAGAACATCTATTAACTAACACAGACCACGCAAACAGTGATAGTTATAGACTTTCTTGTCCGCTGCGCAGTTTCACAGGTGGCAGAATACGCGCCTCGCATGCAAGAGATTCGGGTTTTCAAATCCCGAGATCGGGTGTTTTACTGATGAGCATAAATGAGGGTGAAACTCGAAGCTTAGACTTCTGATTTGTTGGATTTCATGGCTCCTCTGAGCTGCGACGTTAATTATCCGTATAAATAATTATATATATGAGTACTTCATTCAATCATATATATATATATACATATATATATATATATATATATATATATATATATATACGAAGATATAATTTTATGCGAAATTTTGCAGTATTTACTTCAACAGTAGAGCTAAGTAGTAAATTATGCCATGTATATTTCTATAACTTAATATATATATATATATATATATATATATATATATATATATATATATATATGAATATGTTGAATTTGAAAACTAGTGGCTACACATATGCAAATATGTTTCAGTGACCACTCTGCTAGGGAAACATATTCGCATATGTATAGCCGCTAATTTTCAAATTCAACATATTCATATTGCTCTGTCTAAACATTGAGCCCTCTTTGGTTGACCCATTTTGGTTTTGTTTTTGTTTAAATAACTAAACAATAATACCAATAATATATACATATATATATATATATATATATATATAATTATTTACTATAATAATTATTAAATACCTACAGACACTGGTGTTTCATCTGTTCAGGAATCATCAGTGCAGATTAACACCTGTCGATAGATTCGAACCTAGTGACAGAAGCCATCTATGGCTTCATTAGCAAGGATCTAATCCATTCGGCTACCGTTAACCGCGAGAAATGTTTTTGAATTTCAAACATTTATTTTTTAAATTCTTTTTAACATCTGTCAGAGTGATCTAATCATTATATGATGATCTTATCAAATCCAAATTAATTTAGTACTTTCTGTAGATGATACTCCTCTTTACTCGACTTCGTTGTTGTCTTCATTTTTATTGTTTCGCCTTATATTATCTTAAATTTCTATAAACTAGTTTTCCTCTACATTTTTCAATTCAGTGATATTGCTTCAAAACTGGAAGGCGTGTTGATATATAAACAACCTATTTCGCAATTATTTGATTCCTAAAGCTTATAGCATCCTTGCTTTTTTAAATAATAATTTTTTTTATTTTTTTTTCTTTGCAGTAATCTGACGTGCTGTTTTGTCGCCATTTAAAGATGAAAAGGAGCCACACTCTCCTGGCCACAGCCGTCATCTACGTCATCACGTCAATCGCCCTCCTTTCGTACCTAAAGAAGATCCCTATACGAATGAAAATTGTGGAAACGACCATAAACAATGAAGCGTCCGGACAGTTCATCTCCTACCACGATGCAACCCTACCCGTGGGCGGATTCACCTTCATGCCTATTGCTAACACGACGTCGCTTTGTCGGGGTTACGCCCATGACAGTGCGACCGGTCGCAACTACACGAGGCCCAAGGTGTTTCTCACCATATTTACCACGTGGGACAGCAACGACCGGAAGGACCAGCTACACGCGAACACACTCCGGAACTGGCAGTTGCTTAAGGGCGACGTCCGCGTGATCGTCTTTATCAATGAAAGCTTCAGCCATTTTCCGCTCTGTACGTGTCCCGATTGTGAGCTGTGGCCCGTCCCTGCGGTCGCCGCATCGGGAGTCCCCGTTTTGAAATACATGTTCATGTATGTAATTCAGAACGTCAATAGCACGTATTACTCGTACGTGAACTCGGACATCGTGTTTAACGGCAACCTCGTACGGACGTTACAAGTAATCGAGGAAAGAGTTAATTTAGAGGCCCGGCCAGTGTTTGTGGTCGGTCGACGAACCAATGTGATGAACCTTACGGCCGTTGAGGCGAGCAATTCGGCAAATCTGGAACGTGCCGCACGCTCTCGAGGCAAACTCTTCCGAACGGACGCGCAGGATTACTTCATAACCACTCGGAATTACCCATGGGAAGGTATACCAAACTTAATAGTTGGCAGCCCCGGTTACGACAACTGGCTGGTGACGCATTCTTTAAAAGCGCGGTTTGTGGTCATTGATGTCACGGCCACGGTGCTGGCGGTGCACCAGACAACGAATATCGGCAACTACGAGGGGTTCCGTAAATCGTTTAAGAATTACAATGTCAAGCTGCTGGCGTCTAAGTATAACGACAGCAAAAGCGTGCTAGCCGGCCATACCATATGTACTGACCTTCAGACGAAGTTCCTTAAAGGGAAGGTCGTCTTATTGGAGCGGAGGTCAAATATCTGCAGAAGAATTCATAAAAAAATCATCGGAAGAAAACCTATAAAAACCCCGTGGAATTCATAACACAGGCTTATATAAAACGTAGATTGTTATTATTATTATTATTATTATTATTATTATTATTATTATTATTATTATTATTATTGTTGAAAATAAAATAAGGCACCCTAATTATTTTCCAGAAGAAACGTGATCTGGGGTTTGTAACCTTATGCTTCCCATAAACTTTAAATATGAAACAGAGAGGACATATATATATATATATATATATATATATATATATATATATATATATATATATATATATATATATGTATTAATAAATATATATATATATTAATAAATAAATATATATATATATTAATAAATAAATATATATATATTAATAAATATATATATATATATATTAATGAATATATATATATATTAATGAATATATATATATAGTTAATATATATTAATGAATATATATATATATATGTATATATATATAAAGAGAGAGAGATTAATGAATATATATATATACATATGTATATGTACATAATGAATATATATATGTGTGTGTGTGTGTGTGTGTGTGTGTGTGTGTGTGTGTGTGTGTGTGTGTGTGTGTGTGTGTGTGTGTGTGCACTAGTCGGACGCCCGGCGTCACACAGATGTAAAATACACTTAATCCTTTGTTTGCGACGTTCAAAGTTAAAGAGAAAAATCCTTTGCTTTAGCAGGATCATCTCCGATCTAGATTGAATCCATGGGTATATTTTAAATGTGCTCAAGTAAGTCGAAAAATGCTCTCTCCGTTGGACAGTAAGCTACATTGAAGTTTGGAAAAAATTATTTTCTTCCTTAATGAATAGAACGCATTATATAACATATTTATTATTACAATAGTCAGTTCCCTATCGATTATTACATTGTACCCAGTATGCAGAAGTGATTTCAAATATATATATATATATATATATATATATATATATATATATATATATATATATATATGATATTTAAAATCACTTCTGTATATTGGGTACAATATATGAATCGCTATATATATATATATATATATATATATATATATATATATATATATATATATATATGAATAAAAAAGAATACGAAAAGTATAAAAGCTTATAACTTTTCTTTATTTTATATATAAATTGTGTGCCACGAGCTAGAATCGAAACCAAAACATGTAGCTCTCCAGCCTTAGACGTCATCGTTTAAGCTATCGTACAAAGACAGACAGACAGACAGACAGAAAATGTCACTTTCATATATACATATAAACCCACAGTCCACGTAAGACGCAATCATTTTACCTCCTCGAGCCGCTGTTCGACCTTGAGTCTCAGCAGAGATGCACTTTGAAGAAAATGGAGACGAACAGACAGAGACATAGTGAGTTAGGTCCATATACACATTAAATTCTACCAATATATAATGGTGATTTTAAAAGTATATATATATATATATATATATATATATATATATATATATATATATATATATATATATATATATATATATATAATAAATTCCACAGCCAAACAACACAAGAGCCATGACAGTCAAAGAACCGGAATTCCAAGACTATATATATATATATATATATATATATATATATATAAATATATATATATATATATATATAGTGCCCTCAGCGAGAATTGAAACCATAAGGCGCTCTTTACCTTTTCAACTATCCTCAGATAGATAAGAAAAAAAAATGAACCGACTACGAGTACTGCGTATAATGTGCGAATGTTTTTATGGCAGTATTCATGTCAATAACTCTTGTTAGTTGGCGGATCCAGATGTTTGTCTTTCTGTCTTGTAGAGTGATGCCTAACATTATCCTCTCCATCTTTCTTTGTGCCACTGCCAAGATTTCACTTTGGCGAGTTGTTAGCGCCCGTGTTTCCCTACACTAGATCATCACAGGCAGTATATATTTATTGGAGATCTTCCCTTTCATTGACATACTTGCTTTTCGGCTTCTCATGATATCCTCCATTTTCCCAAAAGCTACATATACCAATGCTGTCCTTCTCAGGGAGGAGATTTCCATCTTTCGTAATTTTGCTTCCCGAATAGATGTAGCTTTCAACTTCCTCAATGGTATTTCCATCAACAATTATAGGCGACTTGGCAGCGTGCTTGTTTACTATGCACCTCGGTCTTCCCAAGGTGCGTGTTAAGGTTTGCTCTTAAAGTGGATGTCATTTAGAATGGCATTTAGTTCCTGGGGAGAGTGTGCTATTAGTACTATATCATCAGTGAAGATGAGTTGTGACAGGAGTTCGCCATCGATATTGACTCCTCTATACTCCCAATTAATCCGACTGATTATCGCATCCTGGGGACAGGCTGTGAAGAGTTTTGACGAGAGGTTGTCAACTTCTCTTCCTGCAACATATGTACACAATAATGTTTGTTGAGGTTAGATGTTTTCAGCGTGATTACAAAATAGTAATATAGTCTAAACTGTTACAAATGATAAGCTCAATGAAAACGTATTTCCGGTTCCAGAGCATATATACTGGTGGGTTTCATTCGAATAACAAAAAAAACAAAAAAAACAGTCTGCTATTATGATACTTATTTTTATAAATCGTTTTTTTTAAATACATGCGTATATCTATATTTTCAGGTTCACATATAAAAATGTATATAAAAATGTTATAAATATGTTTTAAAAAAATAGAGACATTGGGGTCTACATTAAAAAAAGTATATTATAAAAACAAAATAGAAATCATTGTTGTAGGCTGATTTTCTTTAGTTATTGGAATGAAACCCAACAGCATATATTTATATATATATATATATATATATATATATATATATATATATATATATATATATATATATATAGACTTATATGTAATATACTGAGTTCGTGTTATTCAGTAAATTTTCATATACCAATAGGTTTTAACCCAAAAATGGTTGACTTAAGGATTAAGCTACAAAATTATCACATTTCATAATTGAGCATTAATATACTGTGTGTGCAAAATCAAGACTTCAAGACAAGGTGTTGATGGCAACAAAAAGTGTATTTCATTTTACGTTACAATTGTTTCAATGTCTAGTTTGACAATTTCAAGCATTATATCGTTTAAAAATTTTTAAAAAAACAGCATTTCTTAAGACTTTATGAATAAACACACTTTAAGCAATGTAGCATTTTTTGAATAGAAAGAAAAAAGGCGGGGTGGGGGGGGATCCCTTACGGGAAAAACATGCGAGAAACATTTACCTTGTTACGAAAAAGCCCATTTAAATATTAATGTATCGCCTAATTTTCGTATCCTTATTTAAGAACAGAGTTATGTGAAGTTTTTATGGGGAGCCCTAAGCCATTTTATAAAAGTATATATATATATATATATATATATATATATATATATATATATATATATATATATATATATATATATATATATATATATATATATATGGGGCTAGTGACTTTATTTCTAAGTACAAAATGGCATAATATAAGCAATCTATAAGGTATTTGAAACTTCTCTTCAATTCCCGGATATTTTAATCATGTCCAAAAGCATTTTATTTTCTTTCGATGGATTGATTGTTGCTATTTCTTCTGATGAGTTAAGGGCAAAATCGATTCACTGATTGATATCATAATTAAGTGAATGATTTTGTGCTACAAAACAGATACTGTTAAGCAT
>NC_136517.1:79342755-79345255 GCF_053919585.1 Euprymna scolopes
CTTGACGTAAATACAGCGTATATGCCCTTGACGTAAATACAGCGTATATGCCCTTGACGTAAATACAACGTATATGCCCTTGACGTAAATACAATGTATATGCCCTTGACGTAAATACAATGTATATGCCCTTGACGTAAATACAATGTATATGCCCTTGACGTAAATACAACGTATATGCCCTTGACGTAAATACAACGTATATGCCCTTGACGTAAATACAACGTATATGCCCTTGAAGTAAATACAGTGTATATGCCCTTGACGTAAATACAACGTATATGCCCTTGACGTAAATACAACGTATATGCCCTTGACGTAAATACAGTGTATATGCCCTTGACGTAAATACAACGTATATGCCCTTGACGTAAATACAACGTATATGCCCTTGACGTAAATACAATGTATATGCCCTGGACGTAAATACAACGTATATTCCCTTGACGTAAATACAATGTATATGCCCTTGACGTAAATACAACGTATATGCCCTTGACGTAAATACAATGTATATGCCCTTGACGTAAATACAATGTATATGCCCTTGACGTAAATACAACGTATATGCCCTTTACGTAAATACAACGTATATGCCCTTGACGTAAATACAATGTATATGCCCTTGACGTAAATACAACGTATATTCCCTTGACGTAAATACAACGTATATGCCCTTGACGTAAATACAACGTATATTCCCTTGACGTAAATACAACGTATATGCCCTTGACGTAAATACAACGTATATGCCCTTGACGTAAATACAATGTATATGCCTTTGACGTAAATACAACGTATATGCCCTTGACGTAAATACAACGTATATGCCCTTGACGTAAATACAACGTATATGCCCTGGACGTAAATACAACGTATATTCCCTTGACGTAAATACAACGTATATGCCCTTGACGGAAATACAACGTATATGCCCTTGACGTTAATACAGTGTATATGCTCTTGACGTAAATACAGCGTATATGCCCTTGACGTAAATACAACGTGTATGCCCTTGAAGTAAATACATCCAACAAAAATCGACAAGCGGCAAAATCCCGCCCCTACACAATAGAAATCTCCAAATGCTAGAAAGTATTCTACTCTAATAGTTTCTTCCCTTGGACTGCTAAACTTTAGAATCCACTACTGGGGTGCTGCTTCCTTGATTGTACTGACATGCTGAAGTTCAAGAAAACTGCTTACTGATTACTTTTAAGATTTCTACCCGGTCATGGCTAACGAACGGAAGCATGCTATCTTCGAAAATTAAATGAATGATTCTGTTTGAAATTTCGTGCAGATTTCCGAGTTGGACAGAAAGATTCCTGAGTAGGACAGAAGCATTCCTGAGTTCGACAATATACAGATGAAGAAGGTCGGAGACAATGTCGACCGAAAAATTGTTAAAATAATACTCAAGATTAGAAAAATAGTCCGATAATCTGAAAAAAATGCCAAGTTAATCCTCGTCTGAGAAAATTCAAAATTCTACTTTTTTTTTTTTTTTATATTCTTCCATGTATTTTGTGAAGACTTCTCAGAATCTTACTCCAGTTCCGGGACAAATTGGTTGGCTGGCTAGCCTGGATTGGTTCGCGCTGATTATGGAAGGAAAACTGCCTACTGATTACTTTATATAAATATATATGCATGTATATATGTGTATGTGCATATATATATATATGGATGTATGTGTATGTGTATACATATATGTATGTATGTATGTATGTATACACATGCACATACATCCATATATATATATATATATATATATATATATATATATATATGCACATACACATATATACATACATATATGTATATGCATCTTTGTTTTTGCTACACCCTCGAAGTCATCTGTCTAAAGACTCTGATGCAGCCTTTTACAAATATTTACTGTTATTATTGCTGCAAACAAAAGACAAATGTTTGAATTTCATATATGTAAAAAGACCAACAAACGAAACCGAACAAATATATTAAACACATATTATATTTTTATCTCGTGTTCTTCTCTGTTCATTTTATTTGCATAACATCGTGTTATTTATAAAGTCAGAACGTCGTCTATGTAAATATGTGGCATATAATGTTAAAGATATTATATATATATATATATATATATATATATATATATATATATATATATAAATGGGAAATTCCGAGAAAAAAACATCCGATATTCAAGTTGAAGACGCTAACACGTAGTTTTTTTTGTTTTGTTTTTTGTTTTAAACAGTATTGAAGTTACCTTGAAGATCGGATGTTTTTTTTTTTTTTTAGAAATTGCCCATTTTTTATTTTGGACGTAAACAAATAATATTTTTATTTATTTATAAAACAGTAATCGACGTACATGCATGTTTCGGGGTATTACCCCTCTTCAGCGTATCTTTACTATTATTAGGACTCGAACCCTGGACCTTATGCATTTCAGTCCAGCGTCTTATCCATTACGTTATGATGCCATTGACGATTTGCTGTTTAGTTTTTATCG
>NC_136517.1:79350255-79365255 GCF_053919585.1 Euprymna scolopes
TCGATACTGTTAATATTCAAGTCTAGCCGACATTAACAAACTCCTAAGAAATTCCACAGACTCGACCGGCGACGGCGCCGCTCGTAGTAAATGGCAATCCGAAATCGTATCTGATTGCTTGGCAATGGCTATGGCAATAGCAATTAATTTAGAAAAGCAAGAACAATAATGAAAAACCCAAATTTGGTTTAGAATAAAATCCAAAAATAACAAAAGCGGGTTTGTATTACTATACACACAGATTCGAAACTGTTGCCAAAGAAAACAAATATATAACAAATAAATGTAATCAAAGGCAAGATAAGTTATTTTTCTACCGAACTGAATAATTTTTTTAGTGTTTTTATTTAATGTAACGTGTTTATATATCTCGAAAAACATACAGTGTTTCACGATGTATTTGAAAAATGCAAATGGCGCCAGACTTTGTGTTGAATACGTCACTTTGGGAAAATGAGTTAAAACTAAAAAAAAACTGTACAAAATACTGTTAGAAACCCATCGAATATCTATCAGCCTATGTTGCAGTAACATATATTGAGTTGGTTTTTAACAGTATTTTGTATAGTTTCTAGTTTTAACTCATTTTTTCAAACTTACGTATTCAATACAGAGTCCGTCGCCATTTGCATTTTTCAAGTACATCGGTAAACACTGTATGTTTTTCGAGCTGAATAAACATTTTACATTAAATAAAAACACTAAAAAAAAATCCAGTTAGGTAAAAAAAAGTATTTTTTTTGCCTTTCATAACATTTATTTGTTATATATTTGTCTTTTTTGACAACTTTTTCGAATCTATGTGAATAGTAAAACAAACCTACAACATCCAAAACAGAAAGAAAGGAAGTCCAATGTCTTGACAAAAGTTTACGACAAACGCCCGTAAACGGCATAGGATGTTTCACTTGATCCTAATTACTTTGCCTCCCCGCGAGGGCAGAGATAGACACCAGGGTCATATTTTAAGGTGGAGAAAGGAACAAAAAAAATTGTCTCGGTCGTGAAGGAATTGTCCTCCACTAACTGAGAACAAAAAAATTGAAGTGTAGCACCAGAACAGAAACTGCACTTTGATCTCTTTGATAGATGTTTCACTTGTTTTAATTTTCTTATCATTTTGTTTTTCATCGGGATGGGGTATCCTACCGGATGCCAAACATTCACCCACCATTTCAGTCACTCCATTCGTTTGAGAAATCGTAAATTAACGCCGTTTGTTTGGCGAATTAATTGAGTTAATTCAGTGAACGGGGTTAAATGCGATCGAAATAGGTTTTTTTTTGTTGTTGTTTTTTTATTTGGGAGTCACCACTTATCAAGGCTTGAATGCCACTCGAGGATAAGGATTAATAGATGTGAGGTGGTAGCGTAGTAATCACTACTATTATGAATTGGGTAGAATTTGATTATTTATGGGAACAGCTAAACAGGAACCTGTTTACATTGGATTTGAAGGGTACCATGTTATATGCAACCAGGAAACAAACCAGCGGAACAGTGTTCCAGAAGTGGGCAGTTCTGGGAAACAAGCTTTGTTCATGGAATCTGCGTTTAGATTTAGGCACATCTTAAAGGTGTGTGGAATTATATGTAGTGGTTGGAGCTAGTTGAGTGGGGTTTTTTTTATGAAATTTTGGAAAGGGGGGGGACTATACATTGGAATTCAGTCGAGTACTTGCCACGGAAATAAAAATAGAGTAAAGACTAGCTCGCGACGTCTGTTCACGTGGGAAGAGAAAAGGGCATCGCCAACTAGGTTTCGAAGTTTTGAAATCTATCAAGACAGGATAGGGCGCGCCGAGCAGCTCCTGCCCAGATGCGACAACAGTACTCCATTTTAGGACTTAAATGACTCTTATACAAAGAGATTTTTATCCTGGGCCCCAAAATCAACAGAGATTAGACCATTAGCTGTAATGATTCGGTCTCTGTTGATTTTGCGATAAAGTTCTGTGCAGTCCTAGGAGGTCCACCTCCCAGGCTTTGCCTTTGTCTCTTTGAGAAGGGGGTAGTTTATTGCTAATTGCCTAAAGCGCCCTCAACGGCGGATGCCGACTGATCCGCCCGGGCACTTTTTGCAGGTCAAAGTGTCCCTCTTCGGGGGCACTTACTTTCTGATCCTGGTGTCACAGTTCCTGCAGTGGGAGAGAACGAAATGACTAAACGATTACATCGGCAGTGAGATACCTATTGAAGCGGTAGAGTGATCCAACCATTTTTCCAGCGATCTTGACAACGGATTTGGTATTTGGTTGAAGCGCGAACAATAGCATTAGGTCGGCGGTATTAGGGTTGAATGTAGTAAGCTGAGAGAAAAATGGGTCAAAAACAAGGTTTCAGCAAACAAACGTTGGCAAAAGCAAGATAACTTACACTTCTACTTATTTTAAAATTTCCTTCCTTTGAAGATTACAATGCTAGGTATGGGGCAGCCAAAACCAGCTGCCAACATTGCCTAGCTTTTTATTAAAACAAACCGAGAGCTCTTTTTATTATCCTCGCAGTTCCCTTATGTCCAATTACCTGGATCCCTTTTGCGATTGGTTCACCAGGAATATTAATTAGGTAGGACTTCAGGTTCTTCTTCATAAGCCATGTGGCACCTATAATAACTAGTATGATTGATATCTCCTTAAGATTCCAGTTTCTTTTCATATCGTACATTATACCTTTATATTTGATCTGTTTCGCTTTTTATTTTTGATTTTTTGATTTTCTTCCTTTGAAGATTGTAACCTTTGGTATGGGGCAACCAAACCAGCTGCCAACATTGTCCAGCTTTTTATTGAAACCAACCGAGAGCTCTTTTTAGTATCCTCGTTTTTTCCTTTAAGTGCAATTGCCTGGATCTCTTTTGTGCTTGGTTTACCAGGAATATTAGTTAAGTAGAACTTCAGGTTCTTCTTCATAAGCCCTGTGGCACCTATAACATCTGACTAAATTTTTGTGTGCTTTGTAACGGTGTCCGGGAACCAACACGTTGTAATCCCAGTCGCAAAGCAGACAAAGAATAGAAAATAACTTCAACTTTCTTTGCTTGTTGTACAACATTTGTTTCCTCGTCGTAACGGCTGTGATGTCGCCCACGTTTCAAACGTGATCCACAACTCTCACGTGATTTCGAACGTTCTTCGCGCTTTTGACGTGATCTCAAACCTTATTAACGTCTCTAACGTGATCATCCTCTTTCTTCTTTTTATAGTCTTTCTTTTTCTTTCCGGTGATGTCATTTTGCATGCATTTGAATACGCGCGACCGCGCTATGTTACAGTTTTACTGTATGTTAAAGCGTTCTTTTTTTTTTTTTAGTTTGACGTAAAACTGGAGTCAACTCTAAGTTATAGCCGGAAAAAATATGGCTGTCATAAGAGTCTCGATCATTATTCAAAAATAAAAAATACACAATATCCTTGTAGTAAAACATAGAGAGTTCGATGGAGCAATACTTATCCACACGATTGATGATAGGTATTAGTTGTTATTCTGTTTAAAAAAAAAAAAAAAGATTAGAAAGAGAAACCGTCAAAAAAAATGTGTTATCCTCATATCGGCGGCCATATTTTCTGCATTAAAAGTCAACAGCTTGTAAAAAATAAATTGAACTTTCGAGATGTAATAAAAAAAAGCGGTTAAAATAGTTAAAAACACAAAGAAATAACGCAGGTATGTCTAAAAGTAACTTTTATTAGCTATGGTAGGATTTATTTCTTGTATACTAGCAGGCCGCCCGCCCGCCGTGGCCCAGTCGTAAAATACGCATAAATATTATATTTTAATTAATGCATAATTCTTGTTTGTTATAAACAGGAATAGCGTAGGGTATTAAATGTAATCTTAAATTCTAAAAAAAAAAAAAAAAGTATGTAAAAAACGGAAAGAAACTCAAACATGTTATGGTATTTTTTTTCTTTTTTTTTTTCTAAACAGTCCATATCTTATTTTATTGGAATCCACTTTAGTATTTTTCATTAATTTATTTATTGCGGACTATTATCCTAATCTTACTTAGTTGTTTTTTCACGGCGTTTCAGCCAACTATTCCTCTGGCCTTCGTCAGGTGCTAATTGTGACAGAATAGGAACTCTGAATCTCCTGACAGCATTCTCAGCTTACTTGGTTAAAACGTGGTGAGACGACAACAACTACGGATGGCAGTAATTGCTGAGAATGCAGTTAGGAGATTCGGAGTTCCTATCACGTTGCGGTTACCACCTGACGAAGACCAGAGAAATAGTTGGCCGAAACGTCGTGAAACAACAACTAAGAAAAGATGAGGATAACAGTCCGCAATAAATAAATTAATAAATAATACTTATCTCCATAATGAATTCCAATTAAATAATATATATATACCATTCGGTACGGACCCGACCATGGGAGATCATAAAATGAATAAACATGGATTTAAAAGACCAAAAATCCAACCTTAATCGCCATTCGGGGCCCGTGGCGCAGTGGATATAGACGTTGAATCTCTACAGTTCCAGGTGAAAATTGTCTGGATAGCGGTTTCAATCCTACCCAAAGCCGGCCAAAGGCTTACTTGGCCAAAACATGGTGAGATGACAAACAACTATGGATGGCAGTAATTGCTGAGAATGCAGTTAGAAGATTCGGAGTTCCTGGCGAAGGCCAGAGGAATAGTTGGCCGAAACGTCGTGAAACAACAACTAAAAAAGATGAAGATAATAAATAAATAAATTATGTTCACCTCTTGTAAGTAAAAAAGAAATACTTGAACTGAGATCGAAACCAAAACTCAAAGACGGCGCGTCAAGTATGATAACCATAAGACCAACTTGACGCGTAATACAAATATTGTTTTCGAAACCTACTGATTTCTAACATAAAGATGTTGTCATGTTTTCCGGACGCGCATGCGCATTCGTGAAACAGTTGACAAATAGATAAAAATTGGACGACCCTCACGTACCGATTTTTCAATTTTGACCCCTTAGCAGCCCTTTTTTCCGGATCGAAATGAATTAAAAAGTTTCGAACATGTCTGAATCCTCAATATATCACATTTTAAGCCAGTAGATCAAAAAATTCGTTGAGTATATAGGTTGAGAAGTGTTCTCACACGCACATCTTCACTTTTATACATATATAGATTTGTTTTGTTTATTTTTTTTTCTCTCCTATCCATTCTGTTAACGGCAGCAAAACATATCCAGGGTTTTGTGCAACGGTATCTCCGTATTTTCTACGAGGCCGAAAGCTTAACGCACCTCGCATTAATTGACCTGACGTAAAGATCAAAGATAACGAACAAAGAGCACACCGAAAAATAAAAACGTTGAATTAATAGAATCTCTTTTTTTTTAAATTTTTTTTTTTATTCAATTTTCACCCCAAACAAGGCACAGTGCCACTTTGAAGCAGGGGGCTACTATTAGGAAATTAAGTAGCGGGGTCATTATGAAGGGAGAAGAGTAGAAAGATGTTTGTTAACATTACACTTGAACTTCTGCATATCATTGCATTTGGGAAAGCAGAATCCCGGAAGGGAGTTCCACAGACCCGCAGTTCTGAGGAAGAAACTATTGGAGTAAAAGGCTTTCTTGCACCTAGGGATCTCCACTGTAAAGGGATGAGACTTAGTAGCTTGTCGGGTTTGTCGGGGGTAGTTACGTCGGGGAGGTACAAGTGTTTGCAGTTCGTCAGAGCATTCACCATTAAAGTATTTGTAGAACAGGCAGAGGGATGCAACATCTCGTCGATGGGACAAAGGTTGAAGCCTAGATGACAGTTCAGGACCTATCAGGTTGGCGACTTTTTTGAACCCTGTCCAGGAGCGAGAGACAAGCAGCAGATGCACCAGCCCAGATGTGACAACAGTACTCCATACATGGGCGAATGGTTGCCTTATAGAGGTATAGGATACTGGCAGGCGTAAGTAGTTTTCTAGCACGGTAGAGGAAGCCAACCTTCCTTGCAGCAGCCTTGGCAATGCTCTCAATGTATCTATTCCAGTTCATATTCCCTGTAAACGTTAGGCCGAGGAGTTTAAAAGAAGTAATTTCAGGCAATGTGCTCTTGGCCATTGCTATTGGTGGTAGAGAAGGTTTCTTGTAGTTATTGAAGGAAACAAGCTTAGTCTTAGCAGCATTGAATGAGACCAACCATTTTTGTCCCCATTCCACTACGGATTGGAGGTCGGTTAAATTCAAAGATGGCGAACGAAGAAAGAGTCACTCGAAAAAAAATGAGAAGTAAGTATAATCATGGACGACAAAAAATGAAAAAGCTGCCAAGAGCACCCTTCTTGAGTTGACAGGGTTCAAATCCGGATTCGTGATCTAGTAGGCTGTGTCCTTTTGTCTTCCCTACTGAATCCTACATCTAATATATAAAAAGCTATATGTGGCTGTCTGTCTACCTTTTTTTTATTTTTTTTTACACAATGATCACCACTTATCAATGCCCGGAAGCCACTCAGGGATAAGGGTTATTGCAAGTACATTACGTTAGTGTGTAGATTTTATGAAGTGTTTACTTAAGGGGGCGGTTCATTAGGAATTTGTTAACGTTGGACTTGAAGACATCCAAGTTGTAGTCCGATGGGAAGCAGGCACACGGAACAGAGTTCCACAGGCGTGCAGTTCTAAGAAAGAAGCTTTGTTCATGGAATCCGCGTTTTGATTTAGGTACAGATATAGAGTGGGGGAAATTTTTCACAGTGGTTTCAGCTAGACGGGTGTTTTTCGTGAAAGATTGGCGAGAGGGGGGACCAGAGATGGAGTTCAGACGAGCACCTGCCATGGAAATAACGATAAAACAAGGATAGGCTCGCAAAGTCTCTTCTGTGGGAGAGAGGTTGCAGGGCAGAGAAAAGGGCATCCCCCACTAAGCCACGAAGTCTATTTTGTACTCTGTCAAGGTATGATAGGCTGTTTTTAGCAGCTCCTGCCCAGATATGGCAACAGTATTCCATCCTTGGACGTACTTGTCTTTTATATAGATAGAGAATTGCATCAGTAGTGAGATATCTTCTGGGGCGGTAGAAGGATCCCACCATCTTTCCAGCGACCTTGGTAACAGACTTGATGTACGTGTTACATTTCAGATCAGGAGTAAAGGTCAAATCCAGAAGCTTGTCAAAACACGGGGCCTCACCCAGACGAGAGCCATCCATTTCAATTGATGCCAGATGGGATCAGAGCGTTGATGATGTAAGGATAGGAGTTTGGTTTTGGATGCATTAAAGGTAGCCAGCCACGTCTTCCCCCACTGAACCACGCGCTCGAGATCAGAGGAGAGAGAATCAGAGAGAACTCATTTACAGCCTCTGATGTGTCTTCATATTTTTAAAACTCTATCTTCTCCAAAACTAAAAGTCACAGAGCGGCGCTAAGGACTTCAAATGATTGGATTTTTTACAAACCATTCTTTTATGGGTCTTTAGCTGGTTAAAATTGCTTTTAAGGGATCAAAAATAAGTAAAAATTGAAAAAAAAATCGTTATACATTTCGTACATTCGTCTTTGTTTATTTTTAATTTTTAATTAATTCATATGTGTGACACGATGGTGCAGTGGTAACCTCACAGCTTCGAACGCTACAGTCTCGGTTTCGGTTCTAGGTGATGGCACCGAAATACCATTTACTTTTGAAATCACGACTCTATAATAGTATATATGAAATCTAGTAAAATTAAAATATCATATTTAAGCGTATTTTACACCCGGGCAAAGTCGTGCGCCCCCGCTTTCGCTAGTCTTACATAAGAGACATTGCAAGTCTATTTCTACTCTAGATTTTTTTTTCAATGATAGGTACTCAACTGAGCTCCAATATATATTTCTATGTGAATATTCAGATCAAAAACTCATCTAGCTACAATCACTGCCGACAATTTCTCCTACTCTCCACATGTGCTAAAAACTAAATGCAAATTCCATGAATAAAATCTCTTTACAAAAACTACTCGTTTGTCGAAGGCAATACTGCGGGGCTGGCTAGTAGCCGACACTAACATTGTCGTTTTCAAGTTCAATGTATACAAGTTCTTCTTGAGCCATCCTCTTACATAATTAAATTCTACCAACATTTTCACCATTACCAATCATCACTGTGTTTTTACACCTATAACTTACGATTGTTATATATATATATATATATATATATATATATATATATATATATATATATATATAGTAATTTACAAAATATATATGACGACTAAGCTACACTGATTATTCCGCGTTTCATCCACTCTAGGACTCTTCAGGCTTAACCTAGATTTAAAACAGATCAAAAAACTAGATATCCAGGCTAAATAGAGCACACACAAAGGAACAAGTAAACCAGAGGTCAAATAGACCTTTGTCTGATAAGTGCATGCTCATTGGCTGATAGGAAGAGCGCGGTGGATACTATAAAGCTGATTGGCTAACTAAAATCTCAATAGAAGATGCGTATATAAAAACGACAAACAACCACAAAATTTGCGCATAAGCCTGAAGAGTCCTAGAGTGGATGAAACGCGGAATATTCAGTGTAGCTTAATCGTCATATATATTTTATAACTTACTAACTAGCTCTACCTACGTATTGAGCACTTTTGAAGTAAATTACTTAAAGTTTACGCATAAATTTATAATTTCGTATATTAATTTTATGTGAGTAAATTAAGTGGCTATATATATATATATATATATATATATCGCAATCATGAAGGGAAGACTTAAATTCATGATGAAAAAACTTTTAAAATAAAGTCAACGTTTAAAATAAAGTAAACGGGGTGAAGAGAAGAAAAGAAAAAATGGCGGAGTCAGCTGACCGGTTTCGCCCTCACTTTATCAAAGCTGTATCAGGGGCCTTGTTTTGGAGAGAGAAAAAACGAATGGGAGTCGAAAATATGTACAAACAAAACCACGTTCATTACGTCATGTATGGGGGAAAAAAATGGGGGGAAAGCGATTGAAATACGTTATATTACTCGAAGACCCTAGAGACTAACCACGCTCAAACTCAAACGATATTCCTTCTGTTTACAGAATATATACAGGGTGTCCATAGAGTCCGTGTGCAATTTTAAAATGAATTGTTCCAAAATCAAATCATTTTTACATGTTATTTCTATTGCAATCATAAATAAAATTATAAATATTTTAAGGCGCACACGGACTTTATTTTTTTTATTACATTTTCACCCCAAACAAGGCACATTGCCACTTTGGTGTAGGGGGCTGCTAACAGGGGCAACAGCTACTGGGGTACTATGTAGGGAGTTGGGCAGCAAGATGTTGGTTCACGTTGCACTTGAACTTCTGCACGTCAGTACAGTTGGGAAAGCAGGGACCTGGAATGGAATTCCAAAGTCTAGTAGTTCTGGGGAAGAAACTACTGGAGTAGAAAGATCTTTTACATCTAGGGATCTCTACTGTGAAGGGGTGGGATTTTGCAGCCTGTCGGGTCTGTCGAGGGTGTTCACATCGTGGGGGCACAAGTGCTTGCAGTTCGTCAGAGCATTCACCACTAAAATACTTGTAGAACAGGCAGAAGGATGCAACGTTTCGTCGATGGGACAGAGGCTGAAGCTTAGATGCCAGTTCAGGGCCTATCAGATTTGCGACTCTCTTTTGAACCTTGTCAAGGAGCGAGAGACTAGTAGCCGATGCACCAGCCCAAATATGATAGCAATACTCCATACATGGGCGAATGGTGGCCTTATAGAGGTACAGGTTACTTGCGGGTGTTAGTAGTTTTCTAGCACAGTAGAGAGAGCCCACCTTCCTTGCAGCGGCCCTGGCAATGCCCTCGATGTAATTGTTCCAACTCATGTTTCCTGTGAACGTTAGGCCAAGGAGCTTGAAAGACGTACTCTCAGATAAAGAGTCGTTGGCCATTGCTATAGGTGGTAGAGAAGGTTTCTTGTAATTATTGAATGAAACTAGTTAGTCTTGGCGGCATTGAACGTGACTATCCATTTTTGGCCCCATTCCACTACAGATTGTGTTTCTGCCATTTCTTTAGATATGTGTTCATTTGTTTTCCTGTCGTGCCTGTTATAGAGTGTGGTGGCATCAGCATACATACTCATCTCAGAGGAAATTTTGAGGGGAGGTCATTTACGAATATCAGGAACAGTACAGGTCCAAGGATAGACTCCTGAGGCACTCCCGCATTTATATCATATTGTTTAGATGTACGATCGTCGAGGACAACCTGGATTTTTCTCTTATCTAAGAAGGATTTAATTATGTTAAGTATTCTACCACTGATCCCGTATGATCTAATCTTCCTGAGGAGACCCTCATGCCATACCCTGTCAAAAGCCTTAGATATATCAAGAGCTACCGCTCTGCCCTCCCCCGCTTTGTCCAGTGAATGGTATATAAATTCAGAGATTACAGTTAGGATGTCTGCTGTGGAACGGGCTTGTCTAAATCCATATTGTTTCTCATTCAGAAGCTTAGTATCTGTGAGGTGATGGACTAGAGCATGGTTAATTAAGGTCTCAAAAGTGGGAGTAGGCTAATGGTGCGATAATTTAATGGGTCAGTTCTTTCGCCAGAATTCTTGAATACTGGTACCACTGAAGCAGTTTTCCAACAGCCCGGAAAACAAGATTCATTAAGGCATTTGTTGTAGAGTTTGGAGAGAACTGAAGCTATTCGGCTGAGCACTTTTTTAATAGCACAACTGGGATGATATCGGGTCCACATGCTTTTGAAGTGTCAAGGTTCTTTATGATAGCATGCACCTGAGCAGGGGTGATTTTCAGATCGTCTAGCGTGGCGTCTGTCCGCATAGGAAAGTAAGGTAGGGGGTGGTTGGAAGGGTCCAGTGTTTATGGACACCCTATATATATATATATATATATATATATATATATATATATATATATATATATATATATATATATATATATACTAGCAAAAGTACCCATCATTGACTGGGTTCAAAAACAGCCTACAGAAAATGGACTCTGATTATGAAAGTACTGAGGCGAAGTTTGAAAATAAAATCGGCTAGCCAGAATGAGTTAGTGAAAGATATTTTAATTTATTTAAGTAAGAACCAAATTGACAGGTGCGCGCACGGAAATCGTCGAGCGTTACGACGACGACGTCAATGACCAGGTTTGTTTGTTATAAGCGAAGTAAAAAAAAAACAACGTTAAAGCTTAAGCGGGGGCTAATCGAAAAATCGAAAAAAAAAACACGAAAAAAAACTAACGTAAGGCAAATGAACGATGAAAACAGAAAAGCGAACACGTGAAAAATGGCTTAAATAAGCCTGTTTCGATATTAAAATTTAAAACATCGGTGGGTACCCGTGTGTTTTTGGGTGTGTGGTCGGGGGTGATAAGTGAAGTAAAAAAATAAAAAAACAGAAAAACGATCGTTACGTGAAAAATGGCTTAAATAACACTGGTTCAATATTTAAATTCAAAAAATCGAAAAAAAAAAAGACATCTCACACCAAAACGTTTAGATAATGAACCAACGCGCTAATCAACTCAGCTACGCGACGTACAAAATTTAGTCAGTTTTTCAAC
Source organism: Euprymna scolopes (assembly GCF_053919585.1). NCBI lineage: Eukaryota > Metazoa > Mollusca > Cephalopoda > Sepiida > Sepiolidae > Euprymna > Euprymna scolopes. Next base: position 79,361,771 of record NC_136517.1, read on the forward strand.
TCTTTAAAGTAAATCAAGTTATGACGTCATCTGGCGCATGCGTAGAACCGGTCGTCGTCACGAGAGGACCGTTTTTGTTTACACCCCTTGCGAAAATTGTCGATTTCGGGGTGAAAAAATGAACGTTTTTGGCCAATTTTTCGATATTTTTCGAGCGAAGGATGGAGCTTTAATATGATATCGAGTTTGTGAATTTTCGTCGTGTCTGTCGAAAGTTTTTAGCAAACACACAAACATACACACATACATACATTTTCGCTTTTATATATATAGAAACTGATAGGTTATGAAAAGGAAGGGTTGTAAAGAGATAGCTTCGAATTTGGGGGTATCAAAACCAAAGCAAAATATGATGAAAGTACAAATAAAATAGATAAACCCCATAATTTACCTGTTCACACTGAAACACCTATCACAATATTCTGTGGATCTATATTTAAAAACCTTGTTAAACTTTGTGACATATTTACATTCTATAGCGGTCAGATGCGAACGAACACCCCCATAATTTTATTATACCATATTTCTTCAAACTGAAACATAATTATCAAAGTATACTTACGCAGATATATATGAAAAGTCTTAATTAAAGTTTGTGCCTATTTCCATTCTATGGATGCCAAGCGCAAACACAGACCCCCACAATTTTATTATACCATCCCTATTTAAGTTAAAACATACTTATCAAAGTATTCTTATGTACATCTATATCAAAAACACTTGTAAGCGTTTTTTCTTTAATTTTTAAATTTTTTATTTCCATACTTTGTGGACCAGGCGCGAATGCAGACCCCACAATTTTTATGAACCACCGTTCTACCAGATCAAACATACCCAATTCTGTGTCTCGATACACCTTCTATCATTATATGTAATCATTGTTTTTTAAATAGTCAACCATATAGGAGCCTATTCGTGACCACACACACACACACACACACATTCAGCTTTATATATATATATATATATATATATATATATATATATATATATATATATATATATATATTCGGCTTTGGACGTGCAAACATCTTAAAATCCATCCCTGATAGAGTAAAACGGAGACTTATTGAATCTGCTTTAATTTCAAACATTAACACCATCAAACAAAGAAAAGGATTTTATAATGTAGCCCCAATCATAGGTAATATAATAATAAATAAACAAAACATTAATTTAGATTCTGGTGGATAAAAAAAAAAAAATGCATATATGTATATAACCCGACCCCCCTCCACACACACTAGATATACATTCTCTTTTCATCATGAATTTTTTTCCTCTCCAGAACAGAAAGAGAACTAAACTTCTCCTCTTTCGCATGTGATATATGACCGTCTTCCTGTACATCCTCGCCTAGAAATCCTGATGATGTCCCCTGAAATAGGGACGAAACGTTGATTGTATTTTTGTTTTTACTCTTTTAGGTTTTTCCTTTTTATTCACATAGCGTCTAAAGCATCGTTTATATCTTGCTTTATTTTATTCATATATATATATATATATATATATATATATATATATATATATATATATATATATATATATATATATAGCTGAATGTGTGTGTGTGCGTGTGTGTGTGTGTGTGTGTCTGGTCACGAATAGGCTCCTATATGGTTGACTATTTAAAATAAAGTGATTACATATAATGATATATAAAGTGAATTTAGTTTACAAACAAATTACTACCAATACAATATATATATATATATATATATATATATATATATAGAGAGAGAGAGAGAGAGAGAGAGAGAAAGAGAGAGAGAGTTCGATAAAAATGACAAAATATATAAATAAAAATGGCTTTTTGACAAAAGAAAATCATGATCGTTCGAGAAATGCAAAATTCCCTTAGTTTTCCACCGAGCTAAGCCCTTTAGCTTTTGGTTGCAAAAAGTCGGTTTGGTTTGGTTCAAATTCTGTAGAAGCACTGAAAATAATAATTAAAACGTTTTATGGCTAAACAGAATATTGTCACTAGTCATCGATGCTCCTCATTTTGATGGTGTTGTGTTTAATTTGTCAATGAATTATAACTAGTTATTTTTGCAAATAAAATAATTCAAAGAATAGTATCTGTTATTTCCTCCTTCAGAGTAGAAAAATAGTCATAATCAAGATTGTCTGCTCCTTGTTACTTCCGGTTTCTGCTTCGGAGACGGAACAATGCTGAAAAACAAAATATGGCGTCACTTCTGATTGATGATTATCTTCCTCTCAGATTACGTGGAAGCCCTCACCCTTTCCCCATGTTAAGACTAGCTTTCTCACCCATTTGACCATGTCTATCCATTCAAATGGGCAGCAGAAGCCAGAAGTAAAAAAAAAATAGACAATCTTGAATATAAATTAAAATTATTTTTAACTGAAACATTAATATTATATTTATCTTAACCTGTTTATGTATTCCACTTGTTCTCGGAAACTTCTGGACCGATCTGCCTGGAATCTTGTACGGACCTTCTTTATAAGGTGCAGCGAACTAAGTATCATGGTATCCGTTTGATGCACAGTTAGGGGTGATTAGAGATTTGATAGGAATTAATCACCACATACCACATTTACTCTAGACGTTTTTGCGGAAACTACTGGGCCGATGTTTGTTACCTTTTATGATAACCTTTCTGTAAAGTTACAGCGAACTAAGTATTATGGTATTCATTCGATACACAGTTAGAGATTAATAGATTAGTCACCACGATACCACATTTACTTTAGAAGTTTTCTTGGGAAATATTAAACGGATTTAGCTAAAATTTCGTGTGGAGCTTTGTGATAAGGTGCGACGGACTAAGTATTATGGTATCCATTCGATGCGCAGCAAGAGATTAATACGGTTCTTAGGGATAAGTGCTTTATACACAAATGGACACAAGTTCAACTATCAATACGGCATAAATCACCAGAGATCTAATTCAAAGGTATATAACTTTTGCCTCTTATGAACGTCTAAAAAAGTATAGTTGTTTCTGTATTTTCCTTATTTGTGATGATGTTTGTGTCAGTTTAGCATTACATTCATTAAAATCGACTTCGTGAAAGCCGCAGAAATAGGGACTAGAACCATGCTCGACTGAGCCCCAATCTATGGTTCTTCCTCGTAAAACGTTCGCAACAAATACTCGCCTAGCTTAAATACCCACCAACCAATTTTCTCACTATCTATCTGTGCCAAAAACTAATGGAAAATTCCACGAGTAGAGTTTCTTTTCTAGAATTGTTCGTCTGTGGAACTCAATACCGTATATCTGCTTTCCGACTGATTATAACATGGTTGTTTTCATGTCTGAAGTGAATAACTTCCTATTGAATCATCCATTTAGATCATCTTGCCCTAAACAAGTTCCGCCATGACTGATCATCTCATCTCACTATCGCTTAAACCTTATCCTTGCGGTCCTGGATATGACCTTAAATTATATCTGATGGTGAGTCCCTAGCTTTCGGCTTTTGGGGAGTGTGGATCCATCCTTTAATTG
>NC_136517.1:79370255-79395255 GCF_053919585.1 Euprymna scolopes
ATCCTTGGATATACCTGGCTCTTATATATGGAGAGAACTGCATCAGCAGGTAGATATCAACAGGATCGATAGAAGGATCCCACCATTTTTTCAGCGACGTTGGCAACGACTTTGATGTACGGGTTCCATTGTATATCAGGAGTAAAGGTTAATCCCAGAAGCTTGTCAAAACATTAAGCCTCCCCAAGACGGGAGTCATTCATTTCAATTGATGCCAGAACGTTGATGATATTTCTCACAGACGAGACGTTGCGTATTTGTCTCTGCTTTATCGATACGTTTATGGTAGGTTTTCGACTTAGCTCCAATCTATGGTCCCGCCCCGTAAAACATTGACACTAAATATTCGCCTAACTGAAACAACCGCCAACAGCGTCTCCCACTCCGTATCCGTGCCTAAAACTAAAACAACATTACATAAGAAAACTTTCTTTCCTAGAACAGTCCGTCTGTGAATGCAATACCATTTGTCTACGTCCCGGCTGACTACAACATGGTTGTCTTCAAGTCTAATGTGAATAAATTTTTTTTTTTGACAAAACATTAATATTACCGCTACTTTCGGCACCCCTTAAAAGCCTCTCGCCATCGTCCATCTTGCCCAGTTAACACGTTTCCTTTCTGACCCCACGCCGGTCGCAACTAGCCATTAGTCGCTTTCACTTTACACGTTCCTTATTTTTTTTTTTTTTTTTGGCTTCGACTTTCTTTCTCCCCGAGCAATTGTTGCATTTTTGCACTTTTTTCCCTTTTTGTTCTCGCGCACACTTCCCAATTCATATATGCGTGTTTTTCGGTTACTGCTGCTGCTAATCTTCCAATAATTCAGTCATTCTTCGCTGCTGCTGCTGCTGCTGCTGCTACTTTTCAATGCGTTTATATGCACTTTGTTATATTAGTTCATATATTTTGTTGTTGTTGTTGTTGTTGTTGTCGTCTTCTTTTGCTTTTTTGTTTTCTTCTTCCTCTTTGTTTTCCTCTACTTCTTCTTCTTCTTCTTCTTCTTCTTAGTCTTCGTTTTCTTCTTCTTCTTCTTCTTTGTTTTCCTCCATATAAGACGATAATACGCAACATCTGTCATAGAAAAAAAAATCATATGTTAATAACACATATCACTTAGAATTAAATGGAGTTCTACATTTTATTGTTTTGCTTTGGGGGATGGGAAATCCTACCAGATGTCTGACATTTACCCCCATTTTTACAGAGATTTGTTAAAGATTCTAACCGCCTTTTTATGCAATTTCTATCTCTTTTGCACTTGGTTCACCAGGTATATTTGCCCGATAGTTTTTGAATTTTTTTTTACCGAGGTCATGTAACTCCTATAATTACTAGAATGATGCAGATCGTCCCGAGACTCCAGTTTTTTTTTTTTTTAAGGTCGTACGTAAAACTTTGACATACTCAAGCACTTGTGATCGTTTAAAATTACATTAGTTCCGGTTACAATAGGGCTAAACTGGGGCTTTTTTACGTGAACAATCTTGAGTAACCCCCGATTGTTTTGTGGATTCCATTTGTTTTTTTTGGTGAATAATTTGATAATAAAAAATATTTCCGCTAATCGAATTAGAGACTGTTAAGAATATCTAGGCACTAATAATGGTTCGCTTATGAAACCATGTAGTTTAAGGAATTATAGTGATTTTTTTTTTCTTTTAAGTCTTTGTAAAGGCGGATGTGAACATGAGTTCATTGTTTCAGAGTCGACCAATGTAAGAATCCAGTGATGAGAAACAGCATTTGCGATGGACATTTTATTAATGCACATGCACTACTGGCTTTCTTAAATTGGCCAATCAGGACGCATTCAGTTTTGACGCTACGACAATGTATGAGCTCAAATAAAACACAAATTCATAAACTCACCCAGAGACCTCCTTTTAAGAATGGGTGCACAGCGTGTTTTGACAGTTAGGCATTTGGATCGACTTATGTATGAGCACCCCTAAGCCCACATTACACTCCAGCTCACTGGCCGAAAGAAAGCGAGAGAGAAGAAAGCAATATAAACAATCAACCGTCGCAAAAAGTAATTTTTGCCCTTTTTAACATGCTTCGTGGTTTAAAAAAAGAAAATCGCATATATATGTTTCAATTACTTATTCTGTAAAATACAAATATTTTAGCGAAGTGTTTATTTAGGATTTTTCGCCTCACCTCTATTTAAGTAAACATTATTGGGAACACTGCTATTATCTTTTCGTCCAATATCACTATGCCATGTTAAATAGCTTCGTTCTCTGAGTACGTAGCTTTAGGAATGTCAGAATCATAGTGAATGGTGTATGACTTATTTCCAACTGTTCTTTATGGTAAACATGTTCCCGGGACTTGGTGCTATATTCAACTTTTTACAGATGATCCACCGGAGATATTTACACATTCCGTTGTGTCGCATTGTATAGAAGCCGTCCTCCATCAGTAAGGAATTCCAAAATTTCAAGTAAAATTAATGATAAAAAATATCCCGAAAATTTCGTAGATGATTAAATGACTTCACATTTTATAAAATAACACAGCAAGCAGAAAAAAAACACTACATCGTCATAGTGGTAGGTTAGGGTTAGGGTTAGGGTTAGGTGGATGATTTGTTTCCAAGTTTTTTTCTACGATATGCCCCCATTACTTGTAGGCCGTATGAAATATTAAATGAGGCCAAGAGTAACTGCGTTGTATAGTGAGATGTTAGCGTTGCCTTCTCTTCTGACAGCATCTACGGTTATTTAACTTCTTTGTCTATCGTTATCGTTAATCATCTGTACCCGTCCTGTTCACTTCAAGAATTCTTTCCTTACACTCCACTTAAAACCATGTGATGTCACGGCCGCTTCTAGTACACAGAAAGTCAATATACTTACTGACATCGACTGAATTCTATTGCTCGTTATTAACAACTACTAGAATAATTCAATTAAAAGTCAAATATGAATAGGTAAAATTATAGAGGAATAAAAGGCGAATCAAATGAAGTATAGGTTGTTTAAACAGTTACATTCAATTTAGCTTAGATTTGCAGTTTTTGAAAAAATTACAAGTGCGGACTTTCTTTTTTCCGGCACTGTGTGTGTGTATATATATATATATATATATATATATATATATATATATATATATATATATACAATTTCACCCCAAACAAGGAAGATTGCCACTTTGATGTAGGAGGCTACTCTCAGCGACCTAACTTGCAAGGGTACTATGTACAGCAAGATGTCTGTTCACGTTACACTTGAACTTCTGCATGTAAGTACAGTTGGAGAAGCAGGAAACCGGAAGAGAATTCCAAAGTCTAGTAGTTTTGGGGTGGAAGGAAGCTATTAGAGTAGAAGACCCTTCCGACATCTAGGGATCTCTACTGTGTAGGGGTGAGACTTTGCTGCTTGTCAGGTTTGTCGGGGGTATTTTCGTCGAGGAGGGGGCACAAGGACTTGTAGTTCGTCTGAGCATCCACCATTAAAATACATGTAAAACAGACAGAGAAATGTAATATTTCGTTGATAGGACAGGGACTGAGGATTAGATGACAGTTCGGGACCTATCAGGTTGGCGACTCTTTTTTGGGACTCTGTCCAGGAGCGAGAGACTAGTAGCAGATGCACCAGCCCAAATGTGACAGCAGTACTCCATACATGGGTGAATGGTGGCTTTGTAGAGGTACGGGATACTTTTAGGCGTAAGTAAGTTTCTAGAACGATAGAGAGAGCCCACCTTCTCCGCTATCGCTATTGCTTTGGCAATTATCTCGATGTATCTATTCCAACTCATGTTTTCTGTGAACGTTAAGCCAAGGAGCTTGAAGTACTTTCAGGTAATGTATCTTTAGCCATAGCTATCGGTGGTTGGTAAGGTTTCATGTAATCTCTTCTTCTTCTTCTCTATATAAATAAAATGAACTCATTTTTTCATGTCGGATTTTGACCTTAATAGGATTAAAAATCAAGATATTTCATGCAAATATAATATGCACAAACGGCAGAACAATATCTTAGGTGTGTTATAGGCTTATTATTTCTCAAATTCCTCGATAATCTTAGATTTCTATACTTTTTCTGCTGAGAAGTCACGGCCAAAACCGGTTAAGATCAATGGAAGTGGTAAAATATTTTCTCTCTAATAAATTCCTCCTCCCCCTGCCACCACTTAACACCGTTTGGGGATCGTTCACAAGGAACAGTTGAGAAGAGAACACCGGTTTGGCTTCGTAGTTCTTTCATGTGAAGTTATTTAAAATCACTAAACTAAGTTGCAGTGCTCTGTGGCGTAGTGGTTAGCGTGCTGGACAATACACATTATATTTTCACGTTCGCGCCGACCTACCGTAGTCGTTTTTTTTTTTTTTTTTTTCCTAAACAACTGGAATGGACTTTTCTTGGTGGCCGAACTGTTAACGTTGCAGATGTTTTTTGTTTTTTTTTCACACTTTATTTTCCTACTTTTACTCATGACTCCGGGTTTGATCCTTCCTACTTACCTACCATAACATTTTTTAAAACTCCCCCCCGTCCCGGAAACAAACACTCGGGCAACGCCGGGTACCCCCGCTAGTTATTAAATAAACGAGCTTTGTGTTGGCAGCGTTGAACGCCACCATCCATTTTTGAACCCATTCCACTTCAGACTGAAGGTCTTCCTTATAGTGTCGAGATCTCAAAAGTAAAAAAAAAAGAAAAAAAAAGTATTTGACTGCCATCACCTAGAATCGAAATTGAAACTGTAGCATTCAAAGCTGGTGCCCAACGTGACACGCATATTAGCGCATATAAATAAAATAAAAATTTCAAATTAAAAATACACTAAGATAAATGTACAAAATGTTTAACGATTATTTTTTAATTTTGACCTCTTTTTGATTCCTTATAAACAGTTATAATAGTTATGAACACTTTTGGATCAAGATCAAAGTGTAGTATCTGTTCTTCAGACGCTACGCTTCAATTTCTTGTTCTCTGTTAGTGGAGGAGAAATCCTTCACGACTGAGACAATTTTTATTTTTTGTTCCTTTTCTCCATATTAAAAAACGACCCTGCTGTCTAACTCTGTCCCGTGGGGGGGGGGGGTATTGTAAATAGGAACAGACTAAAATCCCATAAAAGAACGGACCGTAAAAAAAAAATCCAATCATTTGAAGCCCTTAGCGCCGGTTTGCGACTTTTAGTTTCGGAGAGTTTGAAAATATGGAGAAAAACAGACACACCGACAAACAGACAGACAGACAGGCATATAGCCGTTTATATATAAGAGCATCTAAACAAAACACACGAACATTCTCCTCTTCCACCTAGTCATTCGCTTCTGTAAGGGAAGGGGTTTGTATTTAATGGCAATTTATATTAAAGGAAAGTCTCAAAGAGACGTGTGTGCTTAAGTGGCGTTCAACTAACGTTCACTCCGCTCACATTTACTTTGATCTGGGACTTTGTAATTAGGTCAATTTAATTGATTGCGGGCGTTTCTATTATTTTTAGTAGAACGCCTGACTGAAAATTGTTTGTTTACATACCTTAAATGGCATAATTACGTGCCTTCTCACATCTCTAAGCGACCGGTGTTCCGGGCTCAAGTTGAAATATCATTTTGGTGAAGCTGAGATAAGTAGGTCCCGCAGACGAGCCTCTTTCTGACATTCGAAAAATTTAGGTTAACAACCGGTAAAGCTACCGAAAAGTAACCCTTTTGAATGAAGAATGATACAAACAATATTTTTAAAATTAATTTCTTAATTTTACTTAAAAAAACAAAATATAAACATATATAAACAAAATATTTTAGAAAATAATTTCTTAATTTTAAATAAAAATTGATTGCTGGCGTTTGTTTCTATTATTTTTAGTAAAACGCCTGACTGTTCAGGCTCAAGTTTAAATATCATTTTCCTTACTATGTCATTCATAACTTGAAATAGTATTTTCTTTGACAAGCCATGCTTAAGTTTGAAAAGAAGCATTTCCGTGGCTTGTTATGCTTAAGTTTTAAATAACATTTCATTCGATACGATTTAGTCTGAAATAGTATTTTCAAATATTTTTTTAGTTTACCGACCCCTCGGCATTCACTTCTAATTTGTCGACTTATATAGGTTTTCAGATACGTTATTTTTTGTGAAAACACGCAGTTATCCATATTTGAAGACATTCAGTATCCAACGTAATCACTATTGTTTTTGCTGGCGGGCATCTTGTTTCCCATTTAGGGGGAAAAAAACGCCAAAAAACAGCCAAACGGAGCCAAAACGTTTTTCGGCTTCAATGCCGAAATGACTAACCCCCATCCTCTCACCCCACCCTTCCGGATATTTTTCCGCTTCCCGATATAAAAACGGACAATCTTTTTTTTCACTTTCTTAATTGCATTAATTTTTTTTCACTTTCTTACTAAAATGCGCGCACGCGCGTAGTCACTTGATGTGTCACAAGGTGTATGAACACATGGCGGACATTTTAAATGGCAAGAAATATTTTTCATAAAATAGTTTTCAGTTAATTTAAGAGTAAAAAATATTGCTGTCAGTAAGTTTTCACGAGCTGTAGCGCATGAAAACTGAACTTTTTTTCCCCTTTTTTTTACATCAATTAAAAGGGGTTAATACCATGCAAACCTTAAATTTGCGACGGATTTGATTATCAGATTTGTGGCCTGCAACATCGAATATCCTTAAAAAAAAATTAAATTAGTGGTCGGTGGTCTGTTGTAGCAAAAAGTAATATTTACCTTTTAATTTATTTTAATAAATTTTATTCTAAATACTCTTTTTAATTTGTGGTCTTGTCTTTACGTTCTTTCCTTTCGCTCAAGATTTCTTGGAATTTACCCCTTCCCCCCTCCAATAAACCTTACTTTCTTTTGCGCCACGCTGGTGGTGGGGATTCTAGTTACATGTGGCATAATTTAGCTTCTTTTGGCGGTTTTTCCTTGTTGGAAAACAAGATGGCCGCCATTAAAAATGATAAGGATTACTGAATGTCTTCAAATATGGATGCAAATGGTTGGATACTGAATGTCTTCAAATATGGATAACTGCGTGTTTGCGCAAAAAAATAAATGCGATATTCGACAAATTAAAGGTGAATACCGAGGGGTCGGTAAACTAAAAATTTACCGTTTTTTCTTTGACAAGCTATGCTTAAGTTTGAAAAGAAGCATTTCCGTGGCTTGTTATGCTTAAGTTTTAAATAGCATTTCATTCAACACGATTTAGTCTGAAATAGTATTTCCTTTTGTTTTTATGCTTAAGTTTGAAATAGTATTTCCTTTTGTTTTAATGCTTAAGTTTGAAATAGTATTTCTTTTGTCTTTCATGTTTAGGTTGAAAATAGTATTTTTATTTGTCTGCCATGCTTAAGTTTGAAATGGGTTTTTTTGTCTTTATGGTTTAGTTTGACATAGTATTTTCTTTCGTCTTTCATGCTTAGGTTGGAAGTAGCTTTATTTTTTATTTATTTTTTTTTTGTTGTCTGCCATGCTTAAGCTTATAATGTTATTTTCTTTTGTTTTTATGGTTAAGTTTGATATAGTATTTTCTTTCGTCTTTCATGCTTAGGTTGGAAGTAGCGTTTTTATTTGTCTGCCATGCTTAAGTTTGTAATGTTATTTTCTTTGGTTTTTATGGTTAAGGTTGAAATAGTATTTTCTTTCGTCTTTCATGCATAGGTTGGAAAAAGCGTTTTTATTGGTCTGTGATGCTTAAGTTAGAAATAGCATTTTCTTTTATCTTCATGCTTAAGTTTGAAATAATATTTTCTTCCGCTATCAGGTTTACTTGTGTCATAACATTTTCTGTGTTCTGTCGTGTTTAATTTTTAACTAGCATTCGTTATTTTCTGCTATGCTTAAGTTTGAAATAGCATTTTTTTTTGTCTACCAGGCTTAATTTACAAATAGAATTTTCTATTGTCTGTCAAGTTTAAGTTTGAAATACCAAAGTCATAACCTTATCCCTTGAGGAGTAGTGTAGTATCTGTTGTTATGAAGACATTATTACAAGCATTATTTCCTTCTAGGGAAAGTACTTTGATATATGTAAGTTCGTCATAAAACCATCCTAAGCATTACCTCCTGTTTTGAAAAGTAGTTCAGCATCTGTTCTGTAGTCGTGATACCATCTTCCCAGAAATTACCTCTTTCTTGGAGAGGAACCGTAATAAGTATTTACTCTCTTCCCATCGCAGAAAGATGTGACACAAGGTAAGAAGATGAGGATAGTCAAGCCAGCCTCACCTAAAGATGAGCACTGTGGCCTTTTAGAAATTGCTTGGGCGGCCTGATCGGTATTTACTTGTAGAGGCGCCTCGGGCAGTAAGCAATAAACTTACTCCACCCGAAAGATGGAAAACCACGACCTGAAAGGATGGACCTTCTAGGACTACCCAGAACCACATATATATTCGATAAATGCAAGGTCATTGCCTACCCTAAGTAGCCAAGGCTTCGTCAGACTGTCGATGACGTATACTCGACTGACATGAATATGACCTACTTAGGTTGTGTGAAGTACAAAAAGAAAAAAAAAACATATTATTAGAAACCCACACAAAACTGTTACTATGACATTTGGTGGATTTCTAGTCGTATTTTGTTTCCCTTTTATTTTTAATTAATTATCGTGACTTCAAAAGTGTAAGAGCAAACTCACAGCTGTTTTCCTTCTCCTCGGGTAACGCTAGACATTACTTGTTTTTCGAACCGAATAAACTTTTTAACGTAAGTAAAAACATAAGAAAAACTTATCCACCTAGGTAGAAGAGTAACTTATCTTGTCTTTGTTAACATTTATTTGTTGTTTTTACCACTATTTTGTACCTCTGTCTATTGTAACACAGACCCCATGTGCACGTGGTGCCTTAAACAAGTTTCCAGACATTTTTATACAGGCATTTAAAAGTGTCATAAACTCTTGAAAATTCCGTATGTTATTGTCATATATCTTATGAGTTGACTGACCAATTTTTATGATTTCAGGTTCAAATGAACAGCTACAGAGGGAATTAGAATACATCCTACTAAAGTATTATTGCCACAGATAGTGAATTTGAAAAATGCAATGTGGATGTGAGAACACTTTAGAAGAACGATATGCAATAAAATTCTGTTTAAAACTTGGTTGGTTGGTTGGTTGGTTGGTTGTTTTTGTTTTACGGCATATCAACCTTTTTCAGGTTATTTAATGCCGAATCTAGTTATTTTGAGGAACGATTTTTAATGGACTATATATATCCTATTTAACCCATAGTTGAGACCCTAACAGGTACTACCACTCCGGGTCAAAGTGGATCTGGGAGCAATGGCAATTAAAGGGTGGCTCCACACTCCCCAAGGCCCGCAAGGTGGGGCCTCACCATCGGATATAGTTTTAGGTCATATCCAGGACCTTACAACTTGGGAAAATGACACAGAAACATGGAATATTTCAGACTGCTTTTAACCATCTTGCATGAATCCGGCGTCAGATTTTTTTTTTTTAAATAGCATCAGAGATTCAAGGAAGGCAAGGAGTCGGTGAGGGATGATGAGTGACGTGGAAGGAGTAAGGAAGTCAGAAAACCAGAGTTGATTGGCCAAATAAAGAATTTCATGGATAAATTTGATGTCAGTGTGGGAATTGTGCACACAATTATTCGCGACGAACTGAAGATGCGAAAGGTGCTCCATCCTTGTCATAGACTATTTGCACATCAAAACAGTTCCTCACTCTCTTTATAATCCAAATCTTGCTCCTTGTGACTTTTGGTTATTCCCTCCGCCCAAAGAAAAACTTAAAGGCTGTCGTTATCAGAGCATTGAGGAGATGAAAGAGGGTGTGACGAGGGTTATTGATACGCTCACGCAATAGGGCTTCCATGGGGACCGGTACAAGAAGCGCATTGCAGCCAGGGATGATTACTTTGGAGGGGATTAGAGTTTTTATGTGTGCACTATCAATAAAAGTGCTTAAATAAAATAGTCTGGAAACTTAGCGAAGGCACCTCGTATGTGCATGAATGTATGTATGTGTGCGCGCACGCACTCAAATCTTATGCGTAAATATTGTTTCATGGTGCGCTATAAGTGCTTCAAAGCACCTGTCAGATATTAGCTTGAACAAACACGGTCCAATCATTGATAATGTCTTTTCGGATATTCTAAACATGACCATAACTACTACTACTACTACTACTACTACTACTACTAATAATAATAATAATAATAATAATAATACTAATGCTACTACTACTAATAATAATAATCCTGTCAAATCGTAGACTTTGCTGTTCCACAGAGTGAATATCAAAGAAAAAAAGAAACGGAGCAAATACACAGAGCTAGCCAGAGAGCTGAAAAGAATTTGAAAGATGATGAAAATCAAAATAATACTGATAATAGTAGGAGCACTAGGAACAGTCCCAAAAAAATTTTGAAAAATGAACGGGAGAAATTTTAATCAGAGGAATGACTGGAAAAATACAACGAACAACAATAATGAAAACAGCTGAAATACTAAGAAAAACACTTGAATGTGGAGACTAACACACACGAATAAAAAGTGTAGACCAGACAAACTAATAATAAAATAAGTGCGAAGAGAACTGGGACCTTGGGGAGGCTTGTTGCCACTCAAATGCCAGTAAAGACCAATGTCCACTGTCAACAAGAAATCAATGGCAAGCAGCTGTTGCGATAATGCAAATTTATTTGCAAATGGTATCGAAAGAGGTGGAGGGTAATGGAAAATCTGGGGAGACTTGTTGTCACTCAGCTTCCAGGAAACACGACAGGCTGTATTCAATGAGATCTTTGATAAGCTGTGTGAAAGTTACTTGAGAGCCGCCAATAATAATAATAATAATAATAATAATAATAATAACAATAATAATAATAATAACAATAATAATAATAGCAATAATAATAATAACAATAATAATAATAATAATAACAATAATAATAATAACAATAATAATAATAATAACAATAATAATAATTATAATTATAATAATAGCAATAATAATAATAATAACAATAATAATAATAATAAGAAGAAGAACAACAACAATAATAATAATAATAATAATAATAATAACAATAATAATAATAATAAGAAGAAGAAGAAGAACAACAATAATAATAATAATAATAATAACAATAATAATAATAAGAAGAAGAAGAAGAACAACAACAATAATAATAATAATAATAATAATAATAATAATAATAATAACAATAATAATAAGAAGAAGAACACCAACAATAACAATAATAATAATGATAATAATAATAATAATAATAATAACAATAATAACAATAACAATAATAATAATAACAATAATAATAATAATAATAACAATAATAATAATTATAATTATAATAATAGCAATAATAATAATAACAATAATAATAATAAGAAGAAGAACAACAATAATAATAATAATAATAATAATAATAATAATAATAATAACGATGATGATGATGATGATGATGATGATGATGATGATGATGAATACTACTACTACTACTAGCGGGATCAGTGGAAAAATATATAAGTTGGGAAGGGGTAGCTATAGATTTCAATTTTACTCGTAGTTTAAAATCAATATTGCTTATTTTATCCTTAGTATTAACAATGTAGAATTAAGTTTTAAATAAGGACAAACCACAGTTGACTCATTCATATGTAATATATTGATGTTGGCATTTTGTAGATATTAAGCGTAAATGGAGACGATCTGATGTTATTGTAGCACTTTTGCTAAAACTGCAAAAGTGTTTATTTATGCCAGCAGGGACGCCCGGCGTTGCCAGAGTGTAAAATACGCTTAAATATGATATTCCATTTTTTGCAGATTTCGTATATATCATTATACAGTTAATGGTGTATCGATTTAAATATATTATAAAGTTGCGATGTCAAAAATAAAAAAAAATTGTATATCGTTTTCATATTTTTAGAATAAATTATATTTTAAAAATAATATATATATATATATATATATATATATATATATATTCATATAAGAACAAGTCGTTAATAAAACATGTTAAAAACACTTTGAAAAAGAGTTAAAAACATATTTAATTTTAAAAAAAGAAAGTACAAAATAAGTGGATAGTCCTTAATCCGCAGAGTTTCGAAGAAATACTTTCCTTCTCATCAGAGGCTAGGATTTAGCAAAATGCGGGACCGGATTTTGCTTGCCAAAGTATTTAATGAAACTACAAGTAAGTCATAGATCTTACTTAGTAACAAAAAGTGAATCAGAGGGAATAGGGGTGAAGAAAAGGGTGATTTTACGTGAATGGATGGTCTGGTGAAGGGTAAAATATCCAATAACGGTAAAATCCAAAAATCAAAATTCAAAAAAGTTGGGTAATTTAGTTTTTTATACACACACACACACACACATATATATATATATATATACATACATACATATATATATATATATATATATATATATATATATATATATATATATATATATATATATACTAGCAATCGGTGCCCGGCGTTGCCCAGGTGTTTTGAAGTGTATGCTGAGGAAAAAAAACCGGTAAATTTTTTTAAACTTTGACCCCTATTATGACCTCTTAACATTTATTGTTTAGGGATCAAGTAAAGTTAATAAGTTAGATCCATGTCCAAGGAATCTATATATAAAATATCACGTGTTCAGACTTTAAATTGTAGGAGGAGTTTGGTAGAGTTCTCAAAGGTCTAATTGTTGAATATTGACCACTTAATCGCCAAATTTCTGTCGAAAACCTATCACATCGATTTTTCCAAATCTCAGTACCCTGTATATCAAATTTCGAATCTGTAGGCTTAAAATTGACAGAGTTTTAGCGTAGGGAAATGCACACAGACGCACAGACACACACAGACACTATCACTTATACATATATATAAACATAAACATCATATATATAAGGATAATAGTACGCCATATATATAACAAAAGACCATTATTTACTGAAGTGAAAGGAAAACCCGGGGGAACTTTACCCAAAAATAAATCTATATTTTTTTGTGTGTATTGATAGTCTGGTACTTATACAGTTTAGTGACGACATTAAAAAATGGAAATATTGAAAAAAAAAATTTATTGTACGTAACTGTTATAGACTGAAGTTCTCCGAAAAAAATTTCACTTCATTTGATCAAGTAGTTTTTTTTTTTACAGCGAAAAACAATGATTTATCACGGCTACGTCAACGTGGCCATTTTGGAAATGTTATTGCAGGCCCAGGAATTCCCCAAGGGCAGGTAACTGCCGTATATAGCAGAATACCTCCATTTTAGGCCAATCTAGCCCTTTTTTCACCCACCAGAATGAGATTTTTTTTTTTTTTTTTTGCGAAGACAGATGCCATTTTTGGGGTGTTTTTTTTTTTTTAAATTTGTAACAGAAGTAAATAAACGAAGTTTCGAAGTTATCCATGCGTGTCCAACTGAGCATGTTTCGAAAATAATCTCGTATAAAAATTCTTCAATTCTTTGCATTCTTCAATTTCTTTGCATATTCAATAGTATTCTTATTAAAAAAAAAAAAAATACGCAAAAAACTTGCAGATTTTGAAAAAAAAAAGAAAAAAAACGTAAAAAAATTGCAGATGTGTTGTGCGCATCTCAATATGGCGAGAAAAAAAGGCTAGATTGCGAAATTTGGCCTAAAATGGAGGTATTCTGCTAGGTACATTTCCAAAATGGCCACGTTGACGTCGTCGTGATAAATAATTGTTTTTCGCTGTAAGAACAAAACTACTTGATCAAATGAAGTGAAATTTTTTTTCGTAGAACTTCAATCTATAACAGTTACGTACAATAAAATTTTTTTTCAATATTTCCATTTTTTAATGTCGTCACTAAACTGTATAAGTATCGATAGTCTTATCAACACCCCTTTTTTCTATTTATTTAAAAAGAAAATACAACTTTATACAAATTCCCTATTAGTTTTTTTTTCGGTTCTCTTATACGATGATCATCTTTATTTAACTATTACGTGTAATTATATTCATACAGATATTCTATATGATTTATATTTGCGTAATATTTGCGTAGAAATGAAGAAAATCAAATTTACTGTGTATTTATAGTGTTGCCATAACAACGTGACGTAGCCAAGGACGGTAGTTGACGTGAGTGTGTGTGCGTGTGTGCGCGTGTTTTCGTGCTGTATTGTTTGTAGTAGTAGTAGTAGTACTAATAATCTGTCCAGCGTTTGCTTTCTTGTTGTGTCAATGGCGGACGTTGAGTCGGAGGTTGGATTGTGATGTCTGTAAGTTTCGTATTTTTCTAATTTGTAAATGGCAAGTTAGAAAAAAATTAAACCCTTCCAAGATGGACAATAAATAAGACCAAAATATTTTATTGTAAAGTTAAGAGCGTAAGAACTATACTTTTTTAGGAGATGTGATTATTGGATTAACCAATCAGAAATCGTCTGTGGCACACACATCTCTGTTTTTATAGATATATAGATAGATATATGCATATATATGTATATATATATGTATATATATGTATATATATGTTAAAACTACATATATATATAACTATATATATATATAATAAATAATAGATTGTATATATATATAAAATATAATAAATATATATATATATGTATATATATATATTTATATATATATATATATATATATATATATATGTATGTATATATGCATATATATATTAATTCCTTTGGCTATAACCGAAACCAAAACTTATGAAGAATTCTTGATAAAATTATTTTAAAAATACAGATTATTGGAGTGTCATCAGCTATAATCGAAACCGAAACTAATACTCACTATTTCTTTTTTATAAATTATTTTACCAAAAATTCCTCATAAGTTTTGAGGAATTTTTGGTAAAATAATTTATAAAGTCATTTGTTTTTTTCTTTTATAAATAATTTTACTAAGAATTCTTCATAATTTTCGATTCGGTTTCGATTATAGCTGATGGCACTTAAGTCATCTATATGACGTAAGTACCATCAGTTATAATAATAATAATCGAAATTGAAACCAAAACTTATGAAGTATTCTTGGTAAAATTATTTATTACAAGAAATTGAAGTACGTAACAATTGAAGGACGCGGACGTAAGCGTAACATAGAAACTAACACACACGCTATTATTAATAATTTGCATTAATGTATAGTAATAATTAGTAATAAATAGTGACATTTACAACTAGAAATAAAAAGTAGGTTTAAGGCTCCTAAAATTCGTACTAGAATTGTCCGCAAGGACCTGTGGAGCAGTAGTTAGAGTACTTGGAAAAATCAATTGTAAAAGTGACATTTTCCTGAAGGTTGAAGGTTCAATTCTCAGTGTGTGGACGACCGAAACGAGGAACAATTTTTAATGGAGTATATATTTTTTTAAAGTCAGATTCTATTTAACCCATAGTTGGAAACCTAACAGGTACTACCACTCCGGGTCAGAGTGGACCTGGGAGCAATGGAAATTAAAGAGTGGCTTCACACTCCCCAAGGCCCGCAAGGTGGGGCATCACCATCGGATATAGTTTTAGGTCATATCCAGGACCTTAAAACTTGGGAAAATGACGCAGAAACATTGCGAATTACTTAGGACCTCTATCCATGGCTGACGGAACAAGAGCACGCTACCCCCGTGAATAAATAAAGGGTTCCGCTCGAAATTCTGTCCAAATTCTCGAGTTCGACAGAAACATTCTCGAGTTCGACAAGATTCACTTGAAGAAAATCGGAGGTTATATCGACCGAAACGTTGTGGAAATCACAGACAAGATGAGAACAATAGTCCGATGAATAATAGTACACACACGCTATCGCATTAATATATAGATAATGTAATGGCCGAGAAGATACAATAGTGAAAACGGCTGAAATATTAAGTAGAACACTTGAATGGGGAGACTAATACACATGTTTCAGATGTAAAACACGAAGAAACACCACGTAGAATCATAAAAACGGAAACTGTAGAATTGCACACTCGCCTTCCTTTTTTTCTTGTGCCTCACCAACTACGACAGGGAAGTCAAGGGGATCAAAAGATCGAGGAAAGAAAGCACTAATTAGACCTCAACTGAATGGATGCTAATAGGACTGGCATCAAAGTTTAAAAAATTCAACGATTTGATCTTTGATCTTTGAAAACTCTACAAAACTCCTCCACCAATTTTGGGTCTAAACACTTGAAATTTTAAATATAGGTTACTTGGACGTGTATCTAACTTTATAATTTGATTTGAGCCCAAAACAATAAATTTTAACGGGTCATAATTGGGTTTAAAGTTTTTTTTAAAAAATGACCTCTGCGGTCTCTACCAAATTACTCATCCAGTTTTTTGTTTAAAGATGTGAAATTTGACATGAACTATATTCAGACATGAGGCAAGCTTTTTTAATCGGTTTTTGGCTAAAATATGGCTACCAACGGGTCAAAGTTCAAAAGATTTGACTTTTGCGATCTCTAGCAAACTATTCAGCCAATTTTCGGTCTAAAATCTGAAATTTTACAGAAAGGCTATTCAAATAGGCAGCAAGCTTCTTAATCAGTTTTTGAGAGAAATGTGTCAAAGTTGAAAAAGTTGACCTTTGCCGACTCTACCAAACTCCTCCGCCAATTTTGGGTCTAAACACTTGAAATTTTAGATGTTAGGTTACTTGAACATGAGTCAAACTTTTTAATATATATATATATATATATATATATATATATATATATATATATATATATATATATATATATATATATATTCAGGCAAACATTATTAAAAACAACAGAGATACCTTGCTTAATGATTCTTTTTTTCATTTTTTCGATCTTTCGTAAGATTTTTTTAAACTTCAAGATGGAAGGTATTCACAAATGTTCCATGGTTCACACGAGCGCTTTCGATTCTTTCTTGAATCATCATCAGGTGGAGATAAATTAAAAATAGAAGTGAAATATATAGTTACGAATGATAAAAAGAGTCAATGAAAAGTCGATTAAAATATTAATTTACAAGTGATAAAAAAACTCGATTAAAAATTAGGATGATAAAAGGCAATGTTAGTAAAACCAGTCGTATACTGGTTATGCTAGACATTCTTGCACATTATTGCTACTTTCAAAATTAATGCTACTTATAGATATAGTGCTTCAAGTATTTTTAATTTTTTACAATTACTTTCTCGTTGCAAAATCCTTGTGTTGTCCATAATGGCCTTTCTAAGATTAGAGGGGGGACAGCTATGTTGATTTGTTAAATGCTGGTATATTGAGCTAGTACTGTTCAAATGCATCGTTAATCGACGGGACAATGTTGCTTTTGTATGTCCAATATATGCGTTTTTATTTTCGGAGTTACACTCTCCTAAGGGGCATTGAAATTTGTACACAATATTGGTTTGCTCCAACAAGAGTAATATATATATATATATATATATATATATATATATATATATATATATATATATATATATATATATATATATATATATATGCACATAAAGTTATTAACAATACATAGTATATATATATATATATATATAAAATCTTCTTTGCAGATTGTTAATAAAATATATGTTTTAATGACATGTTATGTTATGCTATCTTATATTCTTTACATTTATACATCACCTACATACAAACATACATACAAACATACATACATACATACATACATAATACATACATCATATACTTAAAACGTACGTGAGACTATTGGCACTGTAAAAACTACTACATTAGTCAGGTGTATTCTGCCTATCCACTTTTTGTCGACTAAACGCATGTTTTATTCAAGTACGGACAAAAATTCCAAAGACACCATTGTGATACTAAGGACATCTTCGACCCCGAAAGTTTTAGTAAGTAACACAGATAGAAAAAAAATTATAACGAAAAGACAAAATAGTTGAATAGAACAATAGATCAGCAGAAATATAAAGGGAGAGGAATTTGTTCTCCAAGGCATACAAAAGTAAGCTGATAATAAGATTGTTATTCAAGGCGTGAGGGTGGCTAGGACAAAAGATCAATATATTTAGTGACTAGGACAATAGACTTGACACAGAGATCAATTTGTTTAATTACTAGGACAAAAAATTTGACATGGAGGTCAATATATTTAGTGACTAGGACAAAAGATTTGACATAGAGGTCAATATATTTAATGACTAGGACAAAATATTTGACATAGAGGTCAATATATTTAGAATCAGTTTACAGGAAGTTTTAGGAATGGAAGTAAGTTTTGCAACAGTTTACAGCTTTAAGATATTGATCAGACAATACAGATGCTAAGATGTTTTAATAGAAAAGATTGTGTGAACGCAAACAATAATTTAAAAATGGGTTGACCTCTAAAATCTGACTTAGTATTACGTAGTGGTCACTTAAAGTGAGGTAGACTTTAGGAAGAGCTTGAGAAAACACCTATGATTTCGGGAGTGAGAGAGAGCAGACGCGGTCGAAGCCGAGAGAATGAAAAAGACTGTCCACGGGCCGTGATGGCTTCCAGTCGAGGAGATCAGAATGGGTTAGTCTAGGACCAACGTTGCAGCTTCAAATGAGGAAACATCGGTAAATAAAGTTGCTGAAAAAAAACAACACGAGATTTGTTGATTCATTGAGATGAATCTTCTTTGCAGCTTTTCTGAGGATCCGTCAAACAAGATCAAAGACAGACCAGCTATGTTTTTTTTCTCGATTGGCCGATGTTACAACTCTAAAGAACTGTTATTTGTCCGTTTTTGTTTTAAATGTTATATGTCCGTTGTTAAACTGTATCTGTTAATATATCAGGAGTGTCGTGAGTGTTATACACGCATCGATTCAACGAACAATGGAAAAGCTAGATGAAACCATGAACAAGTTTAGACACACGTACAGAATATATACTCCCCTAGTATACAACACGACAGTTTACAGGTTGCGGACAATCTTGAGTTTGTGAGTTCAGACCAGTTTCCTGTTAGAGAAAGTTGTAGGCGGGTTGTGGCTCAGTGCAGATAAGGAGATGAATTGGTTAACCGACTGGCGAACACGTCCTCAACAGACGATGAAGATGCAGAGATGGGATAGTTTTCACACACACACACACACACACACATACACACACACATACACACACATACACACACACACATACACACACACACATACGGAATGTGTCCGGCCTATTGTTTTCTCTTATGAGATCTCCTTGTTTATTTGTTGTACCTGTGAACCCGTGTTCGCACTCGGCAGTCGCCAATGCACGAGACACGACGACACGGCCAGAACGAGAGGAGATGACAAAGGAGAAGGAAGCCAATGTACACAGCATTGGAGTCGGCGATTTTTGCCGAGAGGGAGCACATGGACCTACACAATAAGATTGTTTTTATGGTTTACAGATTTGAATTACACAATTGCATTTGAAAGTTATAATTGGACTTAGAGATAAACTTATATTTGAATTCGACTGTTGCTGAAGACCATTTTTATCTCCCTTTGAAACGGCAATGAAAAAGCTAATTCTATTCCCAGTAGTTGAATGGCTACCGTACAACTGACTTTGTGAAATGCAAAGCCGTGGAAGATAAAGTCCAGTGACTCTCAGTAATTGGCTTTGTGCCAAACGTGTTGATGGAGAAACTGGGAAATGCAATCGCTTGAATTCAAAAGAACTATTCGGTGGAATTAATGGAATTCTTTGCTATCCAGATGGCCTCTCCAGCCCACATAGATATACACACATCACGAAAGCCTCTCTCTCTCTCTCTCTCTCTCTCTCTCTCTCTCTCTCTCTCTCTAACTGTTCCCCCTTTTTATCTGTCCTCCTCATTCTCTCTTTCTTTCTCTCTCTTTCTTTCTCTCTCTTTCTATCTAACTGTTCCCCCTTTTTATCTGTCCTCCTCAATTTCTCTCTCTCTCTCTCTCTCTCTCTCTCTCTCTCTCTCTCTCTCTCTCTCTGTTCCCTTCTTTGTCTCTTTTCAATCTATCTCTCTTTATTAACATACAACATGTGGCGCAATGTTCTCATCACCCTCGACACAAGTATTCAAACTAATGATGGCACCATTCTAATATTTTTCCCGATTCCGATACAATTATCGATTCCGCTCTAAATGACTGATTCAGACATAATTATCAATGCTGTTCTAAATTGCCGATTCTGATACAATTACCAATTCTGTTCTAACATCCCGATTCCAATACAATTACCGATTCTGTTATAAATTCCCGATTCCAATACAATTACTGATTCTGTTATAAATTCCCGATTCCAATACAATTACTGATTCTGTTATAAATTCCCGATTCCAATACACTTACCGATTCTGTTATAAATTGCTGATTCCGATACAATTACTGATTCTGTTCTAAACCTCCGATTCCAATACAATTACCGATTCTGTGATAAATTGCCGATTCCGATACAATTACCGATTCTGTTATAAATTCCCGATTCCAATACAATTACTGATTTTGTTCTAAATTCCCGATTCCGATACAATCACCGATTCTGTGATAAATTGCCGATTCCGATACAATTACCGATTCTGTTATAAATTCCCGATTCCAATACAATTACTGATTTTGTTCTAAATTCCCGATTTCCATACAAGTACTGATTCTGTTTTAAATTCTCGATTCCGACACAACTACCGATTCCGATACTATAATCGTCTAAAAAGAATTTATTTTTTAGGAGAGATGTGATTCCCGAAGGACTCTCATGTACTTTAAAATCTTGGTAAAATTTTCATTTTAATTCGACAAACTTCTGTTTTCATTCGTGTATTGCATCCCAGATTTTTAAAAACTCATTGTGAGATGTTCATCTATGTCTTTCATTTGTACGATTTTTCTTATTCATCCAATAGTGCCATTTTTACCTATGCCATTTTTACCTATGCCATTTTTACCTATGCCATTTTTACCTATGCCATTTTTACCGAGCCATTTCCGATGTCATTTATATTTAAATTCTTTATTATTATCTATTTTTTTTTAAATTTTTCTGGTCGTTGAAAATTCAAAAAAATATTTATTATATAAGTACTATCTAGTATCACCGATAAAAATACAATAAAATAAAATAAATTTAAATAAAAAAGAATCGTTTTGGAAATCTGAAATTTGGTTCCAATTTTCAAATTTTCCGATTTTGTACCGCAGAATATAAGGATATTTCAGATTCCCGATTCCGATTTAGATTAATCGTCCCGCTGTTGTATATGTTATGGACAACGCCGGAAAAATATCGGAACCGTGTAACAACAGTTGTTAATTGGATTTCTGGCGATGACGTCAACCTTACATTCTGTTCGAAGAGTCGAGATCAGGAAACAATGAGAGAGAATATTTAACTCTAGATTGAAATTGTTTAAAGTGTTTCAAATCGAAGGTAAAAAATAAGAGAATAATTAAATCCAGATCAAGGAATGTGGGGTAATGTGAATAGAAAACACAAAACAAAGAAAATCAGACAGGGAGAAAGAACAAAGCCAGCGACACACCTTTGCCGTCGTCCATACCGACCAAGCCACACAGAACTTTCTCGACAGTCAGATTATCTTTTTGTAAAATAAATAAACTTTGTTGATTTAACAATTTGTTGTTGATTACAAAAACCGCGGTCGTCACATGGTATACATTTTGTAAAAATGCGTCTATAAAATATATAGACGACAATATAACACTAGCACTAGTCTTTACACAGTTTTTATTATAAAGATAGTACCGCTACAGTTGGCACCATACGCAACTTTTGCGACCGGACAGGAGATTAAATAAAACGTATGTTCAAGAAGTGTAGAAAGTGGACATTATATTTACTTTCGGCAGTCTAGTAATTCTCAACACCTTTATTTTGTCCTTTAGTTCTCACATTCCATAAGTGATATATCAGCCAAAGCGGAAGAATTGCTGTTTTCAGGGTCGGAATCTACTCATATCACACTAGTTTTTGATTTTCAAGAATTTTTAGCTACTTACATTAAGCGGCTTCATCTCTTGTTTAGGATGATTTCTATTAAACAAATATGTTGATTTTTGCAATCTTATATTGTTTTGTTGACACGATTTTATTTTCTGTTTGTAATTTACATTATACGTTAAAATGGTCGCCGATTTATGTCACATAGACTTGATGATGTACCTATGTTACCGCACTCAAGGATTTCCCTTAGTATTTCGTCACCGCCGTTTGTTCTGTTATGTTAAAATTCCCAATCCTTTGATTCCGATTTCTTCCGGTCTTTTTCTAGACCCCTACAGTTATTTGTATTTCCTGTGTATATTAAATAATGAAAGCAACGTTTTCCAGCGGAAGGTGAGAGAGTTACATGATTTCCGGTGGGACCTCCCTGATTCGTTTTTAATCAGTAAAACGCAAACGAGAGAAGACGTATATTATTTTGATTAATTGGAATTCTTATTGAGATAAATAATTTGTATTATTTATCCATTTATTTACAAGTTAGAAAAGCATTTCATCTAAGGCATGAAAATTGTTAAACAAAATGTTTTTACTATAGGCTTTAAAAATGAACGTACAAGATTCAATTTGAAGTTTAGTCATCTTCAAAGTGCACTTTTATAAATTTTACAAAGTAAGGTATTAAATTTAATTTAAATTGAATCCAAAAGTTACCTTGGATTTATTTTATATAATGTATATTCTGTTGCAATTTTAAAAAAATCATTGAAACTTTTATATCTATATCATTAATTGCTAGATGAAAGATAATGTTTTTAAGTTGCAACAAAATTGCATAAAATAAATCCAAGGTAATTTTTTGATTCAATTTAAATTACATTTTTATGCCTTACTTTGTAAAATTTTAAAAAGTGCACTTTGAAGATAAATAAATTTCAAATTGAATCTTGTACCTTTTTTTATACTGTCAGATCGAATATGTAATAAGGTTGAATTAATTTTCTAACTGGTCACATAGTTTGTCTGGGGGAGGGGGGTTCCAGAAAATATAAAAGGTTAGTTCTTCTTCGCTATAACGGTGAAAATCGAAAGTCAAAATAAATTTTCACAAAAAAAATCCAAAACAATAATAACTTTTTAATTTTTATGCCAATTTCAACAAAAAAAAAAAAAAATGTTATCTACTTAATTGCCAAGTCACAATTAGTTCAATATTACTGCACTAGCGGGACCTATGGAAATTCCACAGCAAACTCTTTCATATGTAATATATTGATGCTGGCATTTGGTAGATATTCAGCATAAACGGAGACACCCTGATATTATTGTAGCACTTTTATCAAAACTACAAAAGTATTTATCTAAGCTAGCAGAAACACCCCGCATAGCCCAGGCGTAAAATACGCTTAAATATGATATTTTAATTTATGCAGATTCAGTATATATTATTATTAATATAGAGTCAATTTTCTATCAATTTTTATATTATATTGTAAAGTTGTGTATTCCAAAAATAAAAAAATATATATCCATATGACTTGGGTTCATCAGCTTTAATCGAAACCGAAATCGAAACTTATGAAGAATTCTTAGTAAAATTATTTATTACAAGAAGGTCATAACAATTAAACAACAGTTATTCGGAAGAAAAGAAATGTAAACGTAACACACAAAATAACACACACGTATTACTATATAGATTACATAACACATGCAGGTGAGAAATGGGCGATTGTCTGACATTCACTAATAATTGTAACAAGACGGATTGAGTTATTTCCCCTTACTTGATGCTGTTTAATTACATATAAACTTGAAGGTTATTTCGAACTATTTTCGATTTTATGGTTTTTCGCAAATTTGGGATAGGTTACTAAATTCTTCATGCCAATTAAGTAGATGCCATGGATTTTACTTGTAATACAATTTTTCGATTTATGAATTTCGCTATTAGAATGAAGAAACGCCAAAATGTTTTTTTTTTGTTTTTTTTAATTATACCAAATTTTCTTTACATCCAATATGATATTTTTTTTTTTTTTTTTTTTTTTGTTAACGAAAACAGAAAGTCTTTAGTAACCAATTCTCGCCGAATACTGTTTACTAAAAACTTCAAGTCATTCGCTATTCTGATTTACAAGGTACGGACAGAAATGGCGGAATAAAGATAGGGGGGGAGGAGAACATAGTTTTGAAAAGCGGTTTATCATAATTTTTTGTAGGGTTCAAGCTACTTTTTGATTGTATTTGAAAGATTAAAAACTAAAGTTAATTTCCAAAAATAAAAAAAAAACATTTGTATCCATGTAAAAAAAAAAAAAAATATGAAAAATGTTTTCACGGCGAGCTAACTAATTCAGCTAATTTTTTCTAAGTTAAATGAATTCATTGTAAAAATCCTTTGAAAGATAAATATTAGTTTTCTGGGTCTATTTCAAAGACGAAGTAAAGTCTTAAGATATTGAATTAAATTTAAAAGAAAAAAAACGTGTTTGTGCGAAAAATAGCTTAATTCGCCCCCAAAAGCTAGAGATTCTCGCTTCGTTCAACTGAATTATACAAAGCCCAAAATTTAAGACAGTCGAAAGGCTGTCTGAAAATGATGCCAGATAGTAAAAGGAAGGTAGTGGGTTCTGTTTTTTTCTCCCAGATATGCATCTGCACAGTCCTATTGTGAACGTTTGTCTAATTTTTACCATTTTAAAATTTAATTATTTTTCTGTTCCTGCTTTTAAATTTAAAAAAGTTATATTTTTCAAGATTATATAAAAATTTTGTTACACCGAAATTTTCACATGCATGGTTGCAAGGAAAATATTAGAATCGTATACATAAAAATTATGCGAAGCCTATAATTAAAAAAAAAATGTAAATATATCTTTTGCAATTATAATGTCTTGTGTGAAAATATTAAATAAGCAACGCTTAATTCAATGACATTAGGAGTAGTTCGAGAAACTAATGTTTCTTCGAGTCATATCGAATTAATTAATACGGATTTTTGGAGCTTTTTTTTGTAATGTTCTTCTAAGTTTTTTTTAATCATTATAATTTACAATGCTTTAATTTCATAAAAAAAAGCAAAAATAAATTCAATAATTTGTTTTTATTA
>NC_136517.1:79400255-79435255 GCF_053919585.1 Euprymna scolopes
CACTTCAAGTTTTCTGCTTCCAGGCGGTAGAACGCTCGAGAAGTTTTTGTTTCTTTTTCTTTTCTTTTCCTCGGACACAGTCCTTCTTCTTTCGAAATAAAACTTTTCGTTGTTTTGTTAGAAAAAAAAAACAGGTGTTGTTTCAATATTCTGTATTAATTAATCTTTCATTAGAGGTTTTGTGCACTCACGCATAAAACAACCAAAAGATTGATTAGCCGCGTCGATAATGTAAGCATCGTGAATCATCCTCAGGTCGAAAAAATCGTAATAAAATTTTCCCCGCTCAATTAAACAAGATTTGTCCGCCAAAAAATAAAATCAACTTTTGTAGGCAGACGCTGTCGGCGACCATTTTCGGTTAATGAGCCGAAGACCTAACTTTGAATAAACCAAATAAAGAGTAAACGAAGGCTCTTTGCACGGAGTTAATTTTACATCTTTAAGGAAAAAAATACTACTTATGAATTTGTGTCAATTTGAGTGTAAAATCTCTTTTTAACACAACAGGTTAAATGTGCCTTGTTTAATTTTTTATCTTAAATTATTGTAGAGACTTCAAAAATGTAAGAGATATCGCAGCCATTTTTTCTTGATCGCACGTAACGCTTGCTTGACACGACAGGTTAAATGTGCCTTGTTTAATTTTTTATCTTAAATTATTGTAGAGACTTCAAAAATGTAAGAGATATCGCAGCCATTTTTTCTTGATCGCACGTAACGCTTGCTTGACACCATTTGTTCTTGGAACCGAATAAACATTTTACATTAAATAAAAACACTAAAAACTTATCAAGCTAGGTAGAAGAGTAACTTATCTTGCCTTTGGTAACATTTATTTGTTTTTAACAATTTTACATATCTCTGTCGATTGTAAAACTACCCATCAAAATTAATCAGACACAGTTTTCTGCGGACTTTGAATCCGACATTCTTCTGATTTGCCAAAAAAATAAAACATAAAATAAAATAAAATAAACGAGAAATCGTTGCTAAAATCGATTGTTAAGAAACAAACGTCGGTAAAACTTTTGGAGAACGCTCTGTTTTACGATTGTATAATAAAGTTTTTGTAGTTTTCGTTTTTAAGGATATCAGGAGAATTAGAAAAGGGCACATACTGACACAGATGCAAGGGAAATAACTCCAAGTTCTACCCATCTTAGAGAAGAAATAACACACTAACATTCACCCATCCCCACCCACCAATCTTTCTTTTCTCCCCTGTTTTCCTTCCTATATAGCGTACCCCCCTCCCCTTAGGATCTGCCCGCAGCACCCTAGTTTCTTTACAAACCAGAGTGAAACGGGCGGTCTATCAATTAGAACAAGGTAGGGAGGGTATTACTAGCCATATCTTTATTATTTTTTCTTCCCCATACCGTCGACACAAATGAAAATGAAATATTATTATTATTGCTATCTTTTTTTGTTTTTACATGCAAATGAAAAAAAAAGTTTTAAAATTAGGTTTAAGCAGCCCCCACCCACCCACAATACGAAAGCGTGAACGCGGTATTAGGGGAAAAGAAGATGCTAGTTAAAGGAAATTTTTTTGTTTAAGTTCTAAAAATTGAGATTGACCAACTAACATCACTATTCACCCTTCTTTTTTGAATTAGCCTTGTGCTTTAAATTTTTTGTTCATTTTATTTATTTTTTTTTTTTTAATCTTTTTTTTTTTGTATTTTTTTTGTATTTTTTTTGTATTGTTTTTAAATATTTTAACGCGAATAAAAGATTTAATATCTCGAATAAGAAAAGAAAATAAGGAGAAATAACTTTCATTGACTAAAGTGATGATTTTTTTTTTATTCCTTTTTTTTTTTCAAAAAGAATTTCGAACACTAAAGTTAACGCAATTTTGAAGAATTGTACATAAAATGTTGAAAATTCAACGATAGCTGCATAGACACTGGAAATGATTTTAAAGAAAACTGAACTGCGATGACCTTTTTTTTATGAAAGAAAGTTATAAAAAATGTCTTTAACGTAAAAATAATTTTTTGTTATTAATGTTATAAACTTTGTTAAATAAAAAAAAAAAGTCGTCGGTTCTCTCTAAAGGCATCTCAAATTTCTCTACAACTATCAGCGCAGTTTCAACATTTTAATAAAAAAAAAAATACATTTCCTATTCGCCTTGGTTTTAGCGTCCCAAATTATTTTCTGGACAAACAAAAAAAAAATTAAACAATAAAATTTTACGTAAACGAGAGTTATTTCCCTTGCATCTGTGTCATAGTAGGAGTGGAGAGGCTAATGTGCGTTTTTCTAATATATATTAAAAAAAAATTCTCATGGTGTCCTTAAAAATGAAAATTACACATAGCTTTATTATATATTTACCTATTGTGCTAAAAAAAGATTTTACACTAAAATTGACGCACATTCGTACGGTGTTATTTTTGTTTTATGTTTAACAGGAATAGGGGCTTCGTTTACTCTTTATTTGGTTGATTTAAAGTTAGGTCCGCTATTCATTATTCAGCTTCCATCTATAAAAGTTGATTTAATATATACGAGAGTTCCCACCCCCTAAAAATGTGTGTTATTTTTAAATGAAACCTTGATCCTTGCTCCTTTAATTGAAAAATAATTAGGATTTGAATTACATTTTTCGAGTAGTTATAAGCTTGGAAAGACAGGGGGTAGAATTAATTCACGGCCCCCCATTTTGAAATGTTTATTAAAAAGTAAATAATTAATTTACTCACCAAAGTTGTATACATCACAAACTGAAGAAAAAAGATCAATAAATAATATATTCAAATTCCAAACAAACAAAAAAGTAAATGTTTTTTTAGAAATTAACCTGTAAAGTCCGAAGTTTTGTTGTTTTTTGGGTTTGGGGGGGGGATTCTTTTTAATGAAAGCTTGGTCCTTCCTCCTTTAATTGAAAAAAAAAATAGGGGCTGAATTACATTTTTCGAGTAGTTATAAGCTTGGAAAGACAGGGAGTCGAATTATTCAATATTTTTTACGCATTCGTAAGGTCAGTTTCTGACGACCCTAGTTATACACCTTTTTTTAACATTTTTTTTTTTGTGTGGGAAATTATCATAAATGACAGACTTAGCTATCATATTAGCAAAAAAAAACTTCGTTTCGAAAAAAAATTAATGATTTTTAAGAAAGGGGTTCACTTTCTCGTTATAACGTTCTACTTCATCGGTACCTGACTTACTGTCCATTTCTTTACCGACGTGGCATGTGATTAGAACCCCTTATTAAAAGTCATTAAATTTTATATATATATATATATATATATATATATATATATATATATATATATATATATATATATATATATATATATATATATATATATATATATTTCAAAATTATTTTCTTGCTAATATGATACTACTCAAGTCCACTACTTTAAGTTTAATGTGCCTTGTTTGGGGCTAAAATTGAATAAAAAAATTTTTTTTAAAATAATAACTCCTACAAACCACTCTTGTTCTACAAGGGCTCTCAAAATGTTAAGAAACGTTCTGGATTATATATGATAATCAGTCGAGGGGAAAAAAAAAAAAAACTTTAAAAAAGTCAAAAAAACACGCATTTTCAGGGGGTGGACACTCTTCGTTCAGGTCTGACTATTTTTTAACAGCTTGTGTCCTTTTTTAATTGGTTTATTTATTTTGTTCAATTCTTGCGAGAAATAATACGTAGAGGTTAATCTGGAAAATCATATTTCCAAACAATTTTTTAAAAAATGAAATATTTTTTTATCTTAATATTTTCCAGAAAATCACAACTTCTTTCTTTGCAACGAAATTGAAACAGATCGATAAATGTCCAAACCCAAAATTAACGAAATGATTACACAGTAAACATTATGATATAAGGGAAGTTACTCTGTAGACTTGTTAAATCAAGATTACTTCCCTTGGAACAGGAAATGTCGGCCACACGGTCAGTTTTTAATATTGCTTTACAATTTGTCATTGTGCAGAGGGAGGCCACTCTTGTTTACTAAAAGACTCGTTCTTTTTTTTGTTTTTTTTTTCCATCTCATAATTTAGGACGCGATATTTTTATTAAATGAAAACATTAAAAAAAGGAAAGCTGCGACGAGTATATAAAGTTGATAACAGTAATAATACAAAATGTAGTCTTTACGCGATTATTGAAGCAACGAAGCCTCAAGAAAATCTGTTCTCTTTACTTTAGGGTGGCCAAATAAGAGTAATACTTTTTCCTAACTTATTTTAAGACCTTGGGTAAACCTTGCGGACAACGCTCTGTTTTACGGGTGTTTTAAAAATGGATCGGAAATGTAAATTTTTTTTCTTTTTTTTTTCATTTTTTTTAATTGGCTTTCGGAATAGATACCCCAACCTCCCCATGTTAAGAACGGCTTTCGGAATAGATACCCCAACCTCCCCATGTTAAGAACGGCTTTCGGAATAGATACCCCAACCTCCCCATGTTAAGAACGGCTTTCGGAATAGATACCCCAACCTCCCCATGTTAAGAACGGCTTTCGGAATAGATACCCCAACCTCCCCATGTTAAGAACGGCTTTCGGAATAGATACCCCAACCTCCCTATGTTAAGAACGGCTTTCGGAATAGATACCCAAAC
This sequence comes from Euprymna scolopes, assembly GCF_053919585.1. NCBI lineage: Eukaryota > Metazoa > Mollusca > Cephalopoda > Sepiida > Sepiolidae > Euprymna > Euprymna scolopes. The sequence continues at coordinate 79,404,852 of NC_136517.1, forward strand.
CTCCTCATGTTAAGAACGTCTTCCGGAATAGACACCCTCAGCCTTCCCATGTTAAGAACGTCTTTCGGAATAGACACCTCCAGCCTCCCCATGTTAAGAACGGCTTTCGGAATAAACACATCCGACCTTATCAGTATACCCGAAAACCCATAAAAGTTGACATGTCGAATGTGAACGGTGAGTTGGATGTTGGGCGCATGCACAATTTGTAAAAAAATAAAAAATTTAAACGGAACGAAATTTAATATCCGTTCCATTTTTTTTTTTTTTTTAAATTTTTTTTTTTTATTACATTTTCACCCCAAACAAGGCAAATTGCCACTTTGGTGTAGGGGGCTACTATCAGGGGCAACAACTACTGGGGTACTATGTAGGGATTTGGGCAGCAAGGTGTCGGTTCACGTTACACTTGAACTTCTGCACGTCAGTACTGTTGGGGAAGCAGGGACCTGGAATGGAATTCCAGAGTCTTGCGGTTCTGGGGAAGAAACTATTGGAGTAAAAAGATCTTTTACATCTAGGGACCTCTACAGTGTGGGGGTGGGATCTAGTAGCCTGTCGGGTTTGTCGAGGGTGCTCGCGTCGTGGGGGCACAAGTGATTGCAGTTCATCAGAGCATTCACCACTAAAATACTTGTAGAACAGGCAGAGGGATGCAACATTTCGTCGATGGGACAGAGGCTGAAGCTTAGATGCCAGTTCAGGGCCTATCAGATTTGCGACTCTCTTTTGAACCTTGTCAAGGAGCGAGAGACTAGTAGCAGATGCACCAGCCCAGATGTGGCAGCAATACTCCATACATGGGCGAATGGTGGCCTTATAGAGGTACAGGATACATTCGGGTGTTAGCAGTTTTCTAGCACGGTAGAGAGAGCCTACCTTTCTTGCAGCGGCCCTGGCAATGCCTTCAATGTAATTGTTCCAACTCATGTTTCCTGTGAACGTTAGGCCAAGGAGTTTGAAAGATGGACTCTCAGATAAAGGGTCGTTGGCCATTGCTATTGGTGGTAGAGAGGGTTTCTTGTAATTATTGAATGAAACTAGTTTAGTCTTGGCAGCATTGAACGCGACCAACCACTTTTGTCCCCATTCCACTACAGATTGGAGGTCTTCCTCTAGTGTTTCTGCCATTTCTTTAGAAATGTGTTCATTCGTCTTCCTGTCGTGTCTGCCATAGAGTGTAGTGTCATCAGCATATATACCCATCTCAGAGGCAATGTTGTCGGGGAGGTCATTTAGTAATATCAGGAACAATAGAGGTCCAAGGATAGAACCCTGGGGCACTCCCGCATTTATATCATATTGTTTAGATGTGCGACCGTCGAGGACTACCTGGATTTTTCTCTTATCTAAGAAGGATTTAATTATGTTAAGTATTCTACCAGTGATACCGTAAGATCTAATCTTCCTGAGGAGACCCTCATGCCATACCCTGTCAAAAGCCTTAGATATATCTAGAGCTACCGCTCTGCCTTCCCCCGCTTTGTCCAGTGATTGGTATATACGTTCAGAGATCACGGTGAGGATGTCTGCTGTGGAACGGGCTTGTCTAAATCCAAAATTTTTAAAACAATCGTAAAACAGAGCGTTCTCCGCAAGTTTTACCGACATTTGTTTTTTAACAATCGATTTTAGCAACGACTTTTCGTATTTTTAATTTTTCATTTAATTTTTTACCAAATCAGAAGTCCGCAGAAAACTGTGTCTGATTAATTTTGATGGGTAGTTTTACAATCGACAGAGGTATGTAAAATTGTTAAAAACAAATATATAATAAATAAATGTTACCAAAGGCAAGAGAAGTTACTCTTCTACCTAGCTTGATAAGTTTTTAGTGTTTTTATTTGATGTAAAATGTTTATTCGGTTCGAAGAATAAATGGTGTCGAGCGTTACGTGTGATCAAGAAAAAATGGCTGCGGTATCTCTTACATTTTTTAAGTTTCTACAATGATTTAAGATAAAAAAAAAATCGGTACTTGTACAGTTTAATCAAGACATTAAAAAAATGAAAATATGGAGAAAAAAAGTTTAAATTGTATGTATCCGTTATAGAACGAAGTTCTCCGAAAAAAATTTCACTTAATTTGATCAAGTAGTTTTTTTTTTCTTTTTTTTTTATTTTACAGCGAAAAAACAATTTGTTATGATACCGAGCAAAAGGTTCGATTTTTAGGAAGAAAAGCTAGAATTAAAGATGGGGATGGGTGTTAGCGCTTTAACTGGAGTTATCTCCCTTTGGCATTTCTAAAATTCAAACATTTTTTTTTTAAATCCAAGATGGCTGCCTTCAACGCGCTCTCATAAAAACGTGTTTTTTTCCGCAGTAAAAAAAAAAACTACTTGATGAAATTAAGTGAATTTTTTTTTCGGAGAACTCCGTTCTATAACGTATACATACAATTTAAACTTTTTTCGATATTTTCATTTTTTAATGTCTTGATTAAACTATACAAGTACCAAAATCAAACAAAATGATAGTACGCACACAATAAATGTCTACTATAATTTCGTTTCTTTTTTTTTTTATTTTTAAGTTATTGTCAAGATTTCACAGGTGTAAGAGACATCGCGGCTATTTTATCTTGTTCTCACGTAAATCTAGACACTATTTGTTCTTCAAACGGAATAAACCTTCTTCTTTTTTTAAGTAAAAACATTAAAAATTCATTCAACTATGTAAAAAATTGACTTCTCTTGCCTTTTATTTTATTTTATTTTATTTTATTTATTTATTTATGTTTTGCCACATTTTTCGTACCTGAAATCAAACAAATTTGTAAAACAGATTTTGTTTCTCATACTTTCTGTTTTGGTTAAAAATCTAAGGCTATATGTTTGTCTGTGTGCGTGTCCGTCGGTCTGTCTGTCTCCATATTTTCAAACTCATCCGAAACTAAAAGTCGCAGAGCGATGATTGGATTTTTACGGGCTGTTATTTTATGAGTCTTTACCTAGGTGTATCAGATTTTTTGTAGGAGTTTTTGATACCCCTAACACGAAACTGCGAATAAAATATAAAAAAACTCGTAATTTCTCTTTTAAAGGTGGGTTGTTTATTTTCTTTATGGATTATACTTCCAAAATAAACTATTAAAGTTGTATAAAAAGTAATACAAATATTTTTTTTTTAAATAGTAATGAAATTAATTGAATGTTACGAGTTCAGTATTTTTCAATTTTTAAACTTTAAAAATCTATCAAAATTTTTCTATTGATTCTATTTTTACGATATTTTCAGGGTCAATGTGAAATTTTATGCTCTTTCCAAGAAATCGAATATAATATTTTAGACAAACTTTTTTTTTAAATTCACGCCCCCCCCCATTTTCAAATGTCTATTAAAAAGTAAATAATTAATTCATGTACCAAAGTTTTATATATCACAAATTGAAGATAAAAGATCAATAAATAATATATTCAAATTTAAAACAAAAAAAGTAGTGTTTTTTAGAAATTTACCTGTAAAGTCCGAAGTTTAAAACCTTTTTTAAAAAAAAAGACCACGTTGTTTGTTTGTTTTTTTCTTTTTAATAAAACCTTGGTCCGTGAAAACGATTGAATAATTCCACCCGCTATATTTCGAAGCTTATAACTCATCGAAAAATGTAATTTAAACCCTAATTTTTTTTCAATTAAAGAATTGAAAAAAAATTAGGGCTTGAATTACATTTTTCGAGGAGTTATAAGCTTCGAAAGATAGCGGGTGGAATTATTCAATAGTTTTCACGAAATTTCTGACACTGCTAGTTTTTAGCAGCTTAAAATTGTTTTGAAACGAGTCAAAAATAGGTCAAAATTGAAAAAAGCGTTAAACATTTTGTACATTCGTCTTAGTTTATTTTTAATTTTTAATCACTTTATATCCATGACACGTTGGTACAGTGGTAACGTCATCAGCTTTGAATGCTCCGATTTCGATTCTAGCTGATGGCACCTAAATACGTTTTTCTTTACTTTTGAAATCACGAGTCTATAATAAAATATACGAAATCTGGACAAATTAAAATATCATATTTAAGCGTATTTTATTTAGATAACGTAACATGACTCATTTTGGTGCCGTTTTTTTTTTTTTTGTATGTTGCGGACCAGGATATAAATATCCTAACTCTCTACAAAAGAAAATAACGAAACAAACGGAATGAAGGAAACAAAAACTCATTTGCTGGATAAAACAAATATGTCGTTTATTTTCTGTCGAAAATAAAATGGTTTAGGTGAAATACGTGTTCATTTAGGCGTTGACGACTACATGCGTGGAAAAGAAAGGAATGAAGTCGAGGTCGAGAAATAGCCGTCCCGCATGTAGAAAGGGAGTGTTGGCCTCAGCAAGACCGTGCGTTCATGATAGCAGTGGTCCACGTGGAAAAGTCTTCAAGCCAAGAGCTATGGACGCCGAACTTGCCTGGTTGATGAACCCAGGCAAAAAGGGAAGAAAACAGGAAGTTGAATGGTGTTGTGGACTTTTATATCGGGGTGAGTGTTCTGACTGCGCATGTCTAGAATTCCTTTCAGGGGAAGTGACGTTTCCCATGTGTGCGTACATGTGTGTACGTTAGCGTGTGTGTGCGTGTGTGTATGCACGTGAATGTGAATATATATACGTGAACGTGAATATATGTACGTATCTGTGCGTATGTGCGTGCATACATATGGGTGTGTGTATGAGGATATGTATATGTGTGCGTGTGTGTGTATGTGAGGAAAAACCTGTTCGAACAGGTACACCGTTAAATAAATGAATATAGGTATGCTCTGTTGTCATATTCAACAGACATCGAGCTTCTAATCACAAAGGAATGGCACATGTAAAGAGTGAAATATGATTGAAAAGCGCATGTTACCATGACAAACAGCGAAACATTACTGTATGTGAATGACTATAAATGCTCTATCTATCGTGGGTTGAGCATACTTGGAAGTGATAAACGAACTGCCACCAGCGTAAAAAAACGATGCATTTTGTGTAAACAAATGGAATTTATGTGTTTAAATATTGTTAATTCACATACCCATCTTAGCAACAGCCAGATAGTGTAACGGTTAGGAACACCAAGTGTCACCTAGGCGGTCGAGTTTCAAATCTGGTTTAAGATATATATATATATATATATATATATATATATATATATATATATATATATATATATATATATATAAAATGAAAATTACAATTGAATTTACCAAAATGATCCAAGATGGTAAAATTAAAGTAAATTATAAATATTAAAGAATTAATATTTATAAACTTATCTCAGCCAGATATAAAAACTCGATAATACCAAATAGGAAATAGAGCTTGTGTGTGTGTGTGTGTGTGTGTGTGTGTGTGTGTGTTTGTGTTTGTGTTTGGTAAATATGAACAATTACTCCACCCTCGAAAATTCCTTTCACTCATAGGTTTTCAGGGTTGCTGAAAACGAAAATAACGTTTAAAATTACGGCAAACGAGTAGTTTCCAAATTATGAAGAAAATGTTAGTTTTAAAAAAGTTGGGGATCACTTTTCTCTATTAATCTAACGTAAAATGATTTTTTTTTTTCGGGGAGAGGGGGACTTTCTTTCCACCCTCGGAAAATCCTTTAAAATAATCACTAACGTTTAAAATTCCAAGAAACAAGTAGTTTCCAAGATATGAAAAAATGCACTCACTTAATGGTCATTTTTTTTTCGTTCTGTTTTTGGAGGGGGGTATTCAATTATAGAACTTGTATAGCTTTATAAAAGGTGCTTATGCAGTTTAATTAACCGTTTTAACGTGAGTAACGCGCCGACATTAACCGCGTAGAAGAACTGTTTAATATTTTACAAAAATTCTGTTTACATTTGGTGGGAGGCGGTGGAGGGGCGGGGGTGTTGTGGCGGCCGCCTCCCACCAAATGTAAACAGAATTTTTGTAAAATATTAAACAGTTAATTAAACTGCATAAGCACCTGCTAAAAAAACTATACAAGTTCTATAATTGAATATCCCCCTCCAAAAAAGAACGAAAAACAAACCGGCAGTCCCCCTCCCCCTAAAAAAAACGTGACCGTAAAGTGAGTGCATTTCTTCATATCTTGGAAACTACTTGTTACCTGGAATTTTAAAAGTTAGTGGTAATTTTAAAGGATTTTCCAAGGGTGGAAGAAAGCCCCCCCCCCCCAAAAAAAAAAATTGTTTTACGTCAAATTAATATAGAAAAGTGATCTCCCATTTTTTTAAAACTAACATTTCTTCATATCTTGGAAACTACTCGTTTGCCGTAAGTTTAAATGTTATTTTCGTTTTCAGCGACTCCGAAAAAAGTGGTAATTTTAAAGGAATTTTCGAGGGTGGAGTAATTCTTCATATTTACCGGGGTTTTTTTTTTTTTATTGGAATTCATTATTGAGATGAGTATTATTTATTAATTTATTTATTGTGGACTATTATCCTCATCTTTATTAGTTGTTGTTTCACGACGTTTCGGCTAACTATTCCTCTGGCCTTCGTCAACTATGGATGGCAGTAATTGTTGAGAATGCAGTTAGGAGATTCGGAGTTCCCATCCCGTCGTAGTTACCACCTGACGAAGGCCAGAGGAATAGTTGGCCGAAACGTCGTGAAACTGGTTTAAGGTATTTGATAGTCTAGCCGTACTGATGATGATGGGATTAGTTTTTATTCGATTCGAAGAACAAGTAGTGTCTAGTGTTACACGAGAACAAAAATAAGTAGCCGATATTTTTATGATATTGTTGATACCGGTATTATTTTAAGTCATTATTGAGGCTTGAGAGTAAAATGATAAAATTAGTTGTTTTTTTTAAATAGAAAAACTAATAACACGCAGCAATTTTTTTCCCCCCCGAACAAGGCACATTGACTCTTTGGTGTAGGGGGCTACTATCAGGGACATAAGCTACAGGGGTACTATGTGGGGAGTTCGGCAGCAAGATGTCGGTTCACGTTACACTTGAACTTCTGCATGTCAGTACAGTTGGGGAAGCAGGAACCCGGAAGGGAATTCCAAAGTCTAGCGGTTCTGGGGAAGAAACTACTGGAGTAGAAGGCTCTCTTACATCTAGGTATCTCTACTGTGAAGGGGTGGTATTTTGCTGCTTGTCGGGTTTGTCGGGGGTACTTACTTTGAGGGGGTACAAGTGCTTGCAGTTTGTCGGAGCATTCACCGTTAAAGTACTTGTAGAACAGGCAGAGAAATGCAACATTTCGTTGATGGGACAGAGGCTGAAGCTTAGATGAAAGTTCAGGACCTATCAGATTGGCGACTCTCTTTTGAACCTTGTCCAGGAGCGAGAGACTAGTGGCAGATGCACCAGCCCAAATATGACAACAATACTCCATACATGGGCGAATGGTGGCCTTATAGAGGTACATGATACTTTCAGGCGTTAGTAGCTTTCTAGCACAGTAGAAAGAACTTACCTTGTTCGCAGCGGTCCTGGCAATGCTCTCAACGTAATTTTCTCAACTCATGTTTCCTGTGAACGTTAGGCCGGAATAATATGAGTTTAGTAATATTTCTCTGGAAATACTGTCCATTGTATTTTAAATATAGAAATGCCCCAATTTAGATAAGTACTAAGTAATACTTATAAAGTAATATTGCGCTATGTATGTATACATATATATTTTTTTTATTATATATATTATTGGCTACATATTTGCATATATGTTTCAGTAGCAGTATCAGAATTTTTGTAGGAATTTTTGACACCCCTAACACGAAACTGCGAATACAATATAAAAATATCGTAATTTCTCGGTTAAAAGTGGGTTATTTATTTTCTTTATGGATTATACTTCCAAAATAAACTATTACAGTTGTTTTAAAAGTAATAGAAATATTTTTTTTTTTTAAACAGTAATGAATTTTCCGAACTCAATATTTTTCAATTTTTAAACTTTAAAAATCTATCAAAATTTTTCTATTGATTCTATTTTTACGATATTTTCAGGGTAAATGTGAAATTTTATGTTCTTTCCAATAAACCGAATATAATATTTTAGACAAACGTTTTTTTTAAAATTCACGCCCTCCCCAAGTGTCACCCATTTTGAAATGTCTATTAAAAAGTAAATAATTAATTTTTGTCGGGGAGTTTTATATATCATAAATTGAAGAGAAAAGGTCAATAAATAATATATTCAAATTTAAAACAAAAAAAAATCGCTTTTTTAGAAATTTACCTGTAAAGTCCGAAGTTTAAAACCTTATTTTATAAGAACACATTGTTTTTTTTTTGTCTTTTTTTTTTTCTTTTTTTTTTAATGAAACCTTGGTCCTTGCTCCTTTAATTGAAAAAATAATTAGGACTTGAATTACATTTTTCGAGGAGTTATAAGCTTGGAAAGACAGGGGGTCGAATAATTCACGCCTCTCATTTTGAAATGTCTATTAAAAAGTAAATAATTAATTATGTCGGGGAGTTTTATATATCACAAATTGAAGAGAAAAGGTCAATAAATAATATATTCAAATTTAAAACAAAAAAAATCGCTTTTTTAGAAATTTACCTGTAAAGTCCGACGTTTAAAACCCTTTTTTTAACAAAAAAACACATTGTTTTTTTTTTGTTTTTTTTTAAATAAAACCTTGGTCCTTGCTCCTTTAATTGAAAAAAAAATTAGGGCTTGAATTACATTTTTCGAGGAGTTATAAGCTTGGAAAGATGGGGTGGAATTATTCACTATTTTCACGAAATTTCTGACACTGCTAATGTTTCAGTTACGATTTCTTTCAAAATCCGACTTCCTCAGGCCACAAATCTAAACACGCTATAAATCAAGAGTCTATTTTTCAATCAAATCGATTAATTGCCCTAATTAAGGGCCCATCGCGATGCATCAGGAGAAAGGTTCACATGCCTCTCTCAGTTACTAAGTTCACATTGCACTGTAGAGAACTTGCTGTTGATTTTATAAAATTATTTTTATATATAATGGCTTGCATTAAAGTTTAAAATGCAAAAGTTAAGTATCATGGTTCAGTTGTGCTCTAAACAGAAATACTCATTTCGAACGCGCCCCTATCATATCAAAGAACCTACTGTTGATTTTATATGCTTAGCGTTACTGCTTAAAAAGTGTAAAATGAAAAAGTGATTTGTTTTCCTAGTTTTGCATATAAATTACAAAATATCTGATATTTCCCCAAAACCTCTGGCCTTGATGGAGAGGGGAATAAAACTTGCCACTATGGTTTCAAATGATCAGTAATAACAGCAAGGGGAGACCTGATTCCAAATATTTCTCATATGTTATATCTCCCCTCTTTGGTTTACATACAATTTCACAATGTATAAGGATTATTTGATACTGAAGATATTCATAATCGTACCCTATTCCCAAAAGAGGGGAGATATAACATATGAGAAATATTTGGAATCAAGTCTCCCCTTGCTTTTATTTTAGATCATTTGAAACCATAGCAGCAAGTTTTAGTCTCCCCTTCATCAAGGCTAGAGGTTTAGAGGATATATTTATATGTATATGGATATATCTCTCGGATATAAATTTAAATCATAACAGAATCAAGTGTTAGCTCCAGGAGGGAGCCCCTTGATCTCTTAATACTTACTGAAGTAAAATAAATAAAAAAAAAGTAGGCAAATTGAATATTGAAATGCTCATATCTTTGGTTCGATGGGACGAAACTACATGAAAATTTGCAGGATTTTTGAAGGTTATAATACTATGCTATGGTAAAAATTTTATGACAATGTGTAAAAAATATATATTTTTTCAAACCAATAACATATGCCCAAATTTGCATACAGTTGTATATATAGTGTCCTGGCAAGCCAATTTTAGTTTTGACGCTTTGGTATGAATTTTGCTTAGTGTTTTTTTTTCTTCTTTTTTAGGCAATTTTATAAGTTCCAAATTTCAGCGACTATTGATCAGAACTTAATAAATGAAGGCTCGTTGGGAAGGTAATGACCTGAATTGTGTAGTGGACTATTTGAAATTTGCCCTTAAGGTTTCACATGAAGAAGATCATCTATCATCCAGGGCCTATTTTTAGTACATTTTTACAGCCATAAAATCTTTTCGGTAAAGGTGCAGTATCTTTCCACCCTCAAAAAAACCTTACCACTAATATAGGTTTTCGAAGGGTGTCGAAAACGAAAATAACGTTTGAAATTCCAGGAAACGAGTAGTTTCAAACATATGAAGAAATTGTAGTTTCCAAAAGTGGGGGGGGTCTCTTTTCCATATAAATTAACGTAAAATGAATACACATACATACAAATTCCTGATTAACCTTTTTATAGCGGTTCTATTATTTTTTTAGGGGTGGTGTTTATTGTGGGCATTCAAATCACCACAAAACATACTTTAAAAATTGTTCTCTAAAGTTTTTCGGGTGTATTTAAAACTAATGTCGCATTTAAATTTTCTGCAAATAAGTATTTTTCCGAGTATTAAGTTAAAATATGCTAGCGCTTGCGCGGACAACAGCTGCCACCAGTAAAGAAATACAAAGAAATTCATTGCTTAATATCCGAAAAATTCTTATTTGTGGAAAATTTAAATCCCATAGGATTAGTGAATCTCTCGACAAAAGCTTCCTTTCTAGGGCAATTGCTCTTGACATATCAAAGGCCTTCGATAAGGTTTGTCATAAGGGCCTACTTCTCAAGATTTCCAGCTGCTCGTCTGAACTCCAATCTCTAGTCCCCCCTCGCCAATCTTTTACAAAAAACACCCGTCTAGCTGAATCCACTGTCAAAAACTCTCCCCACTCTTTATCTATGCCTAAATCAAAACGTAGATTCCATGAACAAAGCTTCTTTCTTAGAACTGCACGCCTGTGGAACTCTGTTCCGTCTGCCTGCTTCCCTCCTGACTACAACTTGGATGTCTTCACATCCAACGGAAACAAATTCCTGACGAACCGCCCCCTTAAGTAGACACTTTAAATCTCCACACTAACGTAATGTACTTGCAATAACCCTTATCCCTGAGTGGCTTCCGGGCCTTGATAAGTGGTGACCACCTTGTAAAAAAAAAAAGTCATTTCTCTCTGATAGGTTCATAAGAAGAAAGGTTCATTAAGAAGAGACGTTGCGAGCCTGTCTTTGTTTTATCGTTATTTCCATGGCAAGTGCTGGTCCGAGCTCCAATCTCTGGTCCCCCCTCGGCAATCCTACATGATAAACACCCGTCTAGCTAAAACCACTGTCAGTAATTTCCCCCACTCTTTATTTGTGCCTAAATCAAAACGTAGATTCCATGAGCATAGCTTTTTTTCTGAGAAGTGCACGCCTGTGGAATTCTCTTCCGTTTGTTTGTTTCCCACCTAACTACAAGTTGGACGTCTTCAAGTCCAACATAAACAAATTCCTGATTAATAGCCCCCTTAAGAAAGACACTTTATCAAATCTCCAATACCAACTATTACTACGATATTATCCCATTGATTATTGTACACAAAATAACCCTTATCCCCGAGTGGCTTACGGGCCTTAATAAGTGATGATTCCCATGTAAAAAAAAACATGCGATATTCGTTTTTAGCACACCTGAAACTTATATAAAACAAGATTTTGAAAGTAGGTTTTGTGTTGGTCTACCAGGCCACAAATACCAAATAAATACCACCTCTAAAGTGTTAGGTAGTTATGAGGGGAGTTGAGCAGTAAGATGTCTGTTCACATTACACTTGAACTTGCTTTCGTCTATAAAAATCACTTTCAATCAATATGAAGAGTAATGATCTTCATTGCATCTGACGAAGTCCAGACGGCGCTTTCTGTTCTTTACAGAAACCATTGACTTGCATCTTGGAACACAGTCTAGCCAAGTAAATTCCGTCAATCTGTTCTTTGACAGTAGAAAGCGGGCACTTTTTAACAAAATTAACCTGTTGTTGGATTTGGGGAGCCGTTTCAAATATGTTTCTTAGGCTGCGGATCTTGATAGCATTGTCTAACTCTAGAAGTAATTCTAGGACGGCCAGATTTAGGGGCATTATGAACACTACTGGTGTTTTGATGCTTTGGCACAGTCATTCGAACAGTTTTCTCATCACATTAATATCTGTGACCAATTTCTCGATTGAATAAACCAGAAAGTTGGAGACTAATGAGCTACGGACGATCAAGATAAAGCCGAGACATGTGGACTAAATGTTACGTTGTATAACCTTGAACAACAACAATTACGATTAGAGATGCTTTGTTGCCTAAAAGGTGGGCATTTTGAGCTCGTTTTAAGCTCATTTGTTGCTGCGGAGTTTCTTTTTTACCTCCTTGACATTCATTTTTGCAATTGATGTGAACACTAGGTTACTTCAGTTAAAAGTCAAATATGAACAGGTAAAATTATAGTGGAATAGAAGGTGAATCAAAAATGAGGTATAGATTGTTTAAACAGTTACATTCAATTTAATTTAAATTTGGAATTTTGAAAATATGACAAAGGCGCATTTTGGGGCCACCACTGTATATATATATATATATATATATATATATATATATATATATATATATATATATATATATATATATATATAACACCAATTCCTCCACACATCCATAAGTACAGATATGCACACATATACAAACATTAGTCGTTTACTTTTTAATACACTCATGTACATAAAACACATACGTACACACACACAAACACACACACATACACACGCACACACAAATAATATATATATATATATATATATATATATATATATATATATATATATATATATATATATATATATATATATAGCAAAACTGGTAATTCGTAAAAACCAGAAGAAGGTGTCAATATCTGTTTTAGTTACACATGTTTCGGTTACCGGATCGTATCAACGATCCAGCAACTTCGTCAGACTTGAACAGAAGTGGTTATTATGGTGTGAAAAGACAATATTAGAAGAAGACGATGAAAAAAAAAGACGAGGGGGGTCTCAATTTTGATCTGACATCATATATATATATATATATTATTTTATTTATAAAACAGTAATCTCCGGACACGCATGTTTTAAGGTCCTACTTTTCGTCAGTGTAGCTTGAGCTGCAGACCATATGTATTATACGTTAACTGTTACGTCACGAAACCCCAGATCACGTGTTATTTTAATCGCTTTTTAAAAATTCTTTATATATATATATATATATATATATATATATATATATATATATATATATATATAGAGAGAGAGAGAGAGAGAGAGAGAGAGAGAGAGAGAGAGAGAGGGGGAGGAAGGGAGATTCTATAATGAATATGTAGCGACATATGTTTTTTTTTTTTCCATTTTCACCCCAAGCTAGTTCCACTTTGATTAAGGGGACTACTATCGGAGACATAGGTTGCAGGAATATTATAGAGGGAGTTGAGCAGCAAGATGTCGGTTCACATTACACTTGAACTTCTGCATGTCAGTACAATTGGGAAAGCAGGAACCCGGAAAGGAGTTCCAAAGTCTTGTAGTTCTGGGGAAGAAACTATTGGAGTCGAAGGCTGTCGAGGGAATACAAGTGTTTGTAGTTCGTCAGAGCATTCACCATTAAAATACTTGTAGAACAGGCAGAGGGATGCAACATTTCGTCGATGGGACAGAGGCCGAAGCTTAGATGGCAGTTTTGGGCCTATCAGGTTGGCGACTCTCTTTTGAACCCTGTCCAGGAGTGAGAGACTAGTAGAAGATGTGTAGTGAACTACTACTATGATGCTGCTACGGTATGCTTCCCTTATTTCTCTCTTTCTCCCTACTCTTCTACTTTTCCCTTCCTTTCTTCTCTAAACGTCACCGGAGGTTTCAGCCAATCGGAATAGAGGACTGTCTTGGAGGGAGATACTTGTGTATCACCTGCTGACGAATCAATATCGGAGCTCCAGTAACAGATGTAAAAGGGGGAAAGCCTGATTCATTAGGGGTGCTACGTATACCCAGTCAAAATTTAAAAAGTTACTAAATACGGGAGTTATCCAGCCTTCTAGTAGCGAGTGGGCAACCCCTTTGCACTTGCTGAAGAAGCCGGATGGGTCATATCGAGCGTGCGGTGATTTCTGTGCGTTAAATAGCATTATCAAAACAGACCGCTACCCGGTACCCAATATAAATTCCTTCTGCACACAGTTAGCTAATAAGCAATATTTTTCCAAAATAGATTTGACTGCAGCATATCATCCTGACGAGTACACCCTGAAGATGTGCCTAAGACAGCAGTAGTGACACCTTTTGGTTTGTTTGAGTTTAATTACATGCCATTTGATTTAAAGAATGCTGCGGCTACATCTCAGCGTTTTATGGATAGAATATTTTTAAAATTAAATTGCATATTTATATATTTAGACGACACACTAGTTTTTAGCGAAAGTGAGCAACAGCACAAGGAAGATTATTTAGGATCCTTAGTGATAACAATTTAAAGATTTCCTTAGATAAGTGTGAATTCGGAGTACCAAAGTTAGATTTCTTAGGTTTTCACGTAAGCAAAGAAGGCTTGTTGCCTACTTTAAAGAAAATCAAAGAGTTTGAAAATTTTCCGATACCTAAGGACTCAAAAAGCTTACGTAGATTTCTGGGGATGACAGGTTTTTTTTTATCGCAAATTAGTCCCTAATTATGCATCCATAATTTTACCACTATCCAAACGGTTGAGGTTGGACCCTGAAGCAAACACCGAGCTTAATGAGGAAGAAATTAACGCCTTCAAAACAATAATAAGCAAATTATCAGAAATTACGGCATTAGCTCATCCACAGTCTTCAGCTACAGAATACCACTTAATTACAGATGCTAGTCAATATGCCGCTGATGCTGCATTACACCAGTTGATAGATAAGAAACCAGTACCTATAGGTTTCTTTTCCAAAACATTTTCTCAAACCCAAGCCAAGTATTCCACGTTTGACAGAGAGCTACTAGCAGCTTATTTTTCAGTGATACATTTCCGCCACCTCATAGAAGGTCGTCACGTGACATTATTCACTGATCATAAGCCATTATGCGGAGCCTTTTATAGTCAGACACCAGCAAAGTCAGATCGACAACAGCGACACTTATCAGTGCTTGCCGAATATATTGCTGACGTGGAGTACATTAAAGAGGCTGAGAATATAGTTGCAGACTGTATGTCTCGGTCTGCATTAGCTGTGCAGATAGATGCATGCGACTTGGTTGAAATAGCCAGGCACAAAAAGGTGATGACGAAATAAAGTCATACACCAATTTGAAAGAATACTATGTGTCAAGCGAAGTCGGCTCAATCCTATGCGATACTTCAACTAAGTGGCCCAGACCATTTATCCCAAAAGAGCTTCGTCAAGCTATTTTCAACAGTTTACATAGCTTGGCGCATCTTGGTACGGGAGCATCTATAAAACTGGTCAAGTCCAGATACTTTTGGCCTAGTTTAGATAAAACGATTAAACAATTCTGCGCAGAATGTGTAGTGTGTCAACAATCAAAAGTTCACAGACACACAAAGTCTGCAGTCCAAGAATTTGAGTTACCATCTGCACGTTTCCAGACGGTACATATCGATATCGTTGGACCCCTGCCCTTAACGCGCAATGAGTCCGACCCTTACCTGAGCCCTTACAAATATTTGCTTACTTGCATCGATCGTGCAACTCGTTGAATTGAAGTACAGCCTATGACTGAGATAACTGCACAGTCGGTAGCAGAAGCGTTTATCAATGCATGGATATCTCGATTTGGAGTCCTACTGCATGTTGTAACTGACAGAGGTAGTCAGTTTGAGAGCGAACTGTTCCAGGAATTAGCCAAGGTAGTAGGTTTTTACCGATTGAGGAAAACTTCGTATCACCTTCAAAGTAACGGGATGATCGAAAGAGCACACTGTACCCTTAAAGCGGCAATAATGATTCGAAAAGAATCATGGATGAAAGCGATACCGGTGATTCTGCTGGGTATACGTAGCACCCCTAATGAATCAGGCTTTCCCCCTTTTACATCTGTTACTGGAGCTCCGATATTGATTCCTCAGCAGTTGATACACAAACAGAGAGTAGGAGAAACTCCAGTTAATAATAAGTACATACGTAATTTGTGTGAATGGATGTCCCAAATTGATGTACTCAACAACGGAAAAGGATATATCCATGTCAGTCCCAAAACATTTATACCGAAAACTTTATCTTCCAGTGAAAAAGTATGGCTTAGAGTTGATCGAGTTAGGAAACCATTAGAAGCACCCGTACTCAGGTCCTCATAAAGTTTCGACTCGATCAGATAAGCATTCATCGATATGAACAACGGTGCTCATACACACGTATCAATAGATAGATTAAAGTCGTACAAAGAACCAACTAGTACTAATAAAATTAGACCGACTGAGAAGACACAGACAAATGACGGTGTATGGATATATGTGTGTGTATGTGTGTGCATGCGTGTATATCTGTTTATGCATATTATTATTTATATATGCATTATATGTATGGGTGGGTGCATATATTATATACATATGGTTGTTGAATATGACTGTGTATTGGTATGTATGCATATATGGGTGTTAATTGTGCATGCACACACACACACACACACACACACACACACACACACACACACATATATATATATATATATATCTGTATCTATATATCTATATATATATATATATATATATATATATATATATATATATATATATATATATATATACATATCTGTACCCTTATGCACATGTTTTTTATGTAAATGCTACTATTAGTCTGTGGTTTTAATATTATTATTATTATTATTATTATTATTATTATTATTATTATTATTATTATTATTATTATTATTATTATTCATTTATTTATTTATCGATGTTCGTCCCATTAAAAAAGCCGACATTGTCTTTAACTCTGCCCTCTTCAGTAGTTTATTATTATTATTATTATTATTATTATTATTATTATTATTATTATTATTATTCATAACTATTAATTACATTTTTTTATCGTTTAACAATTTCTTTTCTATTCCATTATACATATCGAAACCAATTGCGTCTCATTTTTGCCGTTTGAATTAAACGCTTTTACGTTGAAACATTAAAAAAACGTTAAAAAGCACAATGTTCTTCCACAAACAGCTAAAATAATTCACTTTTTCGAACATGATTGCTAGGAATGAACGTAGCCCGCGCTATAAATATCCAGTACTTTCAACGGTATCCTTTTACTTTTTCATTTCGATACTTTTCTGCGACCAAGAGCGGAGAACCGCTTGAAATATAAAAAAATAACAATAAAAATATTAAATACAAAAAGTAACATCGTTTTTCATGCTTCAAAAACCCCTCATAACCTTTAAATAACTATCCTAGCAGCATACGTGAACTTTTAATATTATATGTATATATATATATATATATATATATATATATATATATATATATATATATACCACACTAATTGTACGACACACTGTATAACATCCTTAAGTACAGATATACGTCCACACAAATAAGCATAGTTCCTCTACTATTCTTTTTAATACATTCACGTACATAAAGCACATATACACATATACACATATACACAGTATTATATATACACACTTACATTCATGCATACACATATACGATCGCTCTATAACTTTTTTACTCACCACAATTCGCGCCCATATCTCTTTTTCACGCACTCCATCTTTCTTTAACTCTCTCTTTACACACACACACACACGCATACACACACACACATTATATATATATATATATATATATATATATATATATATATATATAGTCTACGTCAATCTCGCTTTTTGTAATTCTGCTCCCCGAAATCCGCTTTCTACGCTTTCGCCATTACCCCCTACCCTAACTTGAAGTCCCGCCCAGGAAATTCCTTCTAGCGAGCACCCCTCCCTCATTGTGGAATCGAAAACCATTCCGATTGTCAAACAAGCAGAAAATTCCTCTCGGGTGTCGAAACCAATAAACATCTCAAAACATTCTTTTCTGCAATTTTCAAATTAATTTCTTTCATTTATTCATAGGAACAGGAGACTACCCATCAAAAATACGAATATTATTTCCGCACGAAACGGCTCTTCTGACGACGACTCTCCAGATAAACCCTAAACACATATTTGGAATATGTTTTGCTGTATTGACAAAACGTAAAAATACACCAAAAAATACGAGGGGCGTGCAATAAGTAATGCCCCTGACCCACATCCCATAGCAGTAGAGCAACGAAACTTGGCACAGTTATTAGTCTTTCTCTACATAGAAACCACCCAGATTTATGCATTTCTCCCATCGTTTGATGCAGCTCTGGAGACCGTTTCTGTAGAACACACCAGGTTGGTCCTCCAACAATGACGTGACTTCAGAAATCAAGGTTGCATCATCTGGGAAACGCTTTCCTTTCAAAAACAACTTCATGGCTGGGAAGAGGTGAAAGTCAGAGAGTGCAAGGTCAGGAGAATAGGGAGGATGAGGCAGAATTTCATAACCACACGCCCGTGCTTCTGATCTGGCGACATACGAGTTGTGGACTGGAGCGTTATCCTGCAGGAGGAGGGTACCTTTTCTGATCTTGCCCCGCCTCTTGATTTTGATAGATTCCCTTAATTTCCTTAAAAGTGAAGCATAACTAATATTAATATAATTGTGGTACCCTTTGCCGGGAAATCTGTCATCACTACTCTGTCCTGGTCTCAGAAGACTGTGAGCATGACCTTGCAAGCGAAGCGCTGCAACCTTGCCTTCTTTTGAGGTGGTGAGTCCAAGTGTTTCCACTGCATTGACTGGGCTTTGGTCTCTGGATCATAGTGATGGACCCAGGTTTCATCCTGTGTAATCAGTCTTTTGAAAAACTTTGACTCATCTTCTTAGCACATCTCCGAATTCATCCTCGAACACTCGACGCATTCTTGCTTCTGGAATAGGGTGAGCAACCCGGGGATCCATCTGGCAGACACCTTATACATATGAAAATGGTCATGAATGATAGTTTCCACAGACCATGTACTAATCTTGACATCTTGGGCTATTTAGCGAATAGTAATGCGCCGATCTTCCAAAATGGCAGCCTCAACTTGACGGAAAAATGCCTCATCAATTGCAGAAGGGGGGCGACCAGGCCTGGAAGCTGTTTTCACAGACTTCCGGCCATGTTTGAATTCACGATGCCAGCGTTTTACAAAGTCATATGATAGGGTATTATCACCATAAACTTCTTTCATTTCATCAAAAGTCTCCTGTGGTGTGCGTCCTTTCAAATACAAAAAACGAATCACTGCTCGACATTCAACAGGCTCCATTTCACACCTGACTCAGTTCAAACACCTGTAAAACAGAAACCAAAATTAGTTCAGAGCTGTGATTTGCCACATAACCCATACAGATATAAATCATTGCACAGGCAAAATTTCGGCTAGATCAGACATGTGGAAGTGGGTCAGGGGCATTACTTATAGCACGCCCCTCGTATCCAACAACGTGACTTATGTTACCCAATGCAAGGTATGTTCCACATCTACGTGCAGACGAGCCTCGTTCTGAAAAGTCTGAACAGCTAGGTCACGTGACATGTCTGAATTGTTCCGTGTTTCATTATTTTGTAATGTTTATATAGTAATAAATGTTCGAAATATCTTTGAAGTTTATCTTTTTTTAATCCTTTGAATTTCTTTTTTAAACTTTGAGCCTAACATCACCTTACAGATGCTAAACTCCTGACCGACAATCAATATGGATTTAGGCAAGCTGGTTCAACAGCAGATATCCCCACGGTAATCTTGGAACGTATATACCGTTCACTGGACAAATGAGGTGAGGGTAGAGCGGTAGCCCTGGATATATCTAAGGCCTTTGATAGGGTATGGCATGATGGTCTTCTAAGGAAAATTAGATCATACGGTATCACTGGAAGAATACATAATGTAATTAAATCCTTCTTAAGTAAAAGAAAAATCAAAGTTGTCCCCGACAGTTGTACATCTAAACAATATGATATAAATGCTGTAGTACCTTAAAGGTCTATCCTTGGACCTTTATTATTCCTGATATTCATAAATGACCCAACTGATAAAATTGCTTCGGAGATGGGTATATTTGCTGATGACACCACTCTCTATAACAGGCATGAGGGGAAACAAATGGACACATATCTAAGGAAATGGCAGAAACACTAAAGGAGGATCTCCAATCTGTAGTGGAATGGGGACATAAATGGGTGGTCACATTCAATGCTGCCAAGACTAAGCTTGTTTCCTTCAATAATTACAAGAAACCTTCTCTACCACGAATAGCAATAGCCAAGAACACATTACGTGCAAGTATTTCCTTTAAGCTCCTCGGCCTAATGTTCACAGGGAACATGAACTGGAATAGATACATTGAGAGCATTGCCAAGGCTGCTGCGATGAAGATGGGCTTTCTCTACCGTTTTAGAAAACTACTTACGCCTGAAAGTATCATGTACCTCTATAAGGCCACCATTCGCCCATGCATAGAGTACTGTTGTCACATTTGGCTAGTGCATCCACAGTAGAGAAGTTTTTTTTCCGCAGAACTGCTAGACTTTGGAATTCCCTTCCGGGATTCTGCTTTCCCAACTGTACTGACATGCAGAAGTTCAAGTGTAATGCGAACAGACATCTTGCTGCTCATCTCCCTTCATAATATCCCTTCAACTTATGTTCCCTATAGTAGCCCCCTACATCAAAGTGGCAATGTGCCCTGTTTGGGGTGAAAATTGAATTTAAAAAAAGACAAAAAAAAAACAAAAGAACTTGGTAATAATGAATACTCGTGTTGTTCAGCTAGGAGCAGAGTGTTATTCTACACATCACCTTGTCTGTCCTCAGTCGGTGAAGGAGAAATCCTTCTAGACTAAGGGAATTTTTATTTTTTTCTTCCCATCCAGAGTTCCCCATTTTGGGGAGCTGGATTTCTCTACATTA
Organism: Euprymna scolopes; assembly: GCF_053919585.1. Lineage (NCBI taxonomy): Eukaryota > Metazoa > Mollusca > Cephalopoda > Sepiida > Sepiolidae > Euprymna > Euprymna scolopes. The sequence continues at coordinate 79,425,723 of NC_136517.1, forward strand.
AAAACTGACCTTGAGCCTAAGTAAATAGGAAGTAATATGGCGGCTGAAAAATGTTTTTCTACCCCAGTAAAAGCATTACAATAAATTTAAACCCTGAAAAATTTCCGCCATGCGCCTGTGCGAGCCTTTTCAAGTCTCACACGAAAACATACATTCACATTTCAAGCTATATTACTTGTTATATGCATACGCACACACAAACATACGCGCTCACGTCCACACACGTACATATATTCACGTTCGCGTACATACACTCACATTCACGTGTATATACACACACACGCTAACGTACACACGTGTACTCACACACGCGCACACGAACGCACACATGGACGACGTCACTTCCTCTTCCAAAGGAAATCCACACATGCGCAAAAGACACTCCGGAAACGAGTATAAAAGGAAGAGCAATAAGCGGCTCCTTCTTTTCGGCCGCTCGTACCTCACACCACTTGCTACTATGTGGGACAAAAAGCTAACAGACCGTACGTACACATTCACACTCTTTCTCTCTCTATCTACTACTTGTCCCTGAGAACACCACCGCGTAGCTGACTTCTATCCTCTTCTTTGTCTACACGCTGGACTATTGTTCCCATTTTCCACTACATCACTCACTTCTTTCCCCACGCGCGAACAGACGATAGTGACCCGAAGTGGAGATGAACACACATTTCCTTTTCTTTCTACAACACCAGTCCCGCAACGAACGATGGTTACACCCGCGTGGATATGAAGACATGTTATATCTAAAACATTCATTCTTTCAACCGTAAATAAATGACGTTTATCTTATCCATCAATTGAGTTTTTGTTTCCTTCAATTCCATTCGTTTCATTATTTTCTTGTAGCGAGTTAGGGTATTATTATATCCTGGTCCGTAACACGCCCTTCTTGTTCAAAGTTTACAACTAGCCACTACTTGTGTTTCAAACTTTAAAAAAAAGTGCTTTAATATAATAAAAACACCATAGCTTTTTCAGTTTGTTTCCTTTTTTGGAAGGGGGTTTAAGGTGCCCCTATTACCTCAAAGAACAAGGTATGTAAACACTTTGGAACAGTTTTCAATAATTATTTACAAAAAAATTTTTTCTTTATATTTACAATCAATTTTTATTTAAAATTAAGAAATTATTTTCTAAAATATATATACTTTTTTTTTACACGGTCGTCACCACTTATCAAGGTCCGGAAGCCACTTAGGGATAAGGGTTGTTTATTTATGTTTAGATTTCGTTTTTAATTAAAATTGCGAAATAAATTTTAAAAATATTGTTTGTATCCATCTTCATTCAAAAGGGTTATTTTAGGTAGCTTCACCGATTTTTCTTACCTAGATTTTCCGAATTTCAGAACTTGGCTCGTCTGCGGGACTTGCTTCTTTAATTTGCACCCACCTCTACATATTTTTTGACACATTTTTCATTTGAGGTTCAAATAAAGTCGCACATACACTGTGTTAATTTAAAACAAAAATACGATACTATCTTAAACGATAATATCTTAAAAATCGAAAATTAAACTAAATAACGCTTAAAACACACCCAGTAAATTTCACGAATGTTCTTTAATTATAAAATTTTAGATATCTTATGAGATACGGAGTATTATCCATTGCAATATGATGTTATTATACAAATTGCCTAAAAAGAATATATTAACGAATTGTTAAAATTCAATACATGTAAAACGTCAATATATCTGAATATATCATGAATCAACATGTCTCCTATAGCATTGCTGTGCGTATACTGCGATAAGCGCAAAGTTAAAAAAATAATTTGTATTTTATATTTGTTTTATGTGTACATACAAATATTTTCGAGAGAAATTCTTGGCCAGAACGGGTAACTACAGAAACATGTATGCACATATGTAGCCATCAATGTTTGTATAAATAAATTTAATATAAAAACGTATACATATCGTTCTTTATTTTAATGTGGGGTATGTCAAACTTTGATATTGAGTAAGACAGGTTTACATGTAAATTTAATTAATAAGTAACAAATAAAGTGTTTATTGTTTTTCAAAGTGGCTAAGTCTATTAATATTGATCAGGGATGAATAATGTCTGTTAATTACAAATCTGTTAATCGGTCATTCCTGTAATCGAGATTACAAAGACACGGGCATTCGAGTAAGGAAAATTATTTAAATTTTCTGAGCAAAACATGTCTTAAAACATATAAGTAGAGGGAGCTTACGTTCTTTTATATATATCATCATCATCATCATCATCATCATCATCACCACCATCATCATCATCATCATCATCATCATGGAGTCTGTCAATCTTGACGATAACTAGTTGGCACTTCAGTTCTTTATCCCTCAGTGTTGGCGTAGTCTCACTCCATTACCACAGGACTTTCCACCTTGGCTACACAAGCGGGCAGTTCTGGGAAAAAAGCTTTGTTCATGGAATCAGCGTTTAGATTTAGAGACAGATAGAGAGTGGGGGGAATCGTATATAATGGTTGTAGCTGGGCGAGTGTATTTTTTTGTGAAAGTTTTGCAAAGGGAGACCATAGATTGCAGTTCAGTCGAGCACTTACCACGGAAATAACGACAGACTCGATTTCATAAACGTCCGATTTCAGTATTAAAACCTGTAAAACTGTACCTTTTGTATAAATAAAGCAAATTTTTATTTTTGTATGGGCATCACCACTTATCAAGGCCCAGAGGTCACTCAAGGATAGAGGTTAAAGAGTGTACAGTGGACAATTGGACAATATAGTACTCGTTGGTAATGGAAATTCGGTAAATTTGTTAACTTATATGGAACGGCTCATCAAAAATTTGTTTACGTTAGACTTGAAGACAACCATATTGTAGTCAGCTGGAAAACAGGAAAACGGAAGACAATTCCATAGACGTAGAGTTCTAAGAAAGAAACTTTGCTCATGGAATCTATGTTTAGGTTTAGGCACAGATAAAGAGTGGGGGAAATTATTGATAGTGGTTTCTGCTAGACGGATGTTTCTTGTGAAAGTTTGGCGAGGGGGACTATAGATTGGAGTTCAGTCGAGCATTTGCCATACATTTTGAACAAACAAATAAGAATACGACTTTATTATAAGCGATATCCCTGAAACAGGGGTTTCTTATGGAAAACAACTGATGATCTTTGAAACAACAATAAGGAGGATTGTGAATTAATGAAAGCAAACTGTCACGAGATTAATTGGCTTACTAGCATTTCCAACGAAGGACTAAAACGTCCTCATTTTTATTTTTATATAGTTTTAAAACTTCCAAAATTATATATATATATATATATATATATATATATATATATATATATATATATATATGATTGATATGTAGTTTGCTTGAAGTATTGTGTGGGATAGGTATGTAGTAGAGTTTTAGAAGGCTGTCACAATACGAGGAATGAAATATAGTCATTGTTGGTAAGAGAACACGAGAACAAATGGCGATTTACAAATCAATAAGTACATACATATATATTTTTATATACATATATTATTCAGTTGTATTGTTACTTACTTGTTATGTCTGCGACAAATTCCATTATTAATTTCGGAAAAATTCCCTTTTCAAATGGTAAGCGTAACAGATCGATTCAAAGCATGCTAGATGATGGAGCGGGAGTTGGGTAGCTATGTGGGGCCTCAGAGCAAATGTGAGTAGGGGATTTATGTATGGTATGTTTAGGTAATAAACATGTTTATAATTTTATTTATTCCCACTCCTGGCAACACTAACCTAAACACCCAGCTGCAAATCGAGAGCGCATCACCCCCCACCCCACCTCCCCTCCTCTCTCACATCCCACCCGTACACTATCTTTCAATAGCTAACCGGACACAGCCCACTAGCGACTTACGTGACCCAGATAAACGTAGATACCGCACATACAAGCAGAAAAAAATAAATAAATACAGTAATAATGCCCCATATAGCTATCCAACTTCCGCTCCATCATCTAGCATGCTTTGAATCGATCTGTTACGCTTACCATTTGGAAAGGGAATTTTTCCGAAATTAATAATGGAATTTGTCGCAGACATAACAAGTAAGACATTTTACCAATACAACTGAATAAATATATGTATATATAAAATATATGTATGTACTTATTGATTTGTAAATCACCACTTGTTCTCGTCTTCTCTTACCAACAACGACTATATTTTATTCCTCGCATTGTGATAGCCTTCTAAAACTCTACTATATATATATATATATATATATATATATATATATATATATATATATATATATATATATAATAAATTGTGGTTCAATGAATTTCAAAAACCCTTATTCAAATGAAGTGGTTCAGTTTCATATCAAAGATTTTTATTATTCTAAGTAAGACAATGAATACTTTAGAATATTAACTGCGAATCCTTTTGCTACAGGACTTATGATAAATTAATTATGTTGACTTTGACTTTCCATGTCTAACTGACTTTAGCAAATAGTGTACATACCTTTATAAATATTTGCCAATACTTTCTCTCCTCTGATGAGATGGTAGACATCGAAACACTGTATATATAAAAAAGAATAAAGAAAGAAAAAGAGAAGTAACAAGTGAAACAGAGAGAATGAATGAAAGAAAGGGGGATAATTGTGGGGATTTTATTGAAAGCAGACGAGTGCCGTACATTTGTATTACATATGTGTATGCTATGTTTATGGGGGCAAAAAATAAGACTGAAATTAAACAAAGAACAAGTGAATTTACTTGAAGTCTGGAAAAAGCATGGATTACAATAGAAAAATGGTCGAGTGTAAAAAGAAATTTTCCATATTCGTGAACGTTTTCGACCTCCATAGGTCGTCCTCAGGCGAGTGATAAAAATAATAAAAAATAAAAAATGTTTAGTTGAATGGAAATACGATTAAAATCATTTACAATACTTAAAATACTTAAAAGCATTTAAGCGTACCATCCGTTTCATATTGAACCTGGTTAATGTTTTGTTTTTTTAATACGGATTAACAAGGCTTCAATGATTGGGAGGCGTACATCGCAGTGTGAGACAGCTTAAATTGCAGTGTTTTTTTTATTAGTATGTCTCTAAAGTCGGTGTTGGGGTGTCGTGTACTGTGAGGTGCTAATAAATGGAACTATTAGGGGAAGATAGATTATATGTTAATCGACGAAAGATGCTGGTTCGAGTCATGCCAATGTATGTGTTATTATCGGAAACACATTGTCCTATGGGACATTTAAAAACGTACACAGCATTTCTAGTTTTGAGCATACTGTCGTCGGGTGTAGGGTTATTGTTTATTGATTATTGACTTGTTTTTAATTTTTTGTAATAAATAATAACTCGTATTTTAGAGGGTTTTTTTCCCATTTCTTTTCAGATCTCGTTATGGCGTTCACTCGACCAGTGCTTGAATTTGCAAAAACTGGATCATGGACACTTTTCAACGTGCTCCACAGATCTTCAGATCTCACACAGCGATTTTTTTGTCGGGATTTATGAAAGGACCAGTCTATGTTTTTTAAAAAAAAAATTTTTTATTACACTTTCACCCGAAACAAGGCACATTGCCACTTTGATGTAGGGGGCTACTATCAGGGAAATAAGCAACAGGGGTACTATGTGGGGAGTTGGGCAGCAAAATGTCGGTTCACGTTACACTTGAACTTCTGCATGCCAGTACAGTTGGGGAAGCAGGAACCCGGAAGGGAATTCCAAAGTCTAGCGGTTCTGAGGAAGAAACTAATTGAGTAGAAGGCTCTCTTACATCTAGGGATCTCTGTTAAAGAGCATCTCTCCCCCCCCTCTCTGGCTTTCTTACTCTTTCTATTTTCTCTCTGTGTGTCTCTATTAGAGAATAGAGAAAGAGAGAGGGAGAGGGAGAGAGAGAGAGAGAGAGAGGTGAATAACGTGGACAGTGGACACGTTTGCAAAAGAAGGGTCAGCTGACCAGATGACGTGGTATCATGTGATGAGGTTAGCTGATTCTTTCTTGGCAGTTTGGTTTCGGGAGTTGAATAAGACAGACGGCTTTTCAGCTGTCCCCCCCCTGGGCTGGGGAGGACGCTGACGTGTATCATCAAACAAGCAAGGTTCACCTCCATTCTGTGTCGACCTTTGGAAGGTGAATAAAAACATAAAAACCTTAATTGTCATCTTGGAGTGAATTCTTCATCCAACAGGCCAGCTCCCCTCCAAGAGACAATGAAAACCAGAGGAACAACCGACGACACATGAATAAAGGTATGTTAAGAAATGCATGCACACAAACACACACCCACGAAGACATTAAAAATAAAACCATTAGAAACTAGACGATCACGTACACGAATCTCCTTGACAAAATCTCCTTTATGACTCCCCCGAATATATAACATCTCAACTGTGAAGGGGTGGGATTTTGCTGCCTGAGAGGCGGATTAGCTGAAGGCCCGAATAACAGAGGCTGTTACTGCTATCGTTACCACCGCAATGCTGGGACGCGTTTAGCAAGAATTGCACTCTCGGCTTGATGTGTGTCGTGTGACCAATGATTGCTGCTCACATAGAACACCGTTGAACATTCCATGTAAAACACGAGATTACAAGATTTCTGAATATACCAGATGCGTTTTTATATCCTTAAAAGTTCTCGAGATATTCAATGCTAAAATGTGCGGAAGACCTTTCAACACCAGGTAGTATGAAACAGTTTTATGCCTGCGTGCGCACCTGTGTGTGTGTGTGCGTGCGTGCGCGCGCATGCGCGTGTGTGTGTGCGTGTGTATGTGTGTGTGCATGTGTGTACGTGTATGTGTATGTGTGTGTATGTGTGTGTATGTGTGTGCGTGCGTGTAAGTGTTTGTGTGTGCGCGTGTGCTTGTGTGTGCGAGTGTGTGTGCGTGTGCGAGTGTGTGTGTGTGTGTGCGAGTGTGTGTGTGTGCATGTGTGTGTGCGCATATGTGTGTGTGTGTGTGTGTGTGTGTGTGTGTGTGTGTGTGTGTGTGTGTGTGTGTGTGTGTGTGTGTGTAAAATACGCAAATCTTTTCCGAATATTGCCTTGTTCTCTAATCCCTCTTCCTTCGGTCTATGGAAGCTTACATATGGTTTCTTCTAAGACGATGTTAAATGTTCTTCGTTTCCGAAACCCTAAAAGTGAAACAGTCATTCCCAGTGCTTCTTTGTTCGTTTCTTTTTCGCTTTTCTCGTTCGTTTTCTTTTTCTTTTTTTTTCTTTTTTTTTTTTTTTGTTATTCGCCATTTTATCTCTCATTCATAGAAAAGTCGGGTCAGCATTCCATGCATAAATGATTCTTATGGACGCATTGTTTCTTCATACTCCCAAACAAAAATATAGAAAAAAAAAAAAAAAAAAAAAAACAGAAAAATGTTTGCCGAATTTACATACATATAAACCGGCATTGCGAGAAACATTTTAACAGCGTTTTTCTACATAAAAAAAAAAAAAAAAAAATACAATTTCTAAATGACTAGCAAGCCGCCCGGCATTGCCCGGTCATAAAATATGATATTTTCATTAATGCAGATTTCGTATTTATTATTATATTATATTGAAACTAATATATAATAATGATTTAAAAATTAAAAAAAAAAGAAAGAAAATTAATCGTGCACCATCACCGTCAATCGAAACCAAAACGTTTACCTTACGATTGACTTTTTCCTTTGCTGTTAATGCCTGAGCTATGAAGACAGGTTTGCTGCAAGGGTAAAAATCAAAACATGAACCGGGCTCCCGTCGGCGCCTGTGGAAAAAGCTCCCAGTACCGGACCTGTATGGAGGCGGTGATTGAAGCTGAAGGCAGCTACATTGAATAAATGTCAGCTCTACTACATAATCAAGTTACCTGAATTGAAATTTTCAATAACAGTTTTAAAATAAAACTGTAGTGTTGTTTTCCTTATCGTTCTACCGTGTACTTGGAAAAATCAATTGTAAAAAGTGATATTCTCCTGAAGGCTGAAGGTTCAATTCTCAGTGTAGGCGACCGAAAAATAGAATTTCGAATTACTTAAGACCTATATCCAGTCATGGGTGACGGAACTAGAGCATGCTACCGCCGTGAAGTAAATAAACGGTCTGTTCGAAATTCCATCCAAATTCCCGAGTTCGACAAAAACATTCCCGAGTTTGACAAGATAAACCTGAAGAAGATCGGAAGTTACATCGACCGAAACGTTGAGAAAATGATAACCGAGATGAGAATAGTAATCCAAACAATTAAAGTAATATGAACAAGAAAAACATTTTTTTTTTTTTTGGTTTTTTCAAAATATGATTTTGTTCCAATCAAAGGGGGGATAATTCTGTATGAACGAATGCACTAAAAGCGAATATCGCGTTGACAGTCGATGGGATTTTGGGTAGAAATTGACGATTTAAAAAGTCGGCTCGACAAGAACTTGCTTACGTTATAGTTGAAAATAGCCATGTTATAGTCAGCTGTGAAGCAACACCGCGATATTGCGTTCTAATTAGATTTTCGTTTATATGTCAATACAAATACGCTGTTTACGTTGAAGAAAACGAGTCTTGTGGAAGACATCAAATAGTGTTTGTTGCTAAAACCTTTCGGGATATTAAGTTTATTTTATCTCATAGTTTTTTGTTTAATTAAAGTCCGAAATATCCATCATAAGAACGAATAGAATTTAAACGTTTATTTACAGTTGATATTTATGAAGAATAGCAATGTAACCTTTTTATCTATATATATATATATATAAATGCGAAAATATGTGTGTGTGTGTGTGTGTGTGTGTGTGTGTGCATTTTTGTGTATATCCGCAAAAGGCTTTTTCCGTCGGGCTTCTCGGTCGGCTCACTCCTTCCTAAAACTTTTTGAATGATGTCTAAATCATAATATCTACGACTTAAAAACGGGGGTCGCGGCTATCTTTAATTTGCCCGACTTTTCAAACTATTTTCGAGATATTTTTCGATCGCCGCGTCTTCGAAAAGCGAATGATGGGGCGGGGGAAACAGAAACTGGCTTGCAGCGCAAAACTAGGTCAAACATCACGCTACTTAACGTTCTCACACCTGTTAATTTCGGTTTATAAACGTTAACTTATTAGAATTGTCTCTTTCTCTCCCCTCGGGGCCGAGATGGCTAGGTCTCAGTTTTTTTTCTTTTTCATTTTGTTTCCACCTTTGCATCAAGGCTTTGGGGTTCAAGCCTACCTTCCTACTAAAACATTTTTTTAATCTTTCATACCTCCAAACACCTAGCCAACGTTTTTTTTTTAAAACAGGTTTGTTTTGATCTACACCCACCCAAACACACACCTCCAAACACCCAGACAACGCCGGGTACCTCCCGCTAGTCTATAAATATAAAAACGAAAATGTATGTATGTGTGTTCGCTTTTTCTGTGTGTCTACAAAAGGCTTCTTTCAGAGAAGCGGTCGCTCGCTTTACAACTTTTAAAAACTTTTTATATCACATATAAATCGTAATATCTCACAGTTAACAACGAAGCTCGCCTGTCTATTTAATTTGCTCAATTTCGGGAAGATTAATATTAAATATTTGTCGCTCGCCACATGTGGGTTAG
>NC_136517.1:79440255-79505255 GCF_053919585.1 Euprymna scolopes
ACTAACCATCGGAAACTGTTCTGTCTACTGAGAACCAGTCAGCCCCAGGACTTGTATAGAGCAACTAACCATCGGAGACTGTTCTGTCTACTGAGAACCAGTCATCTTCAGGACTTGTATAGAACAACTAACCATCGGAGACTGTTCTGTCTACTGAGAACCAGTCAGCCCCAGGACTTGTATAGAACAACTAACCATCGGAGACTGTTCTGTCTACTGAGAACCAGTCAGCCCCAGAACTTGTATAGAACAACTAACCATCGGAGACTGTTCTGTCTACTGAGAACCAGTCAGCCCCAGGACTTGTATAGAACAACTGACCATCGGAGACTGTTCTGAAACTAAACACGGATTACAACTCAAGAGTACTTACAACTATAATATTTCTCAATTATTTTCATATTTACGAACACTTGTGTTTCGTGCTTACGCAAGAGGTAAATATTGATTGATTGCTAGACAAGTACAAAGAAAAAACGTTCTATTGTTTAGACATTTTATAAAAAAATATGCGTAGTATCGCAAAAGTGACATAAAACGATTAATATAAAACTAGCGGACGAGAGCGGCTTTTCCTGTTCGGAAAATACGCTTAAATATGATATTTTAATTTGTCCAGATTTCGTATATATTATTATAGAGTCGTGATTTGTAAAATAAAAAAGGATTTACGTGCCATCAGCTCAAATCACTAGAGGATGACCTCCAATCAGTAATGGAGTGGGGACAAAAATGGATGATCACGTTCAATGCCGCCAAGACTAAACTAGTTTCATTCAATAATTACAAGAAACATTCTCGACCACCTATAGCAATGGCCAACGACTCTTTATCTGAGAGTACGTCTTTCAAGCTCCTTGGCCTAACGTTCACAGGAAACATGACTTGGAACAATTACATCGAGGGCATTGCCAGGGCCGCTGCAAGGAAGGTGGGCTCTCTCTACCGTGCTAGACAACTACTAACACCCGAAAGTATCCTGTACCTCTATAAGGCAACCATTCGCCCATGTATGGAGTATTGTTGTCATATTTGGGTTGGTGCATCTGCTACTAGTCTCTCGCTCCTTGACAAGGTTCAAAAGAGAGTCGCAAATTTGATAGGCCCTAAACTAGCATCTAAGCTTCAGCCTCTGTCCCATCGACGAAACGTTGCATCCCTCTGCCTGTTCTACAAGTATTTAAATGGTGAATGCTCTGATGAACTGCAAGCACTTGTGCCCACACGACGTGAACACCGTCGACAGACCCGACAGGCTACAAAATCCCACCCCCACACAGTAGAGATCCATAGATGTAAAAGATCTTTCTACTCCAGTAGTTTCTTCCCCTGAACCGCTAGACTTTGGAATTCCATTCCAGGTCCCTGCTTCCCCAACTGTACTGACGTGCAGAAGTCCAAGTGCAACGTGAACCAACATCTTGCTGCCCAAATCCCTACATAGTACCCCAGTAGTTTTTGCCCCTGATAGTAGCTCCCTACACCAAAGTGGTAATGTGCCTTGTTTGGGGTGAAAATGTAATTAAAACAAAATCGAAACTGAAGCATTCAAAACTGGTTACGTATATGGTGACGTTACCACTGTAACATAAACGCATATGAACCGATTAAAAATTACAAATTAAAAATAAACTAAGATGAATGTACAAAATGTATAACGATTTTTTTTCAATTTTGACCCATTTTTGACTTTTTAAAATTATTTTAACTGACTAAAGACGCATTAAAGAACGGCCTTTAAAAAATCCAATCATTTGGGGCCCTAATCGCCGCTCCACGATTTTTTGTTTCGGAGGAGATAGTGTTTGAAAATATAAAGACAAGCAGACGGACAGACATATAGTCTTTTATAAATCAGATTAATTCATTTTAAATGCGTCGCAAAATTAATAGCAACATTTACACTCACTTGAGAAAACCTGCCAGTTAATGTGAAATATCATGTTAGATTTTTATGACTTTTCCCTGGAATCCGACTGACAACAAGTCTCCCAAGATTTCCAATGTTCTCCATCTCTTTTGATAACCTCTGCAAATAATGACTTTGTGTTATCGCAACAGCTACTTACCATTGATTTCTCGCTGGTATACTTTCAGTTTTGTTTTATTTATATTGCAATTTCCATGTGACTGGTTATTGTTGTCAGTTTATCTGGGTTGGTTTCTGAATTCGAGGATTTTCATTAAGATTTCATTCATATTAACACGTAATGATTATCCTGCTATAGGCGTGTACTCGAACAATGTTGAATGAATTAACACACACACTATATATATATATATATATATATATATATATATATATATATATATATATATGATTAGTTTTTTTGGAAAAAAAATTCCAGCAGAGTGCTCAATTAAAAGGATTCCGGTTATAAGATAGACGAATATTGGCTGAAGAGAGCTCGATAAGGATACCTTAAACGGGCCTTATTATCGGGCTTGAAACCGACGGTACCAATGACCTGTCTCAACTAACAACTTTCTATATATATATATATATATATATATATATATATATATATATATATATACTAGCTGTACCCGGCCACGCGTTGCTGTGGTTCAGTTTGTTAAAATGGAACACATTCCTCAAGAAAAATTGCATTTTGTTCGTTTATTTACTTTTATTATTTTTTGCAATTATTTTTAATCAATAAAAGTTGTTATTTTTTCCCCCAAAAAAAGATTAATTTTTGACCATAAATTGTTAGGTGAAAGTTGTTTTTTCAGGAAAACTTGCACTTTTATTTTTTTTTAAAGAAATTTGTCAGTAAACGTTTCTCTTTGAAAACGGAATTTTTATTATAAAAAGAACAGATGAATGCTTTACATGAACACTGTAAATAGTTAGGTGACAGTAGAGAAAAGTTTGATTCTTTTTTTCAAGAGAATGTACAAATTATTTTTTTAACAGATGTTCAGAAAATAAATAGAAAAATACTTCCATCATTAATTATGCAAAAAAATAAATAAAATGTTAATTTAGTGTTTCAACATAATGCTAATAAATTACGATAAAAATTGCTGAGTATGCACTGTTTTACGGTTGTTATAAAAATGGAACGGAAACTTAAATTTCGCTTCGGTTTAATCTTTCCTAATTTTTTGATTGTGCCCCCCCCCCTCAAACGAATATAATCAAAACAGTAACATTCAACAATTGTACTTTATGTATATACAACACAAAATATTTATTAAAAAAAAAGAAGTTAATAAGGAAAGGGAAATAATTCCATTTTTAAACGAAACAGTCAGTTTGGTATATCTTTTTGTTATTTTTTTCATAAGTCCAGCTTACCATTCACATTGGAAATGTCGACATTTATAGGTTGTAGGGTACGTTTACAACGAATAAACACTCCAATCTAGTATATGTATCAGAATTTTTGACAACCTTATCACGAAACTGCGAATAAAATATAAAAATCTCGTAATTTCTCTTTTAAAAGTGGGTTGTTTATTTTCTTTATTGATTATACTTCCAAAATAAACTAATAAAGTTGTTTTAAAAGTAATAGAAATATTTTTTTTTAAAGCAGTAATGAATTTTACGAACTCAATATTTTTCAATTTTTAAACGTTAAAAATCTATCAAAATTTTTCTATTGATTCTATTTTTACGATATTTTCAGGGTCAATGTGAAATTTTATGTTCTTTCCAATAAACCGAATATAATATTTTAGACAAACGTTTTTTTTAATTCACGCCCCCCCCCTATTTTCAAGTGTCTATTAAAAAGTAAATAATTAATTTACTCACCGAAAAGTAAATAATTAATTTACACAGCAAAGTTTTATACGTCACAAATTGAAGAGAAAAGGTCAATAAATAATATATTCAAATTTAAAACAAAAAAAGTAGTGTTTTTTAGAAATTTACCTATAAAGTTCGAAGTTTAAAACCTTTTTTTTAAAACCACATTGTTTGTTTTTTCTTTTGTTTTTTTTTTATGAAACCTTGGTCCTTGCTCCTTTAATTGAAAAAAAATTAGGGCTTGAATTACATTTTTCGAGTAGTTATAAGCTTGGAAAGACAGGAGGTCGAATAATTCACGCCTCCCATTTTGGAATGTCTATTAAAAAGTAAATAATATACTCACCAAAGTGTTATATATCACAAATTGAAGAGAAAATGTCAATAAATAATATATTCAAATTTACAACAAAAAAGTAGTATTTTTTAGAAATTTACCTGTAAAGTCCGTGGTTTAAAACCTTTTTTTTTTTTTAAACACGTTGTTTTTTTTTTTTTTAATGAAACCTTGGTCCTTGCTCCCTTAATTGAAATAAATTAGGGCTTGAGTTACATTTTTCGAGGAGTTATAAGCTTGGAAAGACGGGGTGGAATTATTCACTATTTTTCACGAAATCTCTGACACACCTACCAATCTACCCATGTTAAGAATGGCTTTCGGAATAGAAACCCCTAACATTGCCAGCATACCCGAAAAGCTATAAAAGTTGATGTGTCGAATGTGAACGATGAGTTGGACGTAATGTAAAAGTGTACCGAATTTAAAAGGGAACGAACTTCAAATTTCCGTTCCATTTTTACAACAACCGTAAAGCAGAGCATTCTATGCAAATTTTACATAACTTACTGTATTAATGCTATTTTTTTTCAAGCAAAAAAAAATATTTAGGTTTGGCTATAAATTCCTAAACTCATTTCACCCTAAATAATTTAGGTGACTGAAATAGGAATCTAATTGAATCTTGAATTTCCTGAATAGTATGCGAGAATTCATTGTTCTTCGAGTTACATCGAATTCATTAATACGGACTTTAGGGTTTTTTTTCGTAATGTTACTGTAAAAATTATTTTTTCTTGTTACAAATTACGATGCTTTATTTATATAAAAAAAGCAAAAAAAAATTCTTGCGTTTTTTATTTACTACTGAAAACCATAACTTTAGTAAAACTATTTTTTGTTTAAACAAAATACAACATTTTCACTAAGAGTTAAGTAAAAGTAATTAGTTCATTATATTCTGCGATCATTATTTGATAAATACTGCAATTTTCATTAAAATTGGTTAATTTCCTGATTTTTGGTGAATTTTTAAGTAAAGGTAGGGGTCAAAATGTTTATACATTTTGAGCGTCGGCATTCATTTTGTCTGTACCTAACATTTTTCGATGAATATTTAATAGGAAAGGGTCCTAATGTGTGGTTAATTTATCAATAATCATGTGATTAAACCCATTGAAAATTTACCGATATTGTAAACACATTCTGTTTACATTAAGCCTGTAGTGTTTTTTTAGTGATGCAGTGTTGGCAACTGAGATTTAAAAAAAACCCGCGACATCAGGAGAAAGAAATGTCCAGAAAATCGCTAGATTTTTAACTTTTATCATCTGCAATTTTCAAAAATCGCTAATTCCCCCCCCCAATCCATATTTTAACTTCCTACCATAAAAAAATATAAATATAGTATATTCAATATATAAAATGTTCCGTGTTTTCTCACTATATGTTTCTGGAATTATATTGAAGCGGTTGGCTCCCGTATTTTATCAGCTAGTTTTACCTGTTTTTTCAGAGAGGGTATTTTTTTTTTTTGCAGGAAACAAATCATAAACTCAAACATTTTATAATAAAAGTTAAATTGAAATATACTGCAAATTAGACATCACAATAATGGTGCAACATATTTTGAAATTAGAAAAATAAAAAAAAACAAAAAAACTTTGTTTTAGCATGTTAAAAGTATTTAGGTTGGTAGATAATTAAATTCTACTGTATTGGTATAATTTTTTTTTTTTTGCTGTTGTTTCTTGCTTTTTACAATTTTCGACTAAATACTTCTAAATTTCGTATTTTAAACTAAACTTCGGAGGTTGGAATGCCCACCCCCCACCTATAATGTACTTGGAAAATCGATTTCATAGCGAGATTTAAGAATAGTTAGCCGAAAAAAAGGTGAAAAACAAAACAAATAATCAATAAATAATTGTTACCAAAGACAATAAATGCTACTTTTTTTTTACATGAATGAGTTTATTTTATGTTTTAAAGTATTTTCAAGCGCTTTTCTATATTTTTTTAAATCTAAAATTGCGGGTGTGTGGGTGCGAAATATCTCCAGATTTTCTAGAATTTCCCGCTAGATTCCAAACGAAATCTCCAGATCTAGCAGGAAAACCGCTACATTAGAAACACTGGTCACGTGACAGGAAGCGGTAATAAATAATTGTCCCTAAATAAACTAAATGGCCTATCGGCACAAAGAAAACCACCTATTTATCATAGAAAAATTAAGTATAATGTTATAATTAAAAAGAAATATATAAAAACACACATGGATATAGTAAACATATTATACCAAAACGTGGAAGCCATCCGTCCAGTGTTTTTTTAGACTATTAATTGCGAACGAACCAAGAGTTACACACATATATATATATATATATATATATATATATATATATATATATATATATATAATTGTTTACTATAATAATCATTAAATACCTACAGACACTAGTGTTTCATCCTTTCAGGAATCTTAAGTGCAGGGTGTCACGATTAACACCCGTCGACAGATTCGAACCCGATAACACTGGCCATCGCTGGCTCTATTAGCAAAAACCGTATCCAATCGACTACCATTAACAGCGTGAAATAACGTTGAATTTAAACATTTTTTAATTTTAAATGTTCTTTACGTCAGTCACACAGTGATTAAATCGTTATACGATGATCTATGCATAAAAGCAAAATTGACCGACTTAATTCAACTGAAAGTGCTCAGCGATAAGAAACGAGTTTCTTAAAGGAGCTGACAAAATTATTTTTTTTACTATAATAATTAAATATCTACAGACACTAGTGTTTCATCCATTCGGGAATCTTCAGTGCAGGGTGTCACGATTAACACCAGTCGACATATATATATATATATATATATATATATATATATATATATATATATATATATATATATATATATCCTGGCTTGAGGTAGTTGCCTGTCTAGCCGCACTGATGAGCTGTGAAACAGCGAAACAGTACTGTATGTGGATGACTATATATATATATATATATATATATTAGTGATGGAACGATTCCAATATTTTTCCCGATTCTGATACAATTACCGGTTCCGGATAAAGTCCACGATTTTGATACAATTAGAGATTCCAATTCCGATTCTTTATAAATATTTAACTATAAAGTTATTATTACTTTTATTTCACGTATAGTGTAAAAACACCTGTCAAATGTGCGGTTATTTTCTCAAACGTAAAAAATACACTTGTGGAAAATGGTGTACAGATTTTAGTTTCACTGGTAGTTTAAAATAAAAAAAATATTTATTGTTTTAACATTACTACCAGCAGTGAAACCAAATCGAAAAGATAATTGAAAGAATCGTTTTTGGTATCGGAAAATGAGCAGAAATTTTTCCGATTTCGATACTGATCCATAAAGTTCCGATTTTTCCAAATCCCGATTTCGATTCCAATTAATGATCCCAATACTAATACACACACACACACACACACACACACACACACACACACACACACACACACACATATATATATATATATGTATATATATATAGTCTGTTTATTATACAAATATTAGTGGTTACATATTTACATACATATTTCAGTGTAATCCTATCAGACCCCCCCTACCCAAAAGGAGCGAAATTGAAAAGAGAGTCAAGAATACATTCGTTTTTATAGGATATTCGGGTGTGGTTTTCGTTTTGGACGAAAGTGGAGTGTATACTTTGTAAATGTGAGCAGTAGGGCTCTTGGAGGGAGGTGTGGTGAAGGAAGGAAGTAGAGGTGCGGTGTTTAGGGAAGAGAGGAAGTGCAATCTCCTGTGGTCAAGCTGTAGCAGTGGGAGTATTAGTATTATTTTAATTTGGCGGTTGTTTTTTGGCCTAAGTTTTCACTTTGATCTAAAGTACTATTATGCTCCCATCTCTGTTAACTTCCCTATCTTTGGTTTTATGCTTGTTTTTTCTTTCGACTACATTATCTCTCTATTTTATTGTTAAGTTATATTTATTTATTTAATTATTTAATTCATCGCTTTTTATTCGTTCTTTTGCTTCTCGTTTTCAAATTAACTTTTATTTATTTGTTTATTTATAAGTTATATGTCAATATAGTTGAATTAACAGACAGTGAATAGATATGCAGGCCTATTTAAATGATTTAAATAAAAGTGGTATACTGGGAGTTATATTTTTCACTCTACTGTGGTGTCTGAAAAAATTACAACGGCAACTGTTTTCAGTTCTATATATAAACGGAACTGTGCATTAACTACGTGAGATTAACGTCAGGGGGGTGAGTTCCGTTATGGAAACGTTACTAACTGACTTTTGTTTCCCCAACATGGCAAGAAAGAAAGAAAAAAAAATGTACAAAATACTTTGGATGGAGTTTGACTCTGAAATATATTTAAATTATAAATTTTAAACAAGTAAAATATTTGTTTATTTCCGTAATATTACGTTGTGATTTGGCTTTCAAGCGCACCTGATGCGGATTTTATTTTATTCAAATTAAATCAACGCTTCTATAACGGAACTCACACCCTGGCGTTAATCTCGCGTAGTAAACGAACAGTTCCGGCATTTGAAAATACAACCTCTCAGAGACAACGCGCGGATCTTTACTAACTCTCTTTTCTTTCTTCAACTAAAAAATATGGCAAGAAAGAAGGAGAAAAAATAAAAAATGATGTACAAATTACTGAAGATGGAGTTTGACTCCGAAATATATTTAAATATATTTTATAAATTTCAAACAAAAAACATAGTGAAAAAATAAAATAAAAAAACGAACGAAAAAAAATGGCATAAATAATCCTGTTTCAATATTAAAACTTTAAAAATATATATATATCTGATATCTCGGCTCGAACGTGCAACCTTAAGATACCGCCACTATAATAACTGGTCTATGATCGCATGAGCGAAGTAAGATCGTTTTTTTTTTTTTAATTTAAACTAATTCAAGAAAGGACGTCTTTTTTTGCGCATGCGGGCTAAATTTTCATAAAAGGAAAGATATTTTGCTAGCCCCTTCCTGTAGAAAAGTGCCTTGTTAAGGGTGAAGAAATTAATGATTTAGCCAATTTTTCGATATTTGCCGTCCGAAAGGTCGAATTTTAAAACGATACCGATCTCGTGAAAATCTGTTGCCTCTGTCGGAAGTTTTAGGCATACATACATACATGATGATGATGATTGCAATACATACATACATACATACATACATACATACATACATACATACATACATACATACATACATTTAAACAGAAAGGTGAGATTTATGTTACAGATTATATATTACGAGAAATAATTTGCCCAGTAGACTAATTCGTAAAAAAAAAAATAATACAAAAATAATAATGATAATGTCGTTCATCAAATTCCGTTTGTGTTTGTTTACAATGTCACGTCAGCTGGTATTTGGGTTTGACGATTAATGCCGTAAAAAAGTCACTTCGGATTAATGTTTAGTTTTAAAATATGAAAACGAAGAAATGATTTGCAGCGATCTTAAATGGTACCACTTTTTATCGTATATTGAACTCATTAATAAGAAAAAGTTAAAATAAAATGGTAAGGTACACCCGGACTTGAATTCGATCTGTAGTCGAATGCTCTACCATTGAGCTATATCTCCAGATTATAATAAATCTGTTTTTTTTGGGGGGGGGGGTTAAACAAGAAATGATTTGTTGACATTTTTAGATTTCCCTTGGCCGGTGTAACGTAAAATATTCCTCTGTAAATTTTTATTATTTACAAAAGAAAAAAGCTATTTTAAAGATCGGATTTTTTCGATTTTCGATATTTACTGGATGAATTTCTGTACAAAACATATCTAAGAACACTGCCAGACATATAAATTAGCTTTGTGTGAAATTTGCAAAAGATGGGCTCAGCCGTTTCGGAACATATGAGGAAAGAACGCATACACAAAGTGGCTTTTATGTAATTGTAGAGAGAGATAGAGGTTTGACTGGTTCAACTCCGTCTTCTTTTTGGTGCGCATTTCTCTCTCTCTCTCTCTCTCTCTCTCTCTCTCTCTCTCTCTCTCTCTCTCTGTTTCGCCCCTTCTTCTCTCTAATTTTCTCTCTAAAACGGATGTGATGTTGCAGGCCTTAGTTTTAATGTTTTTAGAATCAAGTGGCTTTATACCTTGTCTGGAGCAATTTCTATTATTTTTTTTTAAATAAAACTTGGAAATTTTAATTTTAAAAAGATAGATTTGAGATGAATAGAAAATCTTGTTTAAGTTTTTACAAAAGTGAAAATAAACTGAATGTTTAAATAAAAATGGGTTGCTCCTTGTTCTCAAACAAGGATCCACAGTTGCTCGAAGGATGTGTCTAAATATCACACACAGAGAATCAATCAGCAGGAGCCATGTGTCATGCATTTATCGTGCCTTAATTTGTCGTGCATACATAGTAATCGGTTTGTGTATGTATGTATGTATGTATGTATGTATGTATGTATGTATGTATGTACAGCATAATCACGCTGACACACCGATTCTCGTCAGATCACCAAAGTTAAGCAATGTTGAGCCTGGCTAGTACCAGATGGGTGACCATTTGGGAATTCTAGGCGCTGTATGTGCTCTCCGCTTATCTCGGCATTGTTTCCAGTCGTCCTGAACCGCCACTTGCCACTGGTATTCAACAATGTCTACTCAGGAGAGGTGTGGTTGGAGATTGCGCAACTCTTGCTACTAAAATTTCACGCACAAGCACCTTTACAGTCGTTATCCATAGTCTGTAAAGACTAAAAGAAAATGCATGTATGTCTTGCTAAAACTTTCGACACGCGCGACCAACACTGACAAACTTGTTATCGTTTGAAAGGTCAGTTTTTTGGCCGAACAAATATCCAAAGATTAACCAAAAACATTCATTCTTTCGCTGCGAACTGGGCCGTTTTCTACAAGGAGGGAGTCACTTTTTTCGTCGACATTTTTGCAAAAGTCAGTCACTAGGTGTGTCAGAAACTTCGTGAAAAATATTGAATATTTCGACCCCCTATCTTTCCAAGCTTATAACTACTCTAAAAAGGTAATTCAAACCCTAATTTTTTTTCAATTAAAGGAGCAAGGACCAAGGTTTCATTTAAGAAAAAAAAAACAAAAAAAAACAAACAAACAAATAACGTGGTTTAAAAAAACGGTTTTCAACTTCGGATTTTACATGCAAATTTCTAAAAAACACTTCTTTTTTGTTTTAAATTTGAATATGTTATTTATTGATCTTATATCTTAAATTTGTGATATATAAAACTTTGATGAGTAAATTAATTATTTACTTTTTAATAGACATTTCAAAATGGGGGGGTGAATTAAAAAATAACGTTTGTCTAAAATATTATATTCGGTTTATTGGAAAGAGCATAAAATTTCACATTGACCCTGAAAATATCGTAAAAATAGAATCAATAGAAAAATGTTGATAGATTTTTAAAGTTTAAAAATTGAAAAATACTGAACTCGTAAAATTCAATTAATTTCATTACTGTTTTTAAAAAAATAAAAAAATAATAATATTTCTATTACTTTTTATACAACTTTAATAGTTTATTTTGGAAGAATAATCCATAAATGAAAATAAACAACCCACTTTTAAAAGAGAAATTACGAGGGTTTTTTTTTATATTTTATTCGCAGTTTCGTGTTAGGGGTGTCAAAAACTCCTACAAAAATTCTGATACACCTAATCATTCACGTCTCGCGACATCATACATGCATAAAACATGTTATTTCGATTTCAAGTCGCAAGTTGCGTGGGCGAGACGGCTAAACACTTTCCTTTTTTTTATTTACCTCCTTTTCCTCTTAGCGTTACAGGTTCGAGCCTGGCTACTGCGGCTATTTTTTTTCTTTTGCGCTCGCACGGACACTCACGGGTGATTATTTTTAATAGAGACTTTGGTTACTCAATATCCATGTACTTTTATTTTTTTTTCTTACAGAATTTAGCTTTCGGTTTCGCTTCTGGCTGATGGGCATCCAAACGACGCCTTGCCCTGTTGTCAAATTTTTTTTTTTTTTAATTAAAAGCGAATTTTACGATCAGGCAATCTACTTCAACTTCCCATTTTTTTTTACGACCAGGCAACGCCGGACGCCCCCCCCTCACCGCAATATCCAATAATGGCCAAAGAATATGAAGCTTGTCCAAGAAAAAAAATGACACAAAAAAAAGGATATTAGGGAATACGAAGATTGTTCAAGAAAAGAAAATAATAATAAAAAAAAAAAAAAAAACGGTGGAACTTGGAGTAGAACATATGTTGATTCGGAGATCTTTATTGACTTTCTTAATGTTCATCTCTCGCTCATTTCCCCTTTGAACGCAGCGAAGGTTTACAGACGGTTTTTTCCTCCTTTCATTCTTAAACAAACATGATTTTAACCGCCAACAATGTTATATATTCTTTGTATTTATTTTACTATGTTTATTCAATTTCGTTTTATCTTATGTTTTTAGATTCATTTAATTATTTTTATGTAAAGTTTTCTTCTTTTTTTTCTTTTCTTTTTGCTGGGTTTTTGTTTTTATAAAGACGGGCATGTGAAAACGTTGAAGGAAAAAGGGCTGCTGCGTTTCAGAGTTTCAGAGAAGGGCTATAGAATCTCTTTTTTTTTTCTTTTTGTAGTTATTGGTAGAACAACAGTGGGGAAAGATTTGTGAATTAGGGTTCTTATGTTAGGGGGCGCCGAATTAAATATTAAGCGATGAGGAAAAAAGGCCTTCGTGGACAAAAATGTAGATAATAAAAATGTTAACTTATTTCTGTTTGTACCAGTCGGGTATTCGTCGAAAACTCCATACACATGTATTTGTGTGCATAATTATTTTAAACAGTTTATAATATATTAACGTCTGGTGTTATTCGCCTATAATTATATTGTCTTATTTTTTCTTTTATATATACATACATATATATATATATATATATATATATATATATATATATATATATATATATATATATTGAGCCTGGCTAATACCAGATGGGTGACCATTTGAGAATTCTAGGCGCTGTATGTGCTCTCCGCTTATCTCTACATTGTTTCCAGTCGTCTTGTACCTCAACTTGCCATTGGCATGCAACAATGTTGACTCAGGAGAGGCGTGGTTGGATTTGCGCAACTCTTGCCACACAAATTTCACACGCAGGCACCCTTACAGTGGGTATCCATAGTCTGTCAAGACTGAAGGAAGCCTTTATATATATATATATATATATATATATATATATATATATATATATATATATATATATATATATATATATATATATATATATATATATATATATTTGTGGTGGGACGATTCCAATATTTTCCCCGATTCCGTACTAAATTTCCGATTCCGATACAATTACCGATTCTGGTTCTTCATAAATCTTATAATATTTTACTATGAAGTTGTTTTTCCCGATTACCGTAAAAACACGCGTTACATGTGCAAGTATTGTCTCAAATGTAAAAATACACTCGGGGGGGGGGGTGATCTATAGATTTTAGCGTTTTTCGTTGTTTAAAATCAATAAATATTTATCATTTTATTATGACTGCCAGTAATGAAAGGTTTTGTTTTAAACGGAATCAAATTAAAAAAAAGATAATTAAAAGAGTCGTTTTTGGCATCGGAAAATAGGCACACATTTCCCCGATACCGATACCCCCAAAATTTCCGCTTTTTCCGATTCCCGATTCCGATTAATCATACCAATACTAATATATAAATATATATAATCATTTTTAAAAGGTCCAAATAAATTATTGGCGACTTTCTAAGTAAATAAAAATGAGCTGCGAGGTGAAACCGCTATTTAACCGTATTTATCGTAAAAAAAACCCCAACAAATCTAAATTTATAAACGATAAAAAAAAAATAAACAGTAAAGTCATCTAGGAGTTCATGGCGTAACGGTTTAACGTGCAGGACTGTGATACACATGGTCCTGAGTTCGATTCCTAGAAACAGTCAAGCTATGCTAATGAGAAGTAGTTACCTTGAAACATGCATGTACATAGATTACTGTTTTAAAAATAATTTAAAAAGATAAATAAGTATTTACAGATTTTCCAGTGGAAATATTTACACACTCCATTGAGTCGCATTGTATAATAGCCGTCCCCCAACAGGACTTTATAACTGGATGTCAGGTGGCTCACACTCTCAACTTCCGTGTGACAGAACTTACATCTGTTGTCATTGCTGAGACCACTGCGTTGTTGTTGTGTGTGTATTTAAGCTTGCTTGAATGTATATGAGATGCCTTATATAAGTTTCCAGACTTGTTTTTGTACGGACATTTAAAATTGTCGCAGACCCTTAGGAATTCAGTATCTTATTGCTATACATCTTATGAAATTACTGAGCAATACTTATGATTTCACGTTCAAATAAACAGCTACAGCAGAAATTGGAATACACCCTACTAAAGCCTGATTGTCCCAGCTGGTGAATTTCAAAAACGCAATCTGAATTTCGAAAATGCGATCTGGACGTGAGGACACATTTGAAGGGCGATATGTACTGAAAATCTGTTTTAAACTTGAAAAAAAAAAAATGGCACACAAATGTATGGAATGCTGTAGACCGCTTTCTGAATAATCTTTCATGAATTGAATATCAGTTTTTGAGTGGCATAAGAGATTCAAGGAAGGCTGGAAGTCTGTGGTGCATGATGAGGAGTAAGGAAATCAGAACACCAGAGTTGATTGGCTAAATAAACAATTTCATGGATAAAGACAGTGGTGCATCTATAGTGACAATAAGTGTAAACTTTGATATCAGTGTGGGAGCTGTTAACACAATTATTCCAAAAAAAACTGAAGAAGCGAAAGATTTACGTGAATGCACCAGCCCACAACTCCACGTTTGTCACAGACTATTTGACAAAAATGTACCTCAAGACATTTTTTTTTTAGATAGGCATCACCACTTATCAAGGCCAAGAGGCCACTCGAGGATAAGGGTTAAAGAGTGTACAGTAAAAAATTGGACAATATAGTAACCGTTAGTAATGGAGATTCGGTAAATTTGTTAACTTATATGGAACGGCTCATCAAAAACTTGTTTACGTTAGACTTGAACACAACCATATTGTAGTCAGCCGGAAAGCAGGAAAACGGAAGACAATTCCACAGGCGTGCAGTTCTAAGAAAGAAGCTTTGCTCATGGAACCTACGGTTAGGTTTAGGCACAGATAAAGAGTAGGGGGGATTCTTGATATTGTTTTCTGCTAGACGGGTGTTTCTTGTGAAAGTTTGGCGAGGTGGGAATCATAGAATGGAGCTCATCCGAGCACTTGCTATGAAAATAACGATAAAGCAGAGACAAACTCGCAACATCTCTTCTGTGAGAAAGAGGTTGCAGAGAAGAGAAAAGGACATCCCCTACAAGGCTACGAAGTCTGTTTTGAACTCTATCAAGGTAAGATAAGTCCTTTCTAGCAGCTCCTGCCCAGATGTGGCAACAGTGCTCCATCCTTGGACGTACCTGGCTCTTATATAGATAGAGAATTGCATCAGCAGTGAGATATCTATTGGATCGATAGAAGGACCCCACTATTTTTCCAGCGGCATTGGCAACAGATTTGATGTATGTGTTCCATTTCCCCTCCCTATAGTCCAGACCTTGCTCCCTGTGACTTTTGGTTATTCCCTAAGCTCAAGGAAAACCTTAGAAGCTGTCGTTATAAGACAATGAAGGGGGTAAAATAGTCTGTGACGAGGATCATTGACACGTTTGCATAGTAGGACTTCCATGGAGCCTTCTAGACGTTGTTGGAACGATACAAGTGCATTGCAGTCGGAGGAGATTACTTCGAAGGGAACTAGAGTTTCATATGTATACTATCAATAAAAGTAGCCATGCGAAAAACGTCTGAAAACTTATTGAACGCACCTCGTATGTCTACGCTTGATGTGTGTTTTCGTGTTTATTTTCGGTGTAAGTGTAGCTATGTGTGCCTGGGTGCGCGTAAATGTGTTCGCTTGTGCGTATAGACGCGTCTACGTACGAGTTCGTGTTCGAGCATGTGCACGTATGTCTGTGGCGTGCCTCTGTTAAAGGCCAAAAGGGGGCACTGCACAAAAGAATTCTAGCGAAACAGAGAATGTGAGCCATGCGAATGGTTCCCATTTCTGTTATCTTTACAAATATTGTCTGATACACGCCCCCCAAACCTCAGCCCCAGAAAAGCAAACAAACAAACAAATAAACAAAAAACATCACGTTTGTAAACCCATCCACCCGAATGTGAATACGCGTGTGCGCGCAGCACAAATACGTTCGTTTGCAGAAATTTAAAACATCCATACATAACTACAGACAATTACCAAAATCAGTTCATTCAATTACTTTTAGTTATACGTCATGGCGAATAAATCGAGGCGACGTTTCTTTTCTTAAAGTTTACAATTGTACATATCTAATATATAAAAGGCAAAATGTGTGTGTGTGTGTGTGTGTGTGTGTGTGTGTGTGAGTTGGCGTATGTGTTTGTATGTCGCGCAAAATTTTTGACAGTGACGACGGAACCTGACGAAACGAGTACCGTTTTGAAGCTCGATGTCTCGGACGATAAATATCGAAAAATTGGCCAGAACATTAATTTCTCCACCCTAAACTCAGTCGTTTTGTACAAGGAGGGAACGACTTTTGCGTCGCTATTTTAGCAAGTCGTCGTTTTCTTTTCAATTGACTACGCTTGATTTCAACGTTCTCCATTTCCGATCCGGCCATGCAGACATCGGCTTAGACATCACGTTTAATTTTTAAACCTTTTTCTTCTCCTTTGCGTTACGGGTTCGAGCCTGCCTGTGTGCCTACTAACACTTTTTTAACATCTCTGCCTGCTGTTGTTTTGATTCCTCCCGCCCCACTG
The DNA here is from genome assembly GCF_053919585.1 of Euprymna scolopes. Classification (NCBI taxonomy): domain Eukaryota; kingdom Metazoa; phylum Mollusca; class Cephalopoda; order Sepiida; family Sepiolidae; genus Euprymna; species Euprymna scolopes. The sequence goes on from NC_136517.1 coordinate 79,457,188, forward strand.
CTACACATTTTTTTACCTGCGGGAGTTCTTACTATACTACCTACACACACCCGGCACCGCTACTGTTGCTTTGACCCCCTCCCACCCCACCCGGAGGGGTCTTCACTACATCACCTAAACACTCAGGCAACGCCGGGCACTCCCGCTAGTCACTTATAAAGCTCACTATGTCTGCTTGACTGTCTATCTTTCTTTCTGTCTGTCTCTATTTTTTCAAACTGTATTTCTTCCGACTTAACCTGGTGTTTCTAAGCATACGCAAATATACAGACATTTGTGCGCTAATCTGGCAATATGGGCTTTCGTAGGTTGAAAAGCCAAGATGGCCGACTGATGCTGACATAACGTAGAAAATTTAAACTGCGAAATGCGGATATGGGAACGACACACAAAAAAAGAAAACCGATTTTTTTTTTTTTACGTTTTCTCTTTTTCAGACAATTTTTTACCGACATTTTTGCATTTAATGAGAATTTGAATAAAATAAAGAAAACAGCAAACGAAAATGAGTACATGTTTTATTAAATGAGTTCATCACGAGATTCGTTCCTTTGTATAAATATTATTTTAATTATTTTTAACTTTTAGTTTTCCTAAGAATAACATTTATATAATAAAATGTCACAACTTCTTTTTCTTTAACTTCAGAAATAAAACGAGATAAATGATATATAATTTTAAAAAAGTGTACTGTAATTATTTAAAATATAAAATATTTTATTTACAAATTCGAATTTTAAATATGTCTGAAAAAGAAAAAACGCCAAAAAAGTCGAATTTCTTTTTTTTTTTTTATTTTAATCTAAAAATATTAAAACACATTTCGTTCCCATATTCACATTTTGCAATTTTAAATCTCCACGTGACGTCAGCATCGGTCAGCCATCTTGACTTTTCAACTCACGGAAGCTCATATTGCTGTTAATATTAGTTTCTTTTTAAGTTACTAGCAATAGCTGTCCGGCGTTGCCCGGGTGTTTTGAGGTATATGCTGAGCAAAAAAAAAAAAAAAAAAAAAAGGTCAATTTTTTTAAACTTTGACCCCTATTATGACCCCTGAAAATTTATTGTTTAGGCTCATATTAAGTTATTAAGTTAGATCCATGTCCAAGGAACCTATATCTAAAATTTCACGTGTTTAGACCCAAAATTGTAGGAGGAATTCGGTAGAGTTCTCAAAGGTCAAATCGTTGAACTTTGACCCCTTAATCGCAAAATTTCCGTCCGAAAACCAATCACATCGATTTTCCCAAATCTCAGTACCCTGTATATCAAATTTCGAATCTGTAGGCTAAAAATTGACAGAGTTATTGCGTAGGGAAAGGTACATATATATATATATATATATATATATATATATATATATATATATATATATATATATATATATATATATATTTCTTACCCAACTGACAATGGCTGATTCGGTAACGCCTCAAGCTGGAGGACTATAAATTTAGTTTCAGTTTCGATTCTAGCTGATGGTACTAAAAAAGCCATAATTGATCGACTGTCGATGATACTTCTCCGGGGAAAAAATGAAAATACGGCTAAGTGGTGTAATAACCTCTAGTCTCTCCTTCCTAGACAAAATCCAAAAAGAGCCTCTCACCCAATAGATCTCACGCACTCTACCAAAGATCCAGTCCCTGTTCCATCGTCGCAATCTTGTATCTCTGTTCTTGTTTTACAAATACTCTAACGGATTGTGCTTCGACAAACTAGATGCATTTTTACCTTCTCAGCGTAATTACACCCGGCAAGCAGCAAAATCGCACCCTTTCACTGTAAAGATCATCAAATGCTGGAAGGCTTTCTTTTCTGTTTTTTGTCCTTAAATTTCCATGTTTCACTGATTTGTTTCTAGCATGTAGAAATTTGAATTACCGTTATGGTTTTAGTGTTGTTTTAAATGAGAGCCACCTCACATCTTCGAAGTCGGCTTGAAAGTCAACACAAAGTGTATATGGATGTGCTGAAAAGTGTGGTGATTCCCTAGGCAATCAAGTGACCGCTGGCAGACTCGGCTCCGGCCCACAAGTCCAAAGGGACCCAAGCTTGGCGTCAGAAGGAGTGCTAAAACTTTGTATCCTTCTCTCACTGCCCCTCTCCTCCGCCCCTAACATGATTATACACTGACATCCCTTATCCGCCAACTCCGTGGACTACTTCGGTTCGTCATACGCCGAGAACATCACCAACACGACCTTCCACATCACCAAACCCAGCCTTATCACCGTCATCCGCGAAATATTCGCCGAGCTCCCGCCGGTGTAATTTAAACAATTTACTAAGTTTTTCATTTCTTTTAATATTTTGAGATAAGGCTTCATGATTCGTAGATTCATTTTTTACGGACTGTTATCCTCATCTTCATAGTTGTTGATTTTTTTTTTCACCACGATCGGTCAACTCATCCTCTGGCCTTCTTCAGGTGATTAACCGCGGCGGGATAGGAATGCTGAGTCTTGTAACTGTATCCCCATTAATTACTGCCTTCCATAGTTGTTGTTATCTCACCAGGTTTTGGCTAACTAATCCTTTGGCCTGCTTTGGGTAGGATTGAAACCGCTATCTTCAGACAATGCCCACCTGGAACCAGAGGATGAGTTGGCTAAAACGCGATGAAAAAACAACTACAAAACTACGGTTCCAGATGAACATTGTCTGGAGATAGCGATTTCAATTGCACCTATGAAATGGTAATAGTCCTCCCTGGCCTGACTTTCCCGAAAAACACTCGTCTATCTGAAACCACTATCAATAATTACCCCCACTCTTTGTCTGTGCCTAAACCTAAACATAGATTCGATTAACAAAGCTTCTTTCTTAGAACTGCACGCCTGTGAAAACATCTTCCGTTTGCTTGCTTTCCAACTGACTACAATATTGCTGTCTTCAAGTCCAACGTAAACAAATTCTTGATGAGCCATCCCTTTAAGTAATCCAATTTACCAAATTTCCACTAAGGATTACTACGACATTTTCCCATTCACTACTGCACACTCATTAACCCTTATCCTCCAGTGGCCACCGGGCCTTGATAAGTGTTTACTCCTTTCAAAAAAAAAAAAAAAAAAAACTGAAAGCAGGCCAGGGGATTAGTTGACCAAAATTTGGTGAGACAGCAACAACTATGGAAGGCAATAATTAGTATTTATTTGCTTCCCCACAAGAGCAAATTAGGCACAAGGCAGTTTTTTAATGCAGAGAAATGGGGGAAATCGGGGGAGCATCTCCCCCGAGGGGAATTGATAGCGACAATTGGTATGAAAGGTTTCTCCTACATTGACCAAAGCTGATTGCTACAAGAGCAATGGTCTGATATGTGGGATTGCTCCCACATATGGTCTTTAGTGTAGCATCAGCTGGAACAGATGGTATTTATTTGCTCCCCCACCGAGCAAATTAGGCACAAGGCCGATTTTTAATGTGAGGAGTGAAGAGAAAAAGGGGACCAACCCCCCGGGGAGTAGGGGAGCTGGATAGTGACAATTGGTATGAAGGGTTACCCCTACATTGACCAAGGTCTTATCTGTGGGGTCGCCCCCACATAGGGTCTTTGCTTGCAGTATCTGCCGGAACAGATGGTATTTATTTGCTCCCCCACCGAGCAAATTAGGCACAAGGCCAATTTTTAATGTGAGGAGTGAAGGGAGGGGGAAGGGAAAAAGGGGACCAGCTCCCGAGAGGTGGGAAATGGGAGCTGGTTAAAGGTCAGGCATGTGGGGTTGCCCCCACATCTGGTCTTTGCTAGTCATAGCTAGTCCTAGCTAGTCATAGCTTGAAGTATCTGCCGGAACAGATGGTATTTATTTGCTCCCCCACCGAGCAAATTAGGCACAAGGCCGATTTTTAATGTGAGGAGTGAAGGGAGGGGGAAGGGGAAAAGGGGACCAGCTCCCGAGAGGTGGGAAATGGGAGCTGGTTAAAGGTCAGACATGTGGGGTTGCCCCCACATCTGGTCTTTGCTAGTCCTAGCTAGTCATAGCTTGCAGTATCTGCCGGAACAGATGGTATTTATTTGCTCCCCCACTGAGCAAATTAGGCACAAGGCCGTTTTTAATGTGAGGTAAAAACCAGCTCCCCTAAAAGTAGGCAAAAAGGGGGCACTCTGGTTACCAAAAATAATAATTGTCCCAGTATAGAGGGTTTCCCCTCCATTGACTGGTACAAATTATCTTAAGTGCAGTATCTGCCGGAACAGATGGTATTTATTTGCTCCCCCACCGAGCAAATTAGGCACAAGGCCGATTTTTAATGTGAGGAGTGAAGGGAGGGGGAAGGGGAAAAGGGGACCAGCTCCCGAGAGGTGGGAAATGGGAGCTGGTTAAAGGTCAGACATGTGGGGTTGCCCCCACATCTGGTCTTTGCTAGTCCTAGCTAGTCATAGCTTGCAGTATCTGCCGGAACAGATGGTATTTATTTGCTCCCCCACTGAGCAAATTAGGCACAAGGCCGTTTTTAATGTGAGGTAAAAACCAGCTCCCCTAAGAGTAGGCAAAAAGGGGGCACTCTGGTTACCAAAAATAATAATTGTCCCAGTATAGAGGGTTTCCCCTCCATTGACTGGTACAAATTATCTTAAGTGCAGTATCTGCCGGAACAGATGGTATTTATTTGCTCCCCCACCGAGCAAATTAGGCACAAGGCCGATTTTTAATGTGAGGAGTGAAGGGAGGGGGAAGGAGAAAAGGGGACCAGCTCCCGAGAGGTGGGAAATGGGAGCTGGTTAAAGGTCAGGCATGTAGGGTTGCCCCCACATCTGGTCTTTGCTAGTCATAGCTAGTCATAGCTTGCAGTATCTGCCGGAACAGATACTACACTTTGATCTTTGGGCCTGGGCCAAGAAGGCCAGGGCGTTACCTGTGCTAGGTAAGTATGGAAGGCAATAATTAGTTGGATTTAATTGCTTCCCCACTGAGCAAATTAGGCACAAGGCCGTATTTTAATGTGGAGTGTGAATGGGAGGGGGGGCCAGCTCTCCCGAGGGGGAACTGGATAGTGACAATTGGTATGAAGGGTTGCCCCTACATTGACCAATGACTGATTGCTCAAGAGCAATGGAAGAGCAATGGTCATATGTGGGGTTGCCCTCACATATGGTCTTTGAAATTCATGCCAAGCCCCCGTAAGGGCCAAGCAAAACTTGAGGAAGGCAATAATTAGTGGATACAGTAACAATACTCAGCATTTCTATTGCGCCGCGGTTGACCACCTGAAGAAGGCCAGAGGATGAGTTGACCGAAATATGGTGAAAGAATAACAACTATGAAGTTGAGGATAACGGAACGCAGAAAATTAAAACAACTTGCTGTATGTCACTTAAGATGCCCTATATAAATCTGGCTCTAACCACAGCAGCCAGATACGTCTCAATGGCATTATGTCAAGTTTGGACTGAATAAAAGTAAAAAAAAAAAAATAGAGTCTAAGTAAGTAACGACCCATCTTCAATTTCATGTAATTAAAAATAGGAAGTCGTTAAGAATAATAACAGGAAACGACGCATGCGCAGCGGTAGCGGATTATGTTTCGCATCAACAAAATTGTTCTAGATGTGATATAGCAATTCATTAGAGACGATTAATTACTGTTTATATGTTCCCAAGAAATCTTAGAAGTGGTCACACCATTTTATTAATATGGATGATTTAACTTACGATTCATATTTCAAGCAAGATTTAAATTTTAATTAAAAATGGTGTTACAACACACACACACACACACACACACACACATATGTATGTATGTGTGTATTTTTTTTCAGAATGTGAGAGATTATATAATTATTTTCAAAGCCAAACAACGCCGCAACTCAACAAATACTTATATATACATATATATATACACAACGTCGAAGCTCAACTAATATATATATATATATATATATATATATATATATATATATATATATATATATATATATATATATATATATATATATATATATATATATTTATATTAGTTGTTTGGCTGCGGAAATAATTATATAATCTCTCACATTCTGAAAAAAGAAATATATATATATATATATATATATTAATGATGGGACGATTCCAATATTTTTCCCGATTACGATACAATTACCGATTCCGTACAAAAGTCCTGATTCCGATACAATCACAGATTCCGATTCCGATTCTTTATAAATCTCTAAATATTTTACTATAAATTACGATTACTGTAAAAACACATCTTAAATGCGCACGTATTTTCTCGAACGTAAAAACACAGTTGTGAGGATATGATCTAGAGATCTTACCGGAAGTTTAAATCAATAAATATTTATTATTTTATTATTACTACAAGTAATGGAAGATGTTTTATAAAAATAAAATAAAAAAGATAATTAAAGGAATCGGTTATGGCATCGGAAAATAGGCTCAAATTTTCCTGATTCCGATACCCCAAAAAGTTCCGATTTTTCCAATTCCCGATTCCGATATTTGGATTAATCGTCCTATATATATATATATATATATATATATATATATATATATATATATATATATATATTATATATATATTATATATATATTATATATATTATATTTCTATATTATATATATATTATATATATTATATATATATTATATATATATATTACATATATATATTATATATATATTATATATATTATATATATATTATATATATATCATATATATATTATATATATATAATATATATATTACATATATATATTATATACACATATATATTATATATATTATATATATATTATATATATAATATATATATATATTATATATATTATATATATACATTATATATATATTATATATATATATATTATATATATATTATATATATATTATATACATATATTATATATATATTATATATATTATATGTATATTATTATATATATTATATATATATATTATATATATATATTATATGTATACATATATATATATTATATATATACATATATATATATATTATATATATACATATATATATATACATATATGCATATATATATGCATATATATACATATATGCATATATACATGCATATATATATATATATAAATATATATATAGCTGTTAAAGAAAGAAGACGGAGTTTTTTTTGTGTGTTTGATCATGGTAAAAAGAAGTACGGAGGGAAAACATTTAATGGGGGTTTAAAAAAATTAATAAGGGTGCAGAGTCAATTGACTGGGTTTCGCGCTCACTTTTTAAAGCCGAATCGATTTTCCTTCATTTTTTTTTTTTTTTTTTTTTTTGTATAGAGAAACGAATTCAAACAGGGGAACGACTAAAATAAAATCCATCTGTCGAAAAGGGTGAAAAATGGAGGAAAGGCTAAAATAAATCTTCTCCCGATACAATTACCGATTCCGTACTAAATTCCCGGTTTCGATGCTGATTCTTTATAAATCTCTAAATATTTGACTATAAACTTGTTATTTTTACTCAATTACCGTTAAAAAAAAAAAGGAAAAACACATATTAAATGTACATATATTTTCTGAAATGTAAAAATATACTTGTAGAGGTGATCTATAGATTTTAACTTTACTGATAGGTTGTAATCAATATATATTACTATGTATGTATATATATATATATATATATATATATATATATATATATATATATATATATATATATATATATATATATATTGATTAATATTATTATCAGTAGTGGAAGATTTTGTTTTAAACAAAGCGAAAAAAAAAAGATAATTAAAAAATCGTTTTTGGCATCGGAAAATATGTACAATTTTTTCTGATTCCGATACCCTTAAAAGCTCCGATTTTTCCGATTCCTGATTCCGATTCCGATTAATCGTCCCAATACTAATATATATATATATATATATATATATATATATATATATATATATATATATATATATATATATATAAAGGAGATTAGAACAATAGTCTAAAGAGCTGAGTGTATTTTAATGTAACAGTGAAATTACTAGTTTAATTAAAATACAGGAAATAGAAAGTGCTCGTTGTAATTTAGATATATAATAAGCTCGATAGTTAAATGTCCTAGAGCTAATTCAATATTAAGTAATGTGATATGTGATACATATATGTATATATATATGTATATATGTGATACATATATGTATATATATGTATATATATACATGCATATATATATATGCATGTATATATATACATATATATACATATACATATACATATATATATCAGATGTCTGCTTAAATGTATGTATGTATGTATGTATGTATGTATGTATGTATGTATGTATGTATGCCTTAAACTATTGAGAGAGGCGACGGATTTTCACGAGATCGGTATAATTTTTAAGCTCGACCCTTCGGACGACAATCATCGAAAATTTGTTTAAAAACATTAATTCCTTCACCCTCCACTGAGGACTTTTCTACACGCCGCTTTTTTTGCAGATATTTTCGATTATCTAGCCTTAATTTAAACCTACGTTACTTCCGGTTTGGCGATGGGCGCAACAGCAAAGATGCCACTTTGTTTCACGTTCTTTTCCTCCTTCGCGGTACAGCTTCGAGCCTGCTTGCCTGCCCACTACCATTTTTTTTTATCCACACACGCATCCAAACACTCGGGCAACGTCGGGCACCCAGGCAATATATATATATATATATATATATATATATATATATATATATATTCCAAACTATTCGAGGTGTCTTATGGATGGCTGTTAGCATTTAACAACAAAGCCTGTATAAACAAATCAAGTTTGTATTCATTTTTACCATTTTATCAAAATCGCTTCCTACAAAAAATTCAGTGTTTTAACATTTCAACCGCAACAACATTTTATATTTCAAGGACTCGTGGCGCATTGGATAAAGTGCTTGGTTAAATTCAGTGTTCTGGGGATTTATTGTTTTATTTGAATAACACGCAAGTAGGCACGCTAGTCCGACTAATCCAAAGAATTTTTCGTCTCCATCTAAAATATCCAAGCACATAACACAAAATACCTGAGCAGCACACAGAATCATGAACAGAAGCGTGTGCTCTATCCCAACTATCACCAATGGACCTGAAGTAATCTCGTCAGCATCAGACAAATCCAAACTCTTTGCCAAGAACTTTGCAGCTAATTCTACCCTTTGAGACCAAGGCCACCAACCCCTAATATGTCCTCCTGTATCAGAAAACACGCTATGTGATATATAAATATCTGCACGTGATGTTTTCAAGCTAATCAAAAACCTTGATTCCAGTAAAACAACAGGCCCTGACGGTATTCCAATTATAGTACTCAAAAAACTTCAACCAGAACTAGCGCCCATACTTACAAAACTGTTTAAACGTTATCTTAAGGAGAATTATTCTCCATCACCCTGGAAAACTTCATCAGTTTGCCCTGTATTTAAGAATTCAGGTGATCGGTTATCTCCCTCTCAGTACAGGCCAATAAGTCTCCTGTGCGTCATGAGTAAGTTGCTCCGGTTGTGGTTTTTGGTGTTGTTTTAAATGAGAGCCACAGCATGCCACCTAATATCCTCCAAGTCGGCTTGAAAGTCAACACCAAAATGTACATGGATGTGCTGAAAAGTGTGGTGATCCCATAGGGCAATCAGGTGGCCGTTGGCAGACCCTGGGTATGGTAGCAGGACTCGGCTCCGGTCCACAAGACCAAAGGGACCCAAGCTTTGCTTCAGAAGGAGTGCTACAACTTTGTATCCTTCTCTCACTGGCCATCTTCTCCACCCCCAACCTGAATGTACACATACGTCGAGAACATCACTAACATGACCTTTCGCAACACCAAAGCCAGCCTGATCGCCGCCATCAGCGGAATATTCGCTGAGCTCCCGCCAGTTCTTGTGGAAAAGGCATAGTTCCAGTTCCGGTCCGTATCGAAACCGTGATTAGGGCTGAAGGCGGCTACATTGAATAGATGTCAGCTCTACTACATAACTGATTTTTCCAATAAAATTTTAAAAATAAAATATTTAAAAAATATTTTTTTTTACTTATTTTGACTCTAATGAATAGAAATTTTGATAGATTTAAATATATTTTGTTCAAATTAAAAAAAATATATAAATATGGGAGGGGGCATGCACTACAAAAACAGTTCCCCTCATATATTTTGCGGAAACTGCATTTTGTATGTATTTTCATTCTAAAATGTATTAGTATCGAAAATTTCATGAAAATCTGACCATTAGTTGATTTTTGCTAGATTTATTCAACACGGGTATGTTTTCACGTTCGGAATGTCTACTACATGGGAACGTTATTTTAAAGCTCCAATTATGTAAACACGATTTCGTATCGCAATTTCATTATTTTCATACGACGAAATTTTTTTTTTTAATTATTACTAGTTTATTTTGCCCTTCTTTTAAATGGTACAAAAGTTATATTGATAATATTAACTTATAATAAGTTACATCGTTTTACATATAGGGCGGATAATTCTGTGGTGAATTTCGGAGGTGCCTATTGAACACAATCTTGTTTTTTGTAGTGACTTTTGGCAGTCCCTAGAGATCTTCCTTAGATTCCAGTTTCTTTTCATGTCGTACAGAAAACTTGTGTATTTCGTAATCTTTTCTTTCTTAGCTCTGTTTAATCCAGCATCATTGGGGACACTGACTTCTACTAAGGTTGCTTCTTTGTCCTTCTTGTCCCATGCCACTTATGTCAGGTTTTATAATTTTGTTTTCTAGGTACGAAGCTTGTTGTTTTAGTGTGCGCGCGTGAATTGGAAAGTGTGTATGTGTATTTGCAAGTGTGTGCGTGTTTGTGTGTCTGCAGGTGCGTGTGCGTGCGTGTGTGTGTGTGTGTTTGCATGTGTGTGTGTGTTTGCACGTGTGTGTGTGTGCGTGTGTGTGTGTGTGTGTGTGTGTGTGTGTGTGTGTGAGCATTCGTTTTCATGCGTATTAGCACGTGACAGAGTACAAATAGACTTCGTCGCTTAGTGGGGGATGCCCTTTTCTCTTCCCTGCAACCTCTCTCCCACAGAAGAGACGTTGCGAGCTTGTCTTTGTTTTATGGGAAGTGCTCGTCTGAACTCCAATCTCTGGGCCCTCCCCTCGCCAATCTTTCACGAAATACACCCATCTAGCTGAAACCAATGTCAATAATTTTCCCCACTCTTTATCTGTGCCTAAATCAAAATGAACAATAGGCACTGCCAACCGAATGTGAAGAATTGTGAAAAAGGAGCGCACGATTCCGTGACGTCAGACTTCTGTTAACTATACGAACTATGGAAAAGCAGAAGTGACTTAATGAGTTTTTAAAACCTTTGTTTATCTTTTTCAAACTGCAAAAAAATAATTAATCTTTGTTATAATTTTGTTAATTTTTAAGATTTACAGTTGAATGATAAATAATATTATAATAATAATCTATATATATATATAAAAGCGAAAAGGTGTGTATGTATGCATGTATGTTTGTATGTAAGTATGTGTTTTTTTGTGTTCGCTAAAAACTTTCGACAGACAGAACAAAAATTCACGAACTTGATATCGTATTGAAGTTTCATCCTTCGCCCGAAAAATATCGAAAAATTGGCCCAAAACGTTAATTTTTTCATCCCGAAATCGACAATTTTCTACAGTGGGGATCAACAAAAACCGTCCTCTCATGACGACGACTTGTTCTACGCATACGTCAGAGGACGTCATTACCTGATTTAGTTTAAATAGTTGAAGAACTGACTAAATTTCATGTACGTCGTTCGTTTTAGCTCAGTTGGTTAGTGCGTTGGATCATTATCTAAACGTTTTTGATTCGAATCGTGGTGTGAGATGTCTTTTTTTTCCGATTTTTTAAATTTAAATATTGAACCAGTGTTATTTAAGCCATTTTTCACATAACGTTCGTTTTTCTGTTTTTTTTTTTTTGTTTTTTTTTTTACTTCGCTTATTCTTAGGGTTTCATTAACACCCCCGATCAACCAGACACACCCCAAAACACCCGGGTACCCACCGATTTTTTAAATTTTGATATCGAAACAGGTTTATTTAAACCATTTTTCACGTGTTTTTTGTTTTTTTGTTTTTAGTTTTAACGTTCGTTTTTCTGTTTTCTTTGATTTAACATTTAACATCGTTCGTTTGCCTTACGTTAGTTTTTTTGTGTTTTTTTTCTCAATGTTTTGATTACCCCCCCCCCCCGGGTACCCCCCCCCCCCGCTTAAGTTTTAACGTTCGTTTTTATGTTTTCTTTTTTTTTACTTCGCTTATTCTTAGGTTTTCATTAACACCCCCACCCTCTCCAAACACTCGGGCAACTCCGGTACCCGCCCCCCGCTAGTCTACATATATAAAAGCGAAAATGTGTGTATGTATGTATGTTTGTTTGTATGTATGTGTGTTTGTATGTCTCGCAAAAACTTTCGACACGAGTCACGGATTTTCGCCAGATAGGTATCATTTTAAAGTTCTAACCTCCACCCGACAAATATCGAAAAATTAGCCAAAACCATTAATTCCTTCACTCTAAAATCATCAGTTTTCTACAGGGAGGGCGTAGCATGAACAAATGACGTCAGAACATGATTTAGTTTAAATATTTAAAAAAAAAAAAAACGACCCAATTTCGTCAATGGCGTCTTAGCTCAGTTACTTATAGGGCGGGGTCACTGTCTAAAGGTCGTAAGTTCGGATCGTGGTGTGAGGTGTCTTTTTTTCTTTTCTTTTTTTCGATTTTTTAAATTTTAATATTGAAGCAGGGTTATTTACGCCATTTTTCACGTTCTATGTTTTTTTTTTTGTTTTTGTTTTTATTTTTCAGCTTTTTTACTAGACCAGTAACGTTTTGAAGTTCGATCTTTCAGACGACAAATATCGAAAAATTGGCTAAAAGATTAATTTCCTTACCGTCAACTGGGCACTTTTCTACAGGGAGGGGTCCCTTTTTTTGCTGATATTGTCGAAAGTCATCCCCTCTTTTCGATTGTCTAGCCTTAATTTAAACCTAAGTCACTTCCGGTTTGGCGGTGGTCGTAACAGCAAAGACGTCAGGTTTTCCCCGTTCTTTTCCTCCTTCGCGGTACGGGTTCGAACCTGCCTTCCTACTACTACATTTTTTTTTTTTGCTCAACATACACTTCCAAACACCCGGGCAACGCCGGGCTGAAATGCTAATTAATTAAAAATGTATGTCATAACTGAACATTTTGAAATAATAGAAATTTAATCGCTTTAATTTTTGGAAAATTAATTAACTTTAGGAAGTTTCTTTTTCTTAGCAATTCAATTGATTATAATAAATATTAATTAGAAAAAAACGCTATTTAAAAAAAAAATGATATTATACTTATATCATGTTTTTAATTGCAACTTCAAGGTAAGTTTTTGATTAGTGCGTGTATTTAATTTTTTTTTAAATAAATATTTTTTTACTTAGTTGAATTCTTATGTTTCATAATAAATAGAAATTTTGATAGATTTAAATATATTTTGTTCAAATTTCGAAAAAAAATAAATATGGGGAGGGGGGGGGAACGCACTAAAAAAAAAAATTCCCCTCGTATATTTTAGGGAAAATGCATTTTATATGTAATTTCGGGGTTTGTATTACTGTACATATAGATTCGAAAAAGTTGTCAAAAAACAAATATATAACAAATAAATGTTATCAAAGGCATGATAAGTTACTTTTCTACCTACCTGGATATGTTTTTAGTGTTTTATTCAATGTAACATGTTTAGTCAGCTCGAAAAACATAGCGTTTACCGATGTATTGGAAAATTTAAAATGGCGGCCGACTCTCTCTTTGACATGGTAAGTTTGGGAAAAGGAGTTAAAAAAAAAATTATGCAAAATACTGTTAAAAACCCACCGAATATATGTCAGCCTATGTCACGGTAACATATATTGAGCGAGTTTTTAACCGTATTTTGTCTAGTTTTTTTAATTAATAACTCCTTTTCCCAAACTTACCGTGTCAAAGAGACAGTCGGCCGCCATTTTAAACCCTAATTTCGTTCTAAAATGGATACGTATCGAAAATTTCACGAAAATCTGACCATTAGTTGATTTTTGCTAGATTTATTTATTGCAGTGGTGACTTTTGGAGGTACCTAATGAACAAAGCTTCTTTCTTAGAACTGCACGCCCGTGGAACTCTTCCGTTTGCCTGTTTCCCACCTGGCTACAACTTGGATTTCTTCAAATCCAACATAAACAAATTCCTGATAAACCGCCCCCTTAAGTAATCCACTTTATAAAATCTCCAATACTAACGATTACTACGATAATATCCCATTGATTACTGTACACGCAATAAACCTTATCCTCGAGTGGCTTCCGGGCCTTGATAAGTGGTGACTTCCAAGTATAAAAAACAAAAACAAAAAAAAACGTTCGCGTCCGTATGCGTATTCTTACGTGTGTACGTGTGCGTGTGTTTGTTTATCAGGTTCCCAACCCCCACATTTACTCCTCCACCACTCTATACTCTAACCCTAACCCTAACACCCCCCACACATTTACTCCCCCCCCCATCCCATCACTCTTCTATACCTACGCTTGCTACTGTTTGGTTAATTATTTATCGCTTGCTTGCCTTTGTATGTATATGTTATGGGACAGCAAATCAGACCAACTGTGAAATGACTTATGCAAAAATGATAGGGAAACAGATGAGGGGGTGTCGGGGTTTTTTCGTGCTGCGCAAGAGAGGTCGATCCTTGCAGGGAGGGCGGGCCGTGGAATCGCGGGGGAAGGGTGGAAGAAAAACGAGGTATAGAAAGTGACGGGTTTAGTCCACTAAACACTCGTTGTTCCTCTTCTTCCCCCAAGAAAATGATGGGAGCAAAACAAAAAAAAAATTTTAAAAATACATATGAATAACAAAAATACGCATAAAAAAATATAGATATTTTTTTAAGTAACGAAAAGAAAGAAGCATGAATATATAAATAAATACGACTTCAGTGGATGGGTGAACAAATTAAAAATAAATCGAGGTGGGTTTAGTTAAGGTTGTTGTTGTTGTTGTTGTTGTTACTGTTATTGTTGTTGTTGTTGCTGTTGTTTTTGTTGTTGTTGCGGGGGTCTAAAAGTCCAATTAAACTTTGCTCGGTCGGCTGGCATGAGGGGGAGGTAAACTTTGGTGAAAAGTCGAAAGCAAATTGGTCAGAGATCCGTAAATTGTACGATATATATATATATATATATATATATATATATATATATATATATATATATATATATATATATATATATAAGAACAAATGGTTAATAAGACATGTTAAGAAGATTTAAAAACATATTTAACTTTCAAAAAGGAAACACAAATTAAGTGGATTGCACTGTTGTATTTTGTGAGGTGAGAGATATTAAAAAAGCGGTAGGTCTGCCCCCAAAATGTCATATTACATATAGTGAGGTGGGATTTATCGTTGTTATAACGGGATCAGATAAAAACGTATAACTTGTATGTATGTTGTTTAGTCATGGGATATGATTGTTACAAGAAAAAGGGATGTCCCCTTTTCCTGTAAGTAAGAAGAACTTTAGATAAGTGAAAAATGAGATTAGGATAAGCCGAGATTCGAACCTGGTAAGCAAGGTTCAGAGATAGATTCAGAAAACGGAATGTTAGAACTTCGCATTGTTAAATTTTCATATAAAATAGTTTAGATATTGTTTGTTTGTAAAAAGAATTTAATTGTTCAATTCTTTTATGGAAATTGAATTAAAAAGGTCAGCTAAAAAATAATGAACAATACAATTTTAAAATATATTGAAAACTAGGTTAGGTTGAAAAATAGGTTAGTGAAAATTCTTTGTTTGCAGAAGTGTGTTTGGAGAACGTATGAGCCACGTGAGTTGGTCACGTTTAGAGCCATACTCATGACGTCATAGCAGAAAGGGAATTTCTCAATTTAGTAGATTTATTCAGATAGAAAAGTTGCAGTCGGGGAGACAGGTTCGAGCAGTCAGCAGAGTCGGTCGGAAAGAGCTGACATGGTCAGAGGAGGGTCCCCTCAGAGGCGAAGGGGTAGAAGTTTAACAATGTAGAACGAATGTGAATTCCTGACATCATCATCATTTCGACCGGTCGAAATGGATTAAAGAAGATCATCGATTTTTGTAACTGTTGTCTTCGTGTCGTCATTCAATAATTGAAGGTAATTTGTAATCGTCTTATATGAACTTTGATAACCCCATCCTAAGTAATGTGTCCCCCTCTCCATCCTAAGTAATGTGTCCCCCTCTCCATCATAAGTAATGATTCTTTCGCTCCTGTGTTAAAAGAACTGATCACCCTCTCTTCTCGCTAATATATATACAACATGAAGCCACAGTGTTAGCTGATATCATAATAAAGTATAATGAAAAATATTAACACTTTGAAACATCGCTTCGTATTTGAATAACAAATTAGAAATTTATGAAAATCAAACAGCAATGCAGCGACTGGTACAGCTGTTGTGTAGTCAGGTATAGGAAGATGATATATATATATTGTTCTTCTAACGGCACCAGATGAAACGTATTGATTGTATATATTGTTGTTTAGCCAGGGCATATGATATCGACATATAAACTGAGTCATGTTGTATCAGAGAGTTATCACACGGGTATATATAACAGTTTATATTTACATAAAGGTATCATTTTTTTTATAAGGAGAATAATATATGCTTCATACCTTTCTTTCATCAAGAGTTCTTCTATCTTCACTACTGAGCTCCGTGATGAAACATGAAATGACCAACGCCATAACCAAATGAGACCTATGTTCTTCTTTCTTTTGTGAAACCACAGAACAACACTGTATATTTTAAAATATGAATTTATTTAAGTTGTCTCAAATGAAAAAGAGTCTGCATTTCGTTTCGACATGCTTGTTCTTCACAACCTCGCTTCCTGGCTTCAAGTACGGCAATTCATATGCGTGATCAAACTCCGACTTTCGACTGTAAACTTCCCGATCTCCTGACCTCCGTTCTGTTACGTCATCATTCAAAAAGTACACGTATACCGAACGTGTGACCTTCCCACATCTGCCTGCCCAAGGTTGTTTTGTTTATATTTAACCTAGCTAATTTATGCAAACATCTTCATCTAAAACACATTCCTACACTTTATTCTATACGCAATACATAACTCCCAATATAAACTATTTTAAGAATATCATTGAATAGAAAGATAGATAGATAGATAGATAGATAGATAGATGGATAATAACTTATTAACTTTTAACAATATTAATTACCCAACAGTCCTTAATCCGCGGAGTTTCGAAAGAAGTAATTTTCTTCTCATCAGATGGCAGGAAATAGCAAAATGCGGAATCGGATTTTGCTTGCAAAGTATTTAATGAAACTACAAGTAAGCCATAGAGCTTACTTGGTAAAATAAATAGTGAAGCAGAGGGAATAGGGTAAAAAGGAAAATGATTTCACGGTAGTCGGGTGAAAAGTAGAATATCCAATGACAGTAAAATCCAAGAAAAGTTGGTTAAAGTTCAGAATGAAAAAAATCCCAATGAATCGCGTTACTGGAAGATGTTTCGATGTCATCCAAAAGGCAGAATTCCGTGAAATAATTTACAAATAGGTACAAAGAAAAAAAGAGTGAGTTCAAAATATTATTAAAAGAAAGATAAATTATGCGTAGAATGAAGAAATGGGGAGATTTTAAGACGCTATATATATATATATATATATATATATATATATATATATATATATATATATATAACTACTTAATTTACTCACATAAATTTAATATACGATAGTATAGATTTATGCGTAAACTTTAAGTATTTACTTCAAAAGTGCTCAATACGTAGGTAGAGCTAGTTAGTAATTTATAAAATATATATGGCGATTAAGCTACACTGAATATTCTGCGTTTCATCCACTATAGGATTCGTCAGGCTTATATATATATATATATATATATATATATATATATATATATATATATGTATATATATATATATATATACATGTATATATATAGTAATTTATAAAATATATATGGCGATTAAACTACACTGAATATTACGCATACATCAATATATGTAAAAAGAGTGTTGTGTTTACTGTAAACTTTTTACGCAAATATTACGCAAGTATAAATCATGTAGAATATCTGCATGAATAGAATTACAGGTAATAGTTTACTAAAAATGATCATCTCATCAGAAAACCGAAAAAAAAAAACTAACAGAGAATTAATTAAAATGAACGTTTAAAATAATATTCAAATTAGCTAGATCTTTTGCAGATGAATGCAATTCGACGACCCAAATATAACAAAGTTGTATTTCTCTTTATAAATAAATGTTCGCCTTTTTTTTTTGTCAATGTTGGGGAAACCCTTCATACCAATTGTCACTATCCGGCTCCCTCTCGGGGGAAATAGTCCCCCTCCCCTCACTCTCCACATTAAAAAACGGCCTTGTGCCTAATTTGCTCAGTGGAGAAGCAAATAAATAACTAAGCAAATGGTCGCCTTTTTTCTTCTTGGCCTCCGGGCCAAGATCTTTTTTTCCGTTATCAAATTGTAGTATCTGTTCTGGCAGATACTGCAATCAAAGTAATATGTGGGGGCAACCCCATATATTAGACCATTGCTATTGAGCAATCAGTTTTGGTCAATGTGGGGAAACCCTTCATACCAATTGTCACTATCTAGGAGCCTCTCGGTGGAACAGGCCCCTCTCCATTTCACTTCCACATAAAAAACCTCCTTGTGCCTAATTTGCTCAGTGGGCAAGCAAATAAATAGCTAAATAAATGAAAAAGAGACTTTCTTTTTCTATTTATCTTGGCCTTCTGGCCCAGATCAACGTTTACATGCTAATAAAACATGTTTTATACAATTGGGCGCTAAGTAGGACGTCCCCAAGTACGAAAGAGCGAATGCGGTATTATGGTGAAAGACAATACTAGCTAAGAGAAACTTTTGTTTAGTTCTAGAGTAACAACCCTCACTATTCCCCTTTTTGAGTTAGCCTTGTGCCTAATTTTTTTGTTCGTGTTAATTTTTGCCTGAATAAAAGATTTAATATCTCAAAGGGTAGTATCTGTTCTGATGCTACACTTAAGATGATTTGTCTCGGTCAATAGAGGGGAAATCCTCTATACTGAGACAACTTTTATTTTTGGTCCCAACCAGTGGGGGCCCTTTTGTCTTTTTTTTTTTTTTTGCAGGGGGCTGATTTAACCCCACATTAAAAACGACCTTGTGTCACATTTTGCTTTCGTGGGGAGGCAAATAAATGCTAATAAAAAAAGGGGGTTTAATATGAATATCTATACACACAAAAATTGGAGTATAGATTGTTAGGTGAAAGAACAGAGTAGTTCAATAACACCCCCTCTCTATATCACAGCAGTAGTGGTTGGTCGCGTTCAATGCTGCCAAGACTAAACTAGTTTCATTCAATAATTACAAGAAACCCTCTCTACCACCAATAGCAATGGCCAACGACCCTTTATCTGAGAGTCCATCTTTCAAACTCCTTGGCCTAACGTTCACAGGAAACATGAGTTGGAACAATTACATTGAAGGCATTGCCAGGGCCGCTGCAAGAAAGGTAGGCTCTCTCTACCGTGCTAGAAAACTACTAACACCCGAAAGTATCCTGTACCTCTATAAGGCCACCATTCGCCCATGTATGGAGTATTGCTGCCACATCTGGGCTGGTGCATCTGCTACTAGTCTCTCGCTCCTTGACAAGGTTCAAAAGAGAGTCGCAAATCTGATAGGCCCTGAACTGGCATCTAAGCTTCAGCCTCTGTCCCATCGACGAAATGTTGCATCCCTCTGCCTGTTCTACAAGTATTTTAGTGGTGAATGCTCTGATGAACTGCAATCACTTGTGCCCCCACGACGCGAGCACCCTCGACAAACCCGACAGGCTACTAGATCCCACCCCCACACTGTAGAGGTCCCTAGATGTAAAAGATCTTTTTACTCCAATAGTTTCTTCCCCAGAACCGCAAGACTCTGGAATTCCATTCCAGGTCCCTGCTTCCCCAACAGTACTGACGTGCAGAAGTTCAAGTGTAACGTGAACCGACACCTTGCTGCCCAAATCCCTACATAGTACCCCAGTAGTTGTTGCCCCTGATAGTAGCCCCCTACACCAAAGTGGCAATTTGCCTTGTTTGGGGTGAAAATGTAATAAAAAAAAAAAAAAAAAAAAAAAAAGTAAGTTAAAAAAAAAAGGAATTCTCAACCCGTCTTTCTTTCTTTCCATCTTTCGTAATTATTACCACACAAAGGACTTCCTTTGTAGCTGAGAGCAAAATCTTAGCAGCTGACATCTCGTGATATTTTTGGCTTAAAGTTTCTTTTTTTCTTTTCTAATAAAATTGTTTGTTTTTTTCTATCCACCAAGTCTTTTTTTATTTTTCATTTTTTTTTTTCATTGCTTATTTTTTATCTTTGTATTGGTAACGTTTTCATGCGTTGAAGTGATCTTTATTGGAAGTAATGATAATAATTTCGCCACTGCTAAGATTATGTGAAATTTGATTTAAAAAAAAAAAAAAACGGGTGTTCTACTATTAATGGAATTTTTTCCTTTTATTTTTCTATAGAAATTGGATTCCCTCTTCTGAAACAGTTTTTCTTTTGTGACATGGTCTTATTCAGTTTATTTCATGGCATTTGCTGTGCTCTCTGATCTTTATCGAACTTTTTGACACTTTTGGCTTCCACTTTATCTCCTTGGTTAGATTTTGGCTTTTTTTTTTTTTTTTTTTTTTTGAGCGCGTCATTGTTTTTGTTTTTTTTTTTTTTTTTTGAAGCGCGTCATTGTTTTCCTTTTAAGGAAATTTGTAACCCTTGGGATTAGTTCAATTACTCCCTCCCTCTTCTTATTTTTGTCATCTTTGTCTTGATAACTCCCCCCCTCTCTCTCACTCTCTCTCTCTCTCTCTCTCTCTCTTTTACTGACGTAAGTCTTGATGGACTGTTATTGGGGCGGAACATACCTGCGTGAAAATGGCTTTCTCTCCTGCTACTACTGCTTCGTTGGTACAGCGGAGTAAGTTAGCTAGAGACAAAATATTGACTATGTTTGAATTTCGAGAGTCGCAGAAAGAGGTTGAAGTATCTAGTTTGGCATAATATGAAAATCAAATACATAATTATTTGAAATCTGTGAATCTTTTAGAAGAACAAATTGTCAATGTTTATTTGACGGAATAGATTGATGAGTCCACCATCGAATAATAAAGAATGTACCTTGTTCCCGATACAAGTGGAAAAAATGTCTACCTTACGACCTTCTAAGGTTGATGATTCCATTGAACATCGGGAATCTACTGCAAAAACCAAGGGTCCTTACTTTGTTCATAAGAGTGAGTGCTTTAAGTTCAATGATAAGGATCTGGAGACTGATAATTTGGTCTTTCTGAATTTCAGTAGGGGATTTCAGAATTGTATAGTTATTCTTGACTGCGTCGTTTTAAAGCTAGTCGTTTTTTTTTTAATCACGTAACTGCTTACGCCTTCCAGTTAATTAGACATTTGACATTATCTGATGAAAACTATTAGGTAGGTCTAAACATTCTTGTTACGCAATTTTTAGACAAAAAATGATATGATTGGCTCGATGTTTTCTTCTATATTACGTACTGACAAACTAATTAATGTTTCTGCCGTTAGGGAATTTCTGGGTATTTTGAGGGCTCAGATATATGAGTTTAAAAATTTGTTCGAATCGGATTTTTTTTTTTTTTTTTTTTTTTTAGATTGAATCTCCTGGGAATAAGTTGCTTAGCCACAAAGTTTTCGGTAAGTTACCGGCTTTCTTTAAGACAGAATTAATTTACAAGGTTGGAACTAATTTCCATCCATTGAAGAAATATTAGATGGTTGTTCTGAAATTTCACGGACATTGCAATTTTGTAAGCAAGATTTTTACCCTCGTAAGATCGTGAGTCCTTTTAAGAAGTTTTCGTATAAGCTTAAGTATATCTCTGCTATCAAAAATATCCTCCATCTTGGTAAATGTTTATACCAAGGCAACTAAAGCAAATTACAGTTGTAATTTTTTGCAGAGCTTATAGCCATCGGGGTTATTCTTGTAATTCTTATCCTATGCTGTAAGGTTTAATAGATGCAAAGATGTGAGGTTGTGCTCTAAACGTTCGAGTTCTCTCCCTTGTGAGAAAAAATGTTTCTGTGGGAAGAAATTTGGTAGTTGTTGGACTTGCAATAGAGAGTGACATTGCAGAATATTGTGCCGTAGTTCAGTTAGTGCCCATACAACGGCTAATGCCTGCTGGCTTAATAATAGTTCGTCAATTCTACCAGTCGTAGTCGACATAGGATGTGACAAACAAGTGCTCTTCAAATTGCTCGCTGGATATAGGCAGTGAGAGATCTTATTTATCTCTTAATTTGTTAGATAAGTTCCCTGGTTTAGTTTTTCCCTTAAAGGATCGTAAATTCTGAATTGAAACATTCTTAGGAAAAGAGCTAAAAAATGTGAAAGAAATCGACTTCAACGTGAAGTTCCCTCAAGGAATCCGTTTTGTGTCTTTCTTGATTCATGAGAATTTAGATCTTACTTTCCGTATTAATGGATTGCTTTCTGTAATTGAAGAGCTTATGAAACGTAAAGTTGAGTTACTGATTATTCTGAGTTAAACGACGACACGTTGTCCGCCCATGGCCTATTGAAAGTTGATGTGATTAAATTCCTAGGACTTATGAATTGAAGCCGATTAAGAGAGGGACAAGTTTGGGAGTCCCCCCCAGGTTAAGGTTTGGTTAGTTAGTATAGCTGATTTAGATCTCATCCTACAGAAGAATTGGTTTTGAATTATGTTAAGATTGTCGACAAATATTCTTCTTGTAATATTACTCATATTTACTCTGTGTTAGACTCTAAACCATACTGTAAATTGTAGCCAATGTTTTTAATGTAAATTTTACGGTTGTTTTTTTATTTATTGAAAATCACATTTGAATTGTAAGATATATCCGCCATATTGTTTTTTGTTAACGAGATTGCTGGCGTGCGTTTTTTTTTACAGCCAATCAGAATATGGCTAGGTTTATGTCTTGCATCGGCACCAATTTAGTTTATCAAATGCATTAGGAATATTCCACTTACGTTTGTAGGTAGGAACAGCATGATAACGGCCGAAACGATAAGCATAATAATATACAAAATATTTTTTGTCGGGACTGCTAGACTGTCGATTGCACACATTTTGATCAAATTGTGCGCCCCACCTTAATAAGGGGTGGGGGTGAGTGCTTTACTAACGTTTGATCTGCCGAATGATTTCTAATATAATATGTTATTTACCGAGTTTTTTACATTTCAAAATGTGGCCCCCACCATTGTCCAAATACTAACCCTAACCTTAACCCTAACATAACCGTAATTTTAAACATATCTAAACCTATCTCTTACCAACTTTAACCTTAATTAACCCTTACCCGCAGCAGTTTTAAGTATAACCCTGAGCAACCCAAACCCATACAACATTTGACCATAACCCTAACTAAATATGACTCGTACCAACTTTAATCACAGTACCAACCCTAAAGCAACCCTGGACAAACTCTAACCCTAATTCAAAGTCAAATTCGAGCAAACTCAAACCGTAACTCTAACCTAATACCGTATCAAATCTTACACTAACTCTAACCCAACCTCTACTAACTCTTACACTAACTCTGACCCGAATCTGTACTAAGTCTAACCCTAACTAACCCAAACCTGTACTAACTCACACTGACACTCACACTAACCCAAACCATACAAACTCTAATCCTAACTCTAACTCAAAACCCTGCCAACTGTAATCTTAACTCAAATCCAAACCTGTATAAACTAACCTTAACTCCAAACCTGAACCAATTATAACCCTTAACTTAACCTAACTTGTATTAATTCTAACTCTGACGCTTATTACCCAAAACCAGAATCAACTCTAATCCTACACCGAACTAACCCTAACCAGACCCAACTCTAACTAATCTTACGCTTACGTTAGGGTTTAAAGTAGTTAGGATTGGTTAGGGTACTTGGCTGGGGTTAAAGAACTTAACATATCTCCAAGGAAAAGAATTATGAAATTAAGATGGTCAGTTGACGGGTGCATTTCGTGAAATTATTCGTTCATCAAATGTTTCTCTCAGTAAGTTATATATATATATATATATATATATACATATATATATATATATATATATATATATATATATATATATATATAAGAGCAAATAGTTAATAAAACATGTTAAAAACACTATGAAAAAGAGTTAAAAACATATTTAATCTGAAAAGGAAACACTTAATAAGTGGATAGTCCTTAATCCGCGGAGTTTCGAAGAAATACTTTCCTTCTCATCAGAGGGAAGGAAATTAGCTAAATGCGGGATTTACATTTTCTATAAATAAATGCTGTTATTTATATTAGTTTTAAGTTTACCATTGCGTATATCAGGTAAACACTACATCCCTTTGTTTTTATTAGTATATATAATGATAATAATAATAATAATGATAATAATAATAATAATGATAATAATAATATATATATATATGTCATCATCATCATCATCATCATCATCATCATTACGTGGCAATTGCTTATAACCTTTTTATAACGCCAGACCTGGTAGAGAATGTCAACAAAATTTGAGGAATATTATCAATCACTTCCTGATCCACTGGTGATTCTCTGTTCAAAGCAATTGAAAAGTGTTCAGCCCATCGCTTAGTAATTTCTTTCTTATCGGCAAAAAGACTGGCATCCGACGAAAATATTACCACATAACACACTTTTTAGATTCTGGCGGAAAGATTTAAAATCCCACCTATTTGCTAAAGTTTGTAATTCCTCTGCTTTCAACTTCCACAATTTTTTATTTCATTTCCCGGAGCCGAGATTGTTCCAACCTTTTTGACCATTCTAAAAGCCTTGTCTTTTACCGAAGAATTTTTGTCAATAATCCACACTGATGCATGTTACTGAGCAAAAGGGGAGGATTATTGGATCATTTTCAGCAAACCAATCTCGGTTCTTCTTTCAAGCATATCCTAATGACTCTTTAGCAGAATCATACACTGCAGTTTAAAATTTGACCAAGATGTTTCAGTGTCATTCCAACATTTAATAGGAGAAAGTTTTTCATCAAAAACAGTTTGAAACGACTGCATTGTCTCCTTCACTTTAAATTGCCCACACTTGCCCACACAAATTCACTTGATGGAAGAACTACGTTGAACTTTGTTGATTTCGAGCAATGCGCGTAATTTTCATCTTGATTGTGGAGCAGATCAACTTGTGATGTGATCAAAATTTTCTTGTACTGTAAGAGCGTGTGAAGCTTAAATCCTGTCTATCAGAACGACCTATAATGACATAGTTAATGAGATGATAAGTGCTCCAGCGAGGAGTGCTTTTAAATAGCTTTCTTACAATTAGATAGCTGAAATATGATATTAGCGTGCAAAAGATCAAATTCATTGCACAGAGACAATAAGAGAACAACCGTTTGCGTTGATGTTACTGGTTTTGTGTGAAGCAGATTATGTATTACTACCTACGAAGGCACTGAAGCCATCTAAGACAGCCAGCTTGCCTTGAATAGACGCCCTGTAAATCTCTCTCTCACTCTCTCTTTCTCTCTCTCTCTCTCTCTCTCTCTCTCCATATATATATATATATAATCTATCTAGCTATATATCTATAAAAATGAACGTGTCTGTGTATCCGTCTCTGTGTATCTGTCTGTCTGTATGTCTGTCTGTGTACATTTCCCTACGCAATAACTCTGTCAATTTTTAGTCTACTGACTCGAAATTTGATATACAGGGTACTGAGATTTGGAGTAATCTTTGTGATTGGTTTTCGGCCAGAAATTTGGCTGTTAAAGGGTCTAAGTTCAACGATTTGACCTTTGAGAACTCTACTAAACTCCTCCGACAATTTTGGGTCTAAAAACTTGAAATTTTAGATATAGGTTCCTTGGACAAGGATCTAACTTAATAACTTGATTTGAGCACCAAACAATAAATGTTAAGAGGTCAGAATAGGGATCAAAGTTAAAAAATTGACCTTTTTTTTTTTGCTCCACATACATCTTAAAATTCCCGGGCAAGGCTGGGCACACATCCTAGTATAATATAAAGCTGAACGTGTGTGTGTGTGTGTGTGTGTGTGTGTGTGTGTGTGTGTGTGTGTGTGTGTGTGTGTGTGTCTGGTTACGAATAGGCTCCTATATGGTTGACTATTATAGAAAACTGATCACATATAATGATAGAAGATGTATCGAGACACAGGAATGGATATGTTTGATCTAGCATAATGATGATTCATTAAAATTGTGGGGTCTGCGTACGCACCTGGTCCACAAAGTGTGGTAATAAAAATTAAAAAAAAAACGTTTACAAGTGTTTTTGATATAGATGTACATAATAATACTTTGATAAGTATGTTTTAACTTAAATAAGGATGGTATCTAAACTTGAAATGTGATATATAGGTTCCTTGAACATGGATCAAACTTAATAACTTGATTTGAGCCCAAAACAATAAATGTTAAGGGGTCATAATAGGAGTTAAAGTTTAAAACATTGACCGCCTTTTTTAGGTGTTTCATATAAAGTTAATTTACAAAGACGATATACAAACCCACATTACATGTCGGTGGATAGCAACAAAGACAAATGGTTACTTATAACATGATGATATTTATTCTTTCAGCTGGATGAGATGATCAGAGATTCGAATGCCTTGCAGAATTACATTGTCTTGCCTCCCTTTCTGGTTCGCTTTCAAAAGGGGTTCAGCTAACTCAACTCTCTTCTGATCTCTGACTACTCTGCTTCTGAATATATTGTAAATCTATCTTTCTTTGTGACGTCAAAACGTGCCCAGGCATGTGATTCTCCTCACTATTTCTCATGTAAAATCCTGGGAGACGCAGCTTGGAAGGAGTTGCAGCTATTCCCAAATGTTTGCACCTAACCTGGCAATCCATGACAATTAAACGTGTCACATGACATAACGTAGGCAACAAAATAGAATGCATAATATCTTTGGAAAAATGGGTTTTCGTCCACGAAAAAGTATCAACCCTTCTTCATCCAGATACAGACTGAATTTAGATATTAATATAGGGATGTTATTATACAAGGATTTATCAAAATAATTCTTTTCCCTGACCAGAAGTTGACTTTGAGTAAAACATCTGGTCTTACGACTAAAATCGCTGTCAACACCTTTTATCTATACTATTAATAAAATTCTAAATGTTTATTTATTTATTTGTGTGTGTTCGTGTATATATACCAATAAAACTTTCGAACGAATGCACCGAATTGAAAAATTCTTTTTTCCCTGAAAGATGTGAGTCCTTAGATTGTCCTTATGTATATATGATTCATAACAAACAACGTCGAATCACATAAAAATCCCGAAACAAGGGTTTGGGGGGCGTTTCGTGCAATTGTCGAACAAGTTACCTGCCCATGTCAACGGAATTTAGAACTGTTTGTATACAGTCGCGGTAACATCTTTCAGCATACGGACAGGACTTGTGTCGCCATAGATAACGCGTCTAGCTACGGGTCAGAAGATTCCAGGTTCGAATCCCGGCAAGTTCGTACTAATTTTAACCATCATTTTATCCAACGTTTACTCATTATTCTTACCCTTAGTTAGGGTATTTTTGTTTTTTCAGTGATTTTGTTTTGTGCATATGGGAATTCCCCATACTCCGAGTTCACATGGTAAGCGTTGATGGTAAGATGATTTTGAGTGTACTTGATTCTGTGGTTTGGACTCGGCGTTGTGTGTGCCGACAATTAAAAAACTAAATTTGATACTTTTATCAATTTATTTGAAGAAGAAAATCTTTCTACATTAACTACGGAAAGACCATTCAACTCATTCTCACACATAGTGTATGCATTAGTTAGTATTTTATTGGTCGAACTAAAGCATTACAAACCAAATATAGGACAGTCTAAGTTTTGTGTAACGAGGTCTTCATGATTATTTCCTGTGTTGACATATTTGAACTTAACCTTATATCCATTGTTACGTCAATCAACAATCATTGTTTTAATATCTTTTAAACGATTTCTGGTAAATCGACACTTCGAGTTAACAGTATCGGACAGAAGCCATGACAGCTATAATGATGTTTCTCAACATTTTGGAAGAACACATTAATCAGCACAGAAACGTGTTTGATACACATATACAACAGCTAATAATTCCAATGTGGGTAAGGTTTCTTTAAAAGAAGGAGCTATCGTTGCCTTGGCAAAAATTAAATTAGCTTCACCATTCCGATATAAATATCTAGCAATACCGTAAGCCTGATTTGAAGTGTCGCAAAATACTATCAAGACCGCAACAGAATCCGTATCAACAGAGTATCAATTAGCTCCTGATAAAGAGTCTTCCAAGAGACCAAAATATTACGCGGAACATTCTGTTCTCAGAAAATCTCCAATTTCCAGAGCTTGTTACAGGTATTACCAATCCTATTGGATCAAAGACTGAGGAATTCATGGACAAGATGTCACGTTTAGTAGAGACATTTCTTTCACGTATGCAAGTATGTAAGAATTTAATTTTATCTTGTCAGATAAACACAAAATCTTTTCATACGGGCTTCCATGAGAGGAGTAATTATCGTCAAGTCTAATACGCTGCGCAACCTGTTCGCTATTACCGCAGTAAGTTTTTTTTTTTTTTTTTTTTTTACAAGGTGATCACCACTTATCAAGGCCCGGAAGCCACTCATGGATAAGGGTTATTGTAAGTACAGTACGTTAGTGTGGATATTTTAGATTGTCTACTTAAGGGAAGTTGTTTACGTTGGACTTGAAGACATCCAAGTTGTAGTCAGGAGGGAAGCAGGCAGACGGAACAAAGAACCCGGTGAATATTTTACCACATGGTACTTCACAATGTAATTAAAAATAAATGGGCTAGATACAAAACCAAATATGAGAGTTGTGTACCTAAAAATATACTAGTCTATCTTCAAAGAAAAAAAAAACAGAAACGGTTTTTATCGAATTCACTTTTTTTAGCTTAATTATCAGAACAACCTTTCTGATCTGCCAAAAGGACGAACCAATTACTCCTGAATTAGAGTATCAATTCGAGCATAGCCGAGTACAAATTTGCTCTCGCATAAGCGCAGTCATTAAAAAAAAATGCTGCTGTGAAACCTGACATAGTTATATGGAATAAGTCAGAGAGAGTTGCAACCTTGATTGAAGTGAGTGTTCCTAATGATGGCGGTCTTAACAGAGCTGAAAGAGAGAAACAGACCAAATATCAAGGTCTCACGTATGATATGAAAAGAAACTGGAATCTTAGGGAGATATTAATCATACCAGTTATTATAGATGCCACAGGGCTTATGAAGAAGAATCTGAAGTCCTACCTAACTAATATTCCTAGTGAACCAAGTGCAAAAGAGATTCAGACAATTGCACTTAAGGGAACAGCGAGGATACTAAAAAGAGCTCTCGGTTGGTTTCAATAAAAAAAAGCGGGGTAATGTTGGCAGCTGGTTTGGCTGCCCCATACCCAGCATTACAATCTTCAAAGGAAGAAAAAAAAAAGAAAAAAAAGAAGAGTTTCTGCCTGTTCTCAAAGAACAATTGAAAACAAAACGGATTTTTGTTGTACGTCTTGTTTAAACTCTGGACGATGCGGAATTCAAGTGTATTAGAAGGATCGATTTTCTCTCTATTGTACCTTCTTTCTCTTGTTCAAAAATACCTGTCAATATTTAAAGTACAAAACATTTCCAGATAATTTACGAGAAACACGATCTAACACTGACAGAGCTACCTGGTAGTTACAATGTATAGTACTTAGTTTATTCTCGTCTCAGGGTAGACGTATATGATAACAGTTGTCGACAAAGCTAATGGAAGTACGAAAAGCTGGAATTTCCTTATCGTAGTCACTCATTTTCTACGATACTTATCGTCTCAAATCTATACAACCTGTCAACGGTTCTATCACCAGAGGACTCTTCGTAACGGTTCCAAAAATGACCGGCCTATAGTTGTACAGTGGGCAATCGAAAAATACAATAGCGAATTACTTAGGAAAACGGATTTTTGTTGTACGTCTTGTTTAAACTCTGGACGATGCGGAATTCAAGTGTATTAGAAGGATCGATTTTCTCTCTATTGTACCTTCTTTCTCTTGTTCAAAAATACCTGTCAATATTTAAAGTACAAAACATTTCCAGATAATTTACGAGAAACACGATCTAACACTGACAGAGCTACCTGGTAGTTACAATGTATAGTACTTAGTTTATTCTCGTCTCAGGGTAGACGTATATGATAACAGTTGTCGACAAAGCTAATGGAAGTACGAAAAGCTGGAATTTCCTTATCGTAGTCACTCATTTTCTACGATACTTATCGTCTCAAATCTATACAACCTGTCAACGGTTCTATCACCAGAGGACTCTTCGTAACGGTTCCAAAAATGACCGGCCTATAGTTGTACAGTGGGCAATCGAAAAATACAATAGCGAATTACTTAGGACCTCTATCCAATCATGGCTGACGGAACAAGAACCCGCTACCCCCGTGAAGTAAATAAAGAGGTCCGCTAGAAATTCCGTCCAAATTCCCGAGTTCAACAGAAACATTCCCGAGTTTGTCAAGATACACCTGAAGAAGGTCAGAGGTTACATCGACCGAAACGTTGTGAAAATCACACTCAAGATGAGAACTGTAGTCTGATGAATCCAAATAACACGAATAAGATGGCGATGTTTAGCTAATATAATCCCTTCCACAGCTCCCGTCTCCCACGTCTCAGTTGGGGACGGGACAATAATACGTATTTCGCTTACACATGCAACCCATCATTATAGGTTTAATGCCAGTGTAATTCCTCATACGGATATATTATGTATCTATATTCATGTCTCGTCTTAGTTGACATATTTGACACTGTAGGTTTTCGCTGTCCCGTGATACGATCTTCTTCCATATCATTAATTCAGATTATTTTTCATCTCTCCCATAATTCGTTCAACGTTTGTCCCGTGTGCCCTAAAAAAATCGTTTTACGATTGATGACATATGAAACGAAGAAGGACAATTACCCATAAATCCACATTGATATAACCGGTTTCCTCCTTGACATGAGACGCCCCGTTGTTCGTTCGTATATTTTAAACTGTAATTAGACCTCTCGGCGAAGGCATATCTCCGCCAACGTCCAACGCAAACAGATAATTTTCTGTATTAAATAGACCAAAAACACAACATATATCTATATAGCGTTAGGTGGATGCAGACGTTTACTAGTGATGGGGCGATTCAACTATAGTTCTCGATTCCGGCACAATTACTGATTCCGATCCTGATGTTATAAGTCAGCTATATATTTTTTGAAGGGGGTAGAGGGTGATTGCCGTAAATAGTCGTGTAATATGTGCATATAATTTAGAAAACGTAACAATATATTTATGGGGTATGATCTCTAGTTTTTTAGTTTTACTAGTAGCTTTAAATAAATAAATATTCACTAGCGGGACCTGTGGATATTCCACAGGGGGCTCATTCATATGTAATATATAGATGTTGGCATTCTGTAGATGTTCAGTGTAAACGGAAACGTTCTGATATTATTGTAGCTCTTTTGTTAAAACTGCAAAAACTATTTATCTAAGCTAGCACGGACGCCCGGTTGTAAAATACGCTTAAATATATTTATATATTTTAATTCTTGCAGATTTTGTATATATTATTATAGAGTTAATGTTCTTTCGATTTTTATATATTATATAGTTGCGATTAAAAACAAAAAAAAAATATCTATATGACTCGGGTTCATCAGCTGAATCGAAACCGAATCCCAAACGACCCGGATGTAAGCGTGACACAGAAAATAACACACAGGCTATCGTATTAATATAGAGATTAATTTTTCATTAATATCACCACTTGACAATTAAATTTTAAACTAAGTTAAAAACAATCAATAGAATCGTTTTTTGATTTGGAAAATATGCACAATTTTTCCGATTCCGATACCCCCAAAAAGTTTCGATTTTTTAGTTCGATTCCGATTAATTAGTCCCAACTAAGGGTGAACCGATTAATCAGCAGGTAATCGGTAATCGGCGAAATCTGTCACTTTGCCGGTATTTTTTTTTTTTTTTTTTTTTTTTTTACATATACGTCACCACTTATCAAGGCCGATAGGCCACTCAAGGATAAGGGTTAATGAGTGTAGAGTAGTCAAGAGGACAATATAGTAATCGATAGTATGGAAGTTCGGTAAATTTGTTAACCTAAGTGGAACGGCTCATCAGAAACTTGTTCACGTTGGACTTGAAGACAGCCATATTATAGACAGCTGGAAAGCAGGAAAAATTCTATGGGATTACAACATTCAACCAATTAGGGATCACACTTGAGTCATCTTTGATCTTGTTGGACGGCAAGCTGCCACGAAAATTCTACCACAAACAGCAGACCTCGGGTTTATTTCAGCAACCTTTATTCCAGAATGTTGTTCTCATCTTGGAAAGGTTGAACGCTGACACAGTCCTGTTTACATCGTAATTATCGATTTTGTCCCTGCTTGATGCCATCCTATCTGTCAACCGTCTCTTTCGGTCGCCCGTTACAGACTGACTACTAACTTTCTAAAGTGTCTCTAAACTCGCTATGTCATAATCTACGTTATGTATTATGTATCTATGTTATGTATCTACATTATGTATCATGTATCTATGTTACGTATCATGTATCTACGTTATGTATCACGTATCTGCGTTATGTATTATGTATCTACGTTATGTATCACGTATCTGCGTGTATTATGTATCTACGTTATGCATTATGTATCTATGTTATGTATCATGTATCTATGTAATCAAAGATCATTGTCTGGTCTTTTGTCACGTATCTTTGTTTATTAAAACCAAACATTCCAATCCTATATTATTAAACATCTTTTAAACATTTTAGTGTTTTACATATTACTGGCTTAATTATTTCTACATTAAATTCCAGTCCTATTTCAAAACATTATCCCGTTATCAAAACACTTTGTTATTTCCATAGCATTGTCAGCCATTCACCCCTCTACCCGAGACATCTCCCAGGCCATAATATGATATAATCAGTAATGATGTGGTTTTGGAAAGTTGTTACTTCCTGGCGTAATTTGACAGTTAGAACGCATCAGCAGGAGTCAGAGCTAGCGAAAATATTAGCAGCAGCAGTTAAAGAACTATGCCAGTTAGCGTGTGTGCAGAAGCCTGCATCACAAGAAAACGAGAGAAAAATACTCCACGTATTCGGCAGAGAAGCAAAGCGTTGTCGGGTAAGATAGACGTGTTAAAAGTCGAGAGTGATAAAGCGCTGGCTAACGCCGGCGTACACTTTGATCCTAGCCCAAAGGCCAAGAAATCTCTCTTATGGGATTAAGGTTTAACGGTTGGGGTTAGGGTTTTATAAGTGGGAAAATGGGGTCCTAAAAGAAAATAAAATAAAGCGGATAGTTCTTTATAGACTTGCTATAAATATAGTATATGTGGTGTACATGTTGGCACACCGGTTCTCATTAGATATCTGAAGTTAAGCAACATAAAACCTGGTCATTACTAGATAAATGAACATTTCAGAATACCAGTCGCTGTATAAAGGAGGACGTCGGCACCTGCAAGAACTGAAAAAATCAAACAACGGTATCTTCCTTAATTGAGGTATATAAAGAGATCGCTTTTGAATTTGATAGTAAAAAAAACAAAAAAAACTTCCTCTTTCAGGGTAGGCAGGTTCAACCATCCTAAGGTGAATGCTGCTGGAAGATCTGTGATGGGATCTGTATAGAATTATTTAATTTTTCCAAATTACGTGTGAGAGTACGTTATATTTGAGTTAGTAGGTGGGACGTGAATGTAATATATGATATACTAGCGCGGGTACTCCGCGTTATCCGGGTGTTTACAGGTGTGCGCATTGGGCGGGGAGGGGGATCAAAACAAAAGAATAAGCGAAGTAAGAATCTTATTATATATATATATATATATATATATATATATATATATATATATATATATATATATGAACAAATGATTAATAAAACATGTTAAAAGACATCTTGTAAAAGAGTTAAAAACATATTTAACTTTAAAAAAAGAAAGCACAAGATAATTGGATAGTCCTTAATCCGCGGAGTTTCTCATCAGAGGGCAGGAATTAGCAAAATGCAGGATCGGATTTTGCATATAAAAGTATTTAATGAAACTACAAGTAAGTCACAGATCTTACTTGGTTAAAAAAAAGGGTGAGGTAAGGGGAATAGGAGGTAAAAGAAGAATGATAAAAAGATTTCACATGAATGGATAGTCCAGTGAAGGGTAAAAAAATCCAAGAATGGTAAAATCCAAAACGGTCGAATTTAAAATTTCCAATCCAATGGGTAAATTCCAAATGGTCCAAAATTATCCAAAAGTTAGAGTTCCTTGGAAAAAATCGCAAATGGAATGAATTCCAAATCATTAAAAGAAAAGGCACTGGAGATAATATTTAAAACACGTTTGTCAAGGCTGGAGGAATCAAGTAAATTAAGGTTTAAAAAAAACAAAACAAAAAAACGAAAAGCGGTGAAAGTTTAAATTTGAAAAGCAAGGTCAAACTGACCCAGACAAAAAGCGCGAAAGTTAGCGTTAATAATTAGGTCAACTTAGATATGCACGTGAAAGTCCCAGAATTACATTAAGAAAACTGGTCAGAAGAACAAATAAATGGCTAAGTTTATGAAATGGAGCGTCTATATATAATAGACGTAAAAAAAAATGAAACTAAATAAATTAAAAATAGAAAATTAAAAAGTTAAAAAAAACTATATACACACACATACATATACATATACATACATATATATATATATACACATGCACATACATATGCATACATACAGACACACAAATGCACACATACATGTACATACATACACACACGCATATAAATATATATACATATATGTATACATATACAATAACACACACATATATATATACATATATATATACAAACACACACGCATGCATAAATATATACACATATCCAAAAACATATCCAAAAACATATACAAGTTAAACAAAAACATACATTCATACTTACATACAAATTAAGGGAAGGGACTGGCCGGTATCTAAAAACTCCGGAATAAGGCAAATAAATGTGTATGTAAATGCATATAGTAAAATATATGTAAACAAATACATAGAATAAAAATGGGTAGTTTGATGTATATATTTAATTAATAGGTATACTTATACCATAAAACGGAGACAGCAGATGGAAAACCGGCCAAAGAAATAAAGAAAAACAAATAAAATTAAAAATATAAAAAGCTTAGAAGGTAAGATTATTAAAAAAAATATGGGAAAAGATATATATTTGAAGGGTTAAATTAATAGCTATGTAATTTCAAATTTACCATATTTAAACTTGGACATATGTTTGCAATAGGAGATCAGTTCGTTTTTAGAGTTTATTATATTACTACTTTGAGGGGGAGGTTATAATAGTTATAGCTTCAGATGTACAGAGGTGACAAGACTTAGATCCTGGAGTGTAAGACTTAACTTTTTTACGGATGTTCCATTTAATTGAAAAGTGGGTATTGGCAGAGTTAAGCTTTTTAACCAGTATAATTAGAGAAGTTCCCTGGTTATTATTTGAATTTTGGTTATTGAAAGAAGAAGTGTGGTTTGAAATTCTTTTCTTTATTAAAGTTAAAGTAGCACCTATATATGTATATGTTTTATTAATAGCTCGGGGTCGAGAATTAATATTAATTTGTTGATTTATACTGGGAAGAGAATTTAAATTTTGTTCATTTTGATGAACAGAGGGTAGGACAGTGATTGTAGCGGGATTGGTTTGGAGGGGATAATTAGTGTTGTCAGTGTTAGGATGGCTACTATGAAAAATATTATTATAATTATTATAGCTGGTTGTATGATTGAAAATAGAGGGGCTGGTTGATTCGTTTGTTGGATTAATAATTATATCAGAGGGAGGGTTGGAGGAAGGATAATTTGGTGGCAAAATGTTATTGTCTATTATGGGAGAATTGCGTGGGAGCTCTGTAATTGTGCATGAATATATTACATCTTTATGGATGCAATCATTATTGAGTGGGCACAGATGTTTGTTAATACAGTTGCAGTTGCTTTTTGGTTGGATTGGGAAAGGGATTTTTTGGGCTGATTTAATTTTTTTGTTATTAGATGCTAAGATTCTTTGTGCTAAAATTATATATATATATATATATATATATATATATTAAATGTAAGATGTTAAAACTTCTTTTTAAAAAATCGTTGCCCGGGTGTTTGTGTTGGGGGGGGCTTAAAAACAGTTTTGGTAAGTAGTTAGGATCGAACCCGGAGCCTTGAGGCGAAGGTGGAAAAGAAAGTGTGCAAAAAACCTGACACGTTACCTGCTCGGCCAACAAAGAGCAAATGAAACACGTTTGAATTTATTTAAGTATTAAAAACAGAATTGACACATGCCCGCAATAAAAGTTAACTTTGCTACTTCTATTTGACCTCATCAATAAAGTCAAATAGAAGTAGCGGAGTTAACTTTTACTGCGGGGCAGCTTTTGGGTTTGTTTACCCAACTTTGGCTGGTTGTTTCTCCAAGATGTTGAAGGGTGACCAGCTCCCCATAAAAAGGGGATTATCCAGACTGAATAGCAATTGTCTGATATAAGGATTTTGCCCTCCACATTGATCAAAGCTGATTGCTATTGGACGTTCCCCCCGGTGCGATTGCTGGGAACAATTCTTAGCTTTGAATTAGTATCGGTTTTATACAAAAAAGCTGAACGAACACAAGACAGGCTGAAATAGCAAGAATTTTGTAAAAATCGACATAAATATATTTAGACGCAACCTGCGTACCAAAATCCAAGATATTATTATCTAGGTAGTATATAAACAGTTCTAAGCGATAGTAACAACCCCGGGACCGTCGGCGAAAAAAAAAGGCTTTTTTGGACATACAAAAATGCGCGCGTCGCATTTGGCTTTTATATATATATATATAGATATCTGGTTGGAGAATGAATGGGTTGTTATATTGTCTATAAAAAAAACTTCTCATATTATAAGGGAGGTATAATTTGAAAGATTTTTAAATGGGTGGATAGGTGTTGTGTTTTTAATATGGTGTGTTTCTTTAAAGCATTTATAAATATAAAAGGTAAGGGATTTCAGAGAGTTACGTGTCTTTTGTTATTAGTCCATTTGGCTATTAGAACATTTCTTCTGTTGGGATAATTGGGAGAATAAACCGGATAATTGAATCGATGAGTGTTGAATTCCATTCTTTTTAAAATGTCATCATTTCGGCGAAGATTTAGCATGGATTATAAGTGACTTTTTAAAAAAGTAAATCTCTATCCCTGTCAATGAGATCATGATACATATCTTAAATATTCCACGTAGAGTTCTTAAATAAATGAATATATATATACATATATATATATATATATATATATATATATATATATATACATATATATATAGTGGAAATGGTAATTAATAAAAAACTGAAGAAAGTACTCAATACTGTTGTAGAGCAAATTTGCATTTTATTTTTTATTACCGTATCTTTCTGTTAAGTTACATTATTGTTTCAGCTACCCGGCCGTTTTATTTTTTCCGTCTGTAGCTTCCTCAGACTTTTACAGAAATGTTCGTTATTATGGGATGAAAGAGTGAAAGAGTGAATAAGGTCAGGGGGGTGCGAGGAGGGCGGAAGAAAGAGAGGAAGGGAACAAGGTGGAAGGTGGGAGAGTCGCTTTTTATGTCGGTAATGTTTTAGTTTTAGAGTTTAAAGAACTTGTGGGGGAGGGTCTGGGAAGTTTATTTCTGGTGTGGCTGAGGGCATATGGATACATAGGGGGAATATGTGGGGGTAGGAGGAGGGGTTACTTTAAAATTCGAGTCTTGATGTTAAAGTTTTTGGCGTCTTGTTGGTGAGATGATTTCTTGGTAAGTATGACTTGACCTGTTGGGTGGTCGCTTATGTTTGGAGGCAGGGGAGGCTATGATTCGGTTTATTTATTTAGTTTTTATTTTGTTGTTAATTGTTTTGAGAGGGTTAGCTAGCTTCCGCCCTCCTTGCATCCCCCTGACCTCATTCACTCTTTCACTCTTTCATCCCATAATAACGAACATTTCTGTAAAAGTCTGAGGAAGTTACAGATGGCAAAAAAAACGGCCGAGTAGCTGAAACAATAATGTAACTTAACAGAAAGATACGGTAATAAAAAATAAAACGTATGTATATATATATATATATATATATATATATATATATATATATATATATATATATATATATATATATATATATTCATTTATTTATTGCGGATTATTATACTCATCTTTTAGTTGTTTCACGACGTTTCAGCCAACTATTCCTCTGACCTTCGTCAGGTGGTAACCGCGACGGGATAGGGACACCGAATCCCCTAACTGCATTCTCAGCAAATTCTGTCTTCCATAGTTGTTTTTCACCATGTTTGGCCAACTAAGCTTCTAGTCGGCTTTGGGTAGGATTGAAACCGTTATATTGCTGAGGAATAGTTGGCCGAAACATCGTTCCGCAATAAATAAATGAATATATGATACTCATCTCAATAAGCATTCCAATGAATTAAATATATATATATATTTATATATATATATATATATATATATATATATATATATATATATATATATATATATATACGTGCCGAATCGTAGAAATGTGCAGATTGGTATCCGGAGGCGCGTTTAATTCATTAGGGAAGATGTACCCCGAATAAACTCGTCTGGCGAGTAGGCGGCATAAGGGTGTACTGGCAACCTGTTGTAAGTTGCCTTCCTGAACGCAAATGGTGACATCTGAAGTGTGTGCGACACGAAGTTGCGCCTCGTGGATCACCTAAGATACTTTGTACTTTAAGCTGCCTCCATCCTAATGAGCAAAATGTATACTTGTTCTGCCAACAACGACAACAAAATGTCAAATTAATTAGAATGGTTATCAAAACAGAGTTACCTAAAGAAAGAATAAATTATTTCAGATTCAGTCAACTGAAATTCGATTCTCAGTAGACAGCAGTTTGAATAAGATTCTGAGATATTGAGTTTACAAGAATTATCTCGTTTTGACTGGCAATGAGATTAAAGTAGAAAGAAAGAATAATTTCACTTCGAATAATTAAAATTTAACAATTTCAGCACACAGAACGCATATAAAGTTGGTATAAAAATTATAAATTAAATACATATACGTATAAAAAATCAAGTCATAATTAGTGACGATTCTCGCAAAAAAGATAAGAAATTGATTTAAATTCAACTATCAAATAAATATTTGAAGAGTGTAAACAAGCGAAAGAACAAAACGATAAAAACAACATAAAGTTTCGAATTTAAGTTAAATCACTTAATAAGAATACTCTAACTGGAAAGATAAATTATGATTATAGGAATTAACATAACTTAAAAATAGAACTCGAAAAATGGTAAAATAAAAAAAAGAAACGAGTGGATAAAAACTAAAAAAAATTAAAATAGAAATATAAGAAAATATAAAATACGAAAATAATTGATTTAAGTTAAAATAGATAAAGCTTGATCATAATCTTCGAAACGATAAGTCACTCCGAGGTGGAGAATAAGAAAAATGTGAGTGACGTTATTTTCTATCGTTTGTCTATCTTGCCACTGATGCTACAACATGTTGGGTAACGTCACACCACACACACACACACACACACACACACACACACACACACACACACACACACACACATATATATGCATATAAATATATATATATATATATATATATATATATATATTTATGTATATATTTTAATTTTCTTTATTTGAAGATTGTAATGATGGGTATGGGGCAACCAAACCAGCTGCCAACAGAAACCAACCGAGAGTTCTTTTTAGTATCCCTAAGATTCAAGTTTCTTTTCATATCATACATGAGCCATTGATGTTTAGTCTGTTTCTCCCTTTTTTTATCTTCTTCCTTTGAAGATGGTAACGCTTGGTATGGGGCAACCAAGCGAGCTGCCAACATAGCCCTGCTTTTTATTGAAACCAACCGAGAGCTCTTTTTAGTATCCTCGCTGTTCCCTTAAGTACAATTGTCTGGATCTCTTTTGTACTTGGTTCACCAGGAATATTAGTTAAGTAGGACTTTAGGTTCTTCTTCATAAGCCCTGTGGCACCTATGATAACTGGTATGATTGATATCTGCCTCTGTGTGTGTGTGTGTGTGTGTGTGTATGTGTGTGTGTGTGTGTGTGTGTGTGTGTGTGTGTGTGTGTGTGTGTGTGTGTGTGTGTGTGTGTGTGTGTGATCAGAGAAATCAGTTTTAAATGGCATGTCGGGTCAGGGTGCGTATCTTTCAATCCGATCTACGCGGCAAAGCGTGACTGTAACATAAGCATTATCCTTTCATCTCGAATGACCTCGCCCTCTCTTTCTTCTTTCTCTCACTCTCTCTATCTGTTCATAGACAAAAGCACGCTGAAGGGTTGAAGTCAACGCAAAAGCAAGATTTGAATACTTTCTTTGTTGCGTACAACCGGCAAAGCTTTCTAAACCGGCGCATCATATTTCCAAACTTACCTTTCTTGGCCCTTGCACTTACCACTGCAAGGTAAAGAGCAAGATCGTGATTCACAACCAACATTTTTCACACATACACACACGTGAATATATACATATATATATATATATATATATATATATATATATATATATATATATATATAATTGCAATCTTGGCATGAGGTAGTTGTCTGTCTAGCCGCACTGATGAGCTGTGAAACAGCGAAACAGTACTGTTTGTGGATGACTATAATGCTCCTCATCATGAGTTGAGCATATTGAGAAGTGATACACGAATTACCATTAGCGTATAAAGCGATGTTCTTTGTGTAAACAAATCGAGCTTAGGTATTTCGGACGATGTCAAAACATCGTTAATTCACTACCCGCACAGCAGCCGCCAATTAACGTAATGGTTAGGAGCCTTGACTGTCGTACAGGCGGTCGGGTTTCAATCCTGGTTTGAGGTAGTTGCCTGTGGTGAGGCACTGATGAGCACCATAATCATATTTTTCATAGCTTTGGAAATCACTAGTATATATATATATATATATATATATATATATATATATATATATATATATATATATATATATATATGTATATATATATATAGTGAATAAATTACAAAAGTCTATATTCCAAAGTTAATGCTGTTGACCATCTTGAAATTTATTCCTTTAATTCAGTTGACATTTACAATTCTTGGCAGTACGTGTTTCGTAGCACAAAATCAATCACTTAATTTTAAACGGGTGCGTGATTTGCAAAAACTTTAAGAACTAAATGGAATTCCTTCCCCTGGCTTTTTTTTTTTAATTTTCGGTAAAGTCACTTTTTTCACTCGCTTTTTTTCGTAAATAAAGTAAATTTTCGATTTTTTTTTGTCTTTTTTGTTTCTTAAAGTTTGGCATAAGTTTCAATTTGGCCTTCTTGGGACCCTTTTCCTTAAAAATTTGGCTTCCGATTTGGCCTTTCTCAGCATGAAAAATAATTTTGTGTAGACAGTAAAACCGTTTTTCTTTTAAAAACTTAAGTAAAACTTATTTTTATTGACTACACGAAGTTTTTTTCTTGATAACATTTATTATTAATGACTTTCCACATGTAATGCTTAAAAAAACATTTTTGCTGCCTACACAGAATTATTTTTTCACGCTAGCTTACAAAATTATTTTATTTGGTGAAGAGTTTTCGTGTGTGTGTGTGTGTGTGTGTGTGTGTGTGTGTGTGTGTGTGTGTTATTTTTTTAAACAAAAATAAACATTTTTAAAATGTTTCATCATTTTTATATATAAAAAAGTAGTTCCCGGAACGGTCAAGCATTATGTTTCGAGGCTTCAAGATTAATAATATACAACAGGTGGCACTCAGGGGAAATAGGTTAAAAGCCGTTTCTAAAAAATCGATGTCGGTAATAATAATTCCAAATAAATTAAAGTAAATAAATAAATAAATACATAAATATAAATCAACTTTAAATAACAATCTTAAATAGAGCACTTAAAGCAATTCTCTTGCTATTAACAGGAGGTAACATACAGCAATTTAGTAAAATCTATTTTCCTCAATGTAATATGCAAATGAGATTACCTCCTAATCGTATATTTTTCAAGAAGCATATTATATATAGAAATAAATAGAAAAGTAATAGACGTTT
Organism: Euprymna scolopes; assembly: GCF_053919585.1. Taxonomy (NCBI): domain Eukaryota; kingdom Metazoa; phylum Mollusca; class Cephalopoda; order Sepiida; family Sepiolidae; genus Euprymna; species Euprymna scolopes. The sequence goes on from NC_136517.1 coordinate 79,499,494, forward strand.
TGTATATATTAATCAAATTGTGAACAAACAAACAAACAAACAGGCAGACAGGAATACGAATATATATATATATATATATATATATATATATATATATTCATTATCATACAAGATTCAAGCAAGCAACGACGGTCCACAGAGTATAATATATATATATATATATATATATATATATATATATATATATATATATATATATATATAAGCAGGAAACCCCAACTTTGTAAGGATTGAATGAAGATCAACACTCAACAACATATTTGTCATCGAAATCGGAGAAATCGTCCATTTTTCAATCTTATTAATTGCTCAAGTTGGAGATGCATCGCAGTGCACCGAGAGGTAGCATGACGTGCATCACTGCAGTGATTTAGTTGACAATACACTGTAATCTACATTTTACTTTAGCGAACCTACTGTTTTTTATATCAAAAAATTATATATATTATGCTATAATCGATGTAACAGTTACATGCAATATGGCTTCCATCCTGCTAGATATACAGCTGATGTACTTACAGTTATACTACACACAATTAGTGAATATCTCGACAGGGGCTTCGTTTTTAAAGCAATAGCTCTTGCCATATCAAAGTCTTTTGAAAAAGTATAACATAAAAGTCTACTTCACAAAATCGCAGCTATACGAGGGCGTGCAATAAGTAATGCCCCTGACCCACTTCCCATAGCAGTAGAGCAACGAAACTTGGCACAGTTATTAGTCTTTCTCTACATAGGAGTCACCCAGAGTTATGCATTTCTCCCATCGTTTGATGCAGCTCGTGAGACCGTTTTTGTAGAACACCTCAGGTTGGTCCTCCAACCACGACGTGACTTCAGAAATCAAGGCTACATCATCTGGGAAACGCTTTACCTTCAAAACAACTTCATGGCTGGGAAGAGGTAAAAGTCAGAGGGTGCAAGGTCAGGAGAGTAGGGAAGATTGGGAAGGATTTCATAACCACCCGCCTGTGCTTCTGATATGGCGACATGCGAGTTGTGGACCGGAGCATTGTCCTGCCGGAGGAAGGTACATTTACTGAGCTTGCCGCGCCTCTTGATTTTGATAGCTTCCCTTAATTTCCTCAAAAGTAAAGCATCATAGGCTCCTGTAATTGTGGTACTCTTTGCCAGGAAATCTGTCATCACTACACTGTCCTGGTTCCAGAAAACTGTGATCATGACCTTGCCAGCGGAGGGCTGCACACTTGCCTTCTTTGGAGGTGGTGAGTCCAAGTGCTTCCACTGCATTGACTGGGCTTTGGTCTCTGGATCTTATTGATGGACCCAGGTTTCATTCTGTGTAATCAGTCTTTTGAAAATCTTTGACTCATCTTCTTGGCACATCTCCAAATTCATCCTCGAGCACTCGACGCGTTCTCGCTTCTAGAATGGTGTGAGCAACCTTGGAATCCATCTGGCAGACACCTTATGCATATGCAAATGGTCGTTTCCACAGACCCTGTATTAATCTTGACATCTTGGGCTATTTGGCGAATAGTAATGCGCCGATCTTCTAAAATGGCAGTCTCAACTTGATGGACAGATGCCTCATCAATGGCAGAAGGGGGCGACCAGGTCTGGGAGGTGTTTCCACAGACTTCCGGCCATGTTTGAATTTACGATGCTAGCGTTTTATAAGGTCATATGATGGGGCATTATCACCATAAGTTTCTTTCATTTCATCAAAAGTCTCCTGTGGTGTGCGTCCTTTCAAATATAAAAACCGGATCACTGCTCGACATTCAACAGGCTCCATTTCACACCTGACTCAGTTCAAACACCTGTAAAACAGAAACCGCAATTAGTTCAGAGCTGTAATTTGCCACACAACCCATAGAGATATGAATCATTGCACATACAAAATTTCAGCTAGATCAGACAACTGAGTCAGGGGCATTACTTATTGCACGCCCCTCGTAGAATTGCTGCAACTGTTCTCTCAATTATTAAATTCTTTCTTTCTTATAAGAGTAGTCGTTGATGGGCAGGAATCAGACACTTACTGTATTAATGATGGCGTACCTCAAGGTTCCATCCTTGACCCAACTCTCTTCCTGATCTTCATCAATAACCTACCAAATCACATTATAAAAACCTTGTCGGTGATGCCTTTTCCTCTTCCCTGCAACCTCTTTCCCACAGAAAAGACGCTGCGAGCCTGTCTCTGGTCTATCGTTATTTTCATGGCACGTGCTCGACTGAACTCCAATCTATGGTTCCTCTTTGCCAAACTTTCACAAAAAAACACTAGACTAGCTACAACCACTATATACGATTTGCCCACTCCCTGTGCCTAAATTTAAACGCAGATTCCATGAACAAAGCTTCTTTCCCAGAACTGCCGAACTGTGGAACACTGTTCCGCTGGCCTGCTTCCCGGTTGAATACAACATAGTAGCTTTAAAATCCAATGTAAACAAGTTCTTGTTCAGCTGTCCCCATACATAATCACGATGATAACCTTATAATCATTAATCCTTATCTTCGAATGGCTTTCGGTCTTGATAAGTGGTAACTTCCAAATAAAAAACATGTCTGGAATTAAAGTTGAAAATGCAAAAGTCAAGTATCATACTTCACAAACACTCATTTTGAACGCGCCCCTGTCATATCAAAGAACCTACTGTTGATTTTAAATGCCTGGCCTTACTGTTTGTGCGGTAATAATGGCTTGAAAATTGTAAAATTACAGTATCATGGTGCAATTGTGCTTTAAACAGAAACATTATTTCAAACACGCCCCTGTCATATCAAAGAACCTAATGTTGATTTTATATGTCAGGCCTTTCGGCTTGTGTGGTAATAAAACTTTTTAAATGCAGTTGTGATGTTAGGCTGTGTAAGGTGTTAACTTTAGTCAAAATCGTCTGATCCTTGTTTTATTGGGTTATTTCGATTATCGATTATCGATACTGTTCGAGGATATTCCAATACAAAACTTGACAGGCACGTAAAGTACTTTCGTGTGAAATTTCATGAAAATCGGCCCAGCCATTTTCGAGTCCATGGGGAACGAACTCACGCGCACGCGCACACACGTACACACACACACACACACACACAAGGTTCCTTTTATAACTTTTTGTAAAAGTGAGAATATGTGTGAGGACATTTCTCAACCTATATACTCAACAGATATTTGATCAACAGATATTTAATTTGTGTGGATAGGATTTTCTAATTTGTAATTTTTTTTTCAATTTTTAGATTCGTGTATATAGGATTTTCAGACTTGTGCAAAACTTTTAAACCTGTTTTCATTCAAAAAGAAAGGGCTTCTAAGGAGTCAAATTTGTATCTGTTTGTCAACTGTTTCACGACTGCGCATGCACGAATCGTTCACATGACAGCTTCCTTATATAAAGAATAAGTAGGCTTGACAACACTTTTTAAGGATCGTGTCAAGCTGACATAATGGTTATCGTACTCACTGTCTTTAGGTTTTGGTTTCGATCTCAGCTGGAGTATTTTTCCTTTATTTTTACTTACAAGAACTGAACGGTAATACTCGCATGCACATATCTAAGTTCCTTTCGTTTTTTTGTTTTTTCTTACTTTATGTTTAAAACGCACTTTAACGTTACTTTTTATACCTACGGTATTTCTCTTTCTAATACACATTGGATCTATATATTAATACGATAGCGTGTGTGTTATTTTCTGTTTCACGCTCACATCCAGGTCGTTTAAGTTCAGCCCGGCTTTTTTCGGGCCCTATCTACTGTTCATAACAGTATATATATATATATATATATATATATATATATATATATATATATATATATATATATATATATATATCAAGAAGTTTGTACTCATGTCCAGGAAACCTACATCTAAAATTTTAAGTGTTTAGACCCAAAATTGGCGAAGGAGCTTGGTAGGGTCTGCAAAAGTCAACTCTTTCAACTTTGACCTCTTGGCACTTACATTTCTTGTCATAAATAATTTTACCAAGAATTCTTCACAAGTTTTGGTTTCGGCTCCGATTACAGCTGATGGCACTTAAGTCATCTATTTTTTTTTTATAAACAATTTTATAAAGAATTCTTCATAAGTTTTGGTTTCGGTTGCGATTATTATTAATTAAAAGGACCCCAAGTTATATATATATATATATATATATATATATATATATATATATATATATATATATATATATATATATATATATATATATCATAAGTTTTATTTGGTTTTCGACTCAAGCTAATGCACTCAAGTCATATGGATATATATATATATATATGTATTTATATACATATATATATATGTATATATAGGCATATATATACATATATATACATATATATATGTATATATATGTATATATATATATATATATATATATATAGTTTTGTTTTTAATCGGAACTTTATAATATATAAAAATAGATAGAACATTAACTCTATAATAATAAATACGAAATCTACAATAATTAAAATATCAAATTTCAGCGTACTTTACGACTGGGTTTTGCCGGGCGTCCGTGCTAACTTAGATACACACTTTTGCAGTTTTAACAAAAAAGCTACAAACGACCCTGGTGTCTAACTCTGTCCCGTGGGTAGGCATAGTAAGTAGGTACAATAATATCAGAGCGTCTCCATTTACAGTGAACATCTACAGAATACCAACATCAATATCATATGAATGAGCCTCCTGTGAGATTTCCACAGGTCCTGCTAGTTTTAAATTAATTTATTATAAGATTTATGCGTATTTTACGACCGGCCAACGCCGGGCTTTCTGCTAGAAGTAGTTTGATGGAGAGATAAATGCGAAGTGTAAAAATATTCAACGTTGCGTTATGTAAATCTACTTTAAATCGAGAATTTTAACTTCGCATTCATTTATTTAGACGTTAAACTTGGAAACGTTTGCCTCCTCTACGATAGTGAAAAATAAATTCACATTTCGCCGATGATGAAAACACAACAGGAAGTATAACACACGAAGATAAAACAAAAAATAATCAAAAAAGCGTCGCACGCTAATGGACAAAACAGGCAAGACTTCGAATCGTGGCATAACGAAGGCCACAAGAAACTGGGCGATTTAAAACATGTAGAAAATATTTGAACGTGTTTCAAAACAGTTTGTTTATTCAAAGTTTTTAGTTTATATATTTACTAGAAGTTCAGCCCGGCTGTTTTCAGGCCCTATCTACTGTTCATAACAGTATATATATATATATATATATATATATATATATATATATATATATATATATATATATATATATATATATATATATATATATATATATATATACATACATACATATATATATATATATATATATATATATATATATATATATATCAAGAAGTTTGACTCATGTCTAGGAAACCTACATCTAAAACTTTAAGTGCTTAGACCCAAAATTGGCGAAGGAGCTTGGTAGGGTCTGCAAAAGTCAACTCTTTCAACTTTGACCTCTTGGCAGCCAAATCTTCACCAAAACCGGATTAAAAAGCTTGCTGCATGTCTGAATACCCTTTATGTAAAGTTTCAAATGTTTAAACACAAAATTGGCTGAATAATTTGATAGAAACCGCAAAGGCCAAATCTTTTGAACATTGACCCTTTGGCAGCCAAATTTTCGGCCAAAGCCAGATTAAAAAGCTTGCACTATGTCTGAACTGGTGGAGGAGTTTGGTGAGAATTTTCAAAGGTCAAATCGTTGGACTTTGACCCCTTAAAAGCCAAATTTCTGGCCGAAAATCGATTAAAATGATTTCCTTAAATAAGTACAC
>NC_136517.1:79510255-79527755 GCF_053919585.1 Euprymna scolopes
CAAACTACACCGCACTCTACCAACTGAGCAAACGCGCCGCACACAAGAAATTCTATTAACCAACACAAATCAAGTAAACCACGACGACATCAAGCTGTGGAATAGACCGGTTCGTTGGCTGGCATGGCTCTTGTGGGCTGCGGCGTTCTTTAGGATGTAGAAATAATTATATATAATCTCTCACATTCTGAAAATTATATATATATATATATATATATATATATATATATATATATATATATATATATATATATATATAAGATATTAAGGCAGCATGGTGGTGTATTTACAAGAATGTATTTATGAAAGTATAAAAATCGTGTGTTACAGAAAGTCTTCGTCCGATACTGTGACTGAAGCTACCACCAATGGCTGCCGCCACACTTAGTCGTAACTCTATAGCATGCGGAATAATCAATCCATTCTCGAGATAGGTTTGATAAACATCACACCAGAACAGTATGAATACACAACGAGGGCGATAGGTCTATTTTGAACCCATAAAGCCGTTTTTTGTCATATTTTTTTTATATAGAGACTTACGTATGAATTTTGGTGAGATTCATATTAAGTACATGTCATGATAACCTGGCGGTAAAGAGGAGATAGACCCAGCTGCAGCTAGCGTGATTGAGATAAGTGTTTAATAGTTAGCTTTCTAGATAAAATCTGCTAGAAATGCTTATATCGAATGATTATATATAAATTAAGTCACGTGTTTAGGACACGGAACAGAGTTTCTAGTCGGTTTGTCTCAAGAAGCTGATATACGAGACGTGTCCGAGAATTTAGAAATCTAAGTGAATATTGCCTTTAGACTCTGCCGGTGCGTCAACAACTTGAAGAAAGCTAGAAAGAAACAAGGCAAGAGGTAATCAGAATTAGATCAGTCTTTCCTCCCATAAAAAAATATTTCTCTAAATAAAACCTTTGAAAGTCGACAGATTTCTACATTGTTTCCATGCTTAAGTAAATTCGTTTATTTTTTTTTAATGAAGTTATAAAGAAAAAAGGCAAGAACTAATCACGTTATTGTTTTTTTAGATCTTTTTATATACTACCTAAATCATAATATCTACGATTTGCGAACGGACCTCCTTTCTACATTTATTTTGATCGACTTTTATAAAAAAATTCCCTCTATTCCGTCGTGTGCGTGTTTGTCTTTTTCATATAAATAAAGCGAAACTAATCGAAGCGAAGTAGACCGCCTGGCTTTCCTGTCAAGGAACGTCTTGAAAGCAATTAGCTTTGATCAATGTGAAGAAACCCCTTCATATCAGACAATTGTTATTCATATGAGATTTCCCCTTGAGGGGAGGGTCCCAAACATCGTGGGGAAACAAATACGGCGAGAAGCTTGACTGGTCTCAAGCCCGACGTTTATTTCTGCTCCTGCATGAACTAATTACTGCAAGTCAACTTTTTAATCGTTAAATTTGAACGCTTTTCGCTTCCTCTCGCCTCGTAACGTAGCGGTAAGATCTCAGCTTTTCTTTCACTTTCTTGTTTTCCACCTTCGCGTCACGGGTTCGAGCCTGCCTGCCTACTAACACTTTTTCCAAACACCCGGGCAACGCCGGGCACCCCGCTACTAAACATTATTTCTCTAAATAAAACCTTTGAAAGTCAACAAATCTCTACATTGTTTCCATGTTTGTGTAGATTCGTTTGTTTTCGTTTTTTTTTTTTTCATGGAAATCGCTCGGGAGAATACATGAGACCACTTAATGTAAAGAAACTAACAAGAACGAAAGCTGATTATTGCAAAGACACGAGATGCCTATTGTCCTTAGTCTTGAAAAGATCAATGCTGTAGATAGAAAGAAAAGCAATGAGCAAGAAGGGGGTTACCGAACCTTGTCGTCCTTGGAAAGAAACTACTGGAATAGAAAGCTGTTTAACAATGAGGAATTAAAACAACGAATTCATGGAGACCACTAGACCAACGAGTCCAACGAGCTGGCGCAAAGGAAGCAGGAAATAGATCAGACAATTCCAAAGAAGAACTACAATAATGCCATTTGTATAAAAGGCTGAGACTATCAACACCACATCTGTGAGAGAAAGGTTGCAGCGAAGAAGATGGGGTGGGGGCCAACCAAATTACAGATACGTTTCTGCAATTTATGAAGGACCTTTAAAAGGGACACATATTCATCAGCCCAAATATGACAACAATACTCCATACATGGTCTGATGGTAGATTCGCAGAGACGGAGACTAGCCTCCGGCGTGAGAAAGTGTTTAGAACGATAGAGAGAACCGATTTTATGTTTGGAGTTAAACTGAATATCACAACCACAAGGGGATAACGGCCTGCACATTGGAAAGCGATGATAAGGATAATGAAAGACCAGCGACCGTGCACGTATGAAAAAAGAATTTTTTTTTTATTTGAGTTGCTTCTCGATGAGTCACTGACAAAATACCACAAGTATACAATTACGCGTTTAATATTTGTTTAAAGGTAAAATATAACATTTTTGATCTGCAAGGATATCCATTGGGATAATCACGAACCCTTAACAATAACGCCGACAGAGCTGTAAAACCGACTATTGGATCCATTTCAGCACCTCTTAAAACATCTGAAACCAAATATCGACCGACATCTTCACATCCGGATAACCCTGTTAGGTGAGTATATGATATTTTATGACAGTGAGAATCGAGGATTCGATTACGCAGTCACAGCTCGATAAAATACCTCAGATAAATGGACAAGGAAACAACGTTAGTGACCTTCGACCTTTTGGTGGCCACCTCTGTAAATTGAACTGGGCAGGCGATATTGTGAGTGTTAGAATGAAATAAAGACCTGAGAAACCAGCGGTAAAGAATTATTGTGTAAATTCATTTGCGCGGAAATTGCGTTTTCGATGACAGGGGAGGCGCTAAATTCCACGTAAGCCTAAATTCAGTCACTGGAAGATACTCTTATTTCGGTTTTCTTTAGATGTATGACGAAACACCACGTCTTTTTTTGGGGACACAGGTTCGATTTCTGCTCGAGTTTAATTTTTCAACTTTTGTCATTGTTTGTTTATTTCCAGTCCCGCGGACGAAATAATCTCTTCCTCAGTAATATTATCTGCGGAAGCAATAATAGTACTAATACAACGTCGGCTGAATATAAAACGTAGATGTAGTCGAAAATAAATTTCCAATCTTTAATATCTATATAATGGACCGGTGCCCGGAAAACTCGTCCCGGGAAAACTCGTCTCTAGAAAACTCGTCTCCGGAAAACTCGTACCTGGAAAACTCGACCCCGGAAAACTCGTCCCCTTTCGCTAGGTAGGAAAACTGGTCCCTTATTGAATAAATATCGATTGAAAACACATCTTATGATCGTTCTTGAAGGAGATATTGTTTTTTAAAATAGACTATAGCCCCCATAATATTTTAAAAAAAATATTTTTACTTGTTTAATGTTTTTTCTTTTTTAAATAAAATCGATTTTCTACCTAACTGGCTAAGTTCTTAGTGGTTTCACTTATTTTAAAGCGTTTATTATGTTCATAAACGAGACCACATATTTTTTTTATATTAATACATACGTTATTTATTAATACATGCGTTATTTAAAATTATAATTTGTCAAAATTTGACAGGACGACAATAAATGTTGATAATTGATAAAATTATAATTTTAAATAACGCATAAGTAGCAGTGTCAGAAATTTCGTGAAAATAGTGAATAATTCCACCCCATCTTTCCAAGCTTATAACTCCTCGAAAAATGTAATTCAAGCCCTAATTTTTTTTTCAATTAAAGGAGTAAGGACCAAGGTTTTATTTAAAAAAAAACAAAACAAAACAATGTGTTTTTTTTTTTAAAAAAAGGTTTTAAACTTCGGACTTTACAGGTAAATTTCTAAAAAACTGATTTTTTTTTTGTTTTAAATTTGAATATATTATTTATTGACCTTTTCTCTTCAATTTGTGATATATAAAACTATTAAACATAAATTAATTATTTACTTTTTAATAGACATTTCAAAATGAGAGGCGTAAATTATTCGACCCCCTATCTTTCTAAGCTTATAACTCCTCGAAAAATGTAATTCAAGCCCTAATTTTTTTTTCAATTAAAGGAGCAAGGACCAAGGTTTCATTAAAAAAAAAAAAAAGACAAAAAGAAAAAATGTGTTCTTATAAAATAAGGTTTTAAACTTCGGACTTTACAGGTAAATTTCTAAAAAACTGATTTTTTTTTTGTTTTAAATTTGAATATATTATTTATTGACCTTTTCTCTTCAATTTGTGATATATAAAACTATTAAACATAAATTAATTATTTACTTTTTAAGAGAAAGTTGAAAATGGGGGGCGTGAAAATGGGGGGGCGTGAATTTAAAAAAAACGTTTGTCTAAAATATTATATTCGGTTTATTGGAAAGAACATAAAATTTCACATTGACCCTGAAAATATCGTAAAAATAGAATCAATAGAAAAATTTTGATAGATTTTTAAAATTTAAAAATATTGAGTTTAAAAATTGAAAAATATTGAGTTCGGAAAATTCATTACTGTTTTAAAAAAAAATAAAAATATTTTTATTACTTTTAAAACAACTGTAATAGTTTATTTTGGAAGTATAATCCATAAAGAAAATAAATAACCCACTTTTAACAGAGAAATTACGAGATTTTTATATTGTATTCGCAGTTTCGTGTTAGGGGTGTCAAAAATTCCTACAAAAATTCTGATACTGCTAACGCATAAGTGCATTTGGTATGAGAGAAAACAAAAACGTAACAACAAAAAACTATCATAATTAAAAAACCAAAACAAAAAAAGTAACGAAGAATCGAATCGCTCCCTGTTTTTTTTTATTTTTTGTTTTGTTTTTATTATTGTTTTTATTACTAAAAAAAAACATCGTTAAAATAAGAACAAAAAAACATTGTAATTAACTAATAAATCAAAAGCGAAATATTTTTTTGTCGCGAGAGATGCCATGTGCTAACAACCTCTCGTTAACTCATTTTTAATTTTTTTAATTTTTATTTCAAAATTCTAAAATCAATTATTAAGAGAAAAAGTAATCACTAAATAAATTTATTAATCAATTTTATTGAAAACTCCGCTATCGATTATCAAGAATCTTTTTAATTTCATTTTTTGTTGGTTGTTTTTCGGAGGGAGATATAGTTTTTACTCCCCCCCCCTCTCTCTCTCTCTAAATTATATTTTAAAAATATTAAAATTTATTATTTTCTTTTTAAAACCAAATCTCCCTCAGTAATTTCTTTAATTTTCTATTTTTTAGCGGTTATCAAGACCCTTAAGATGTGATATACCCTCATGTCGGACATTATTTCTCGTTCTCACGTGATACTCGACATGTTTTTTGTTTGGTTTCTGTGTTTTTTTTTTCTTTACCGAATAAACGATTCCAAATAAATTAAACAACAAACAAAATAGTCGGCGAGGTAGAAAAATCGATTTTACCCTTTTAAATGAGTAAATTCTTTTTATATCAATATAAAAAAATGCGGTCTCGTTTATGAACATAATAAACACTTTAAAATAAGTGAAACTACTAAGAACTTAGCCAGTTAGCTAGAAAACAGACACTTAGAAAATCGATTTTATTTAAAAAAAAAAAAAAAACATTAAACAAGTAAAAATATATTTTTTTAAATATTATGGGGGCTATAGTCTATTTAAAAAAAAACAATATCTCCTTCAAGAACGATCATAAAATGTGTTTTCAATCGATATTTATTCAATAAGGGACCAGTTTTCTTACCTAGCGAAAGGGGACGAGTTTTCTGGGGTGGAGTTTTCCGGGTACGAGTTTTCCGGAGACGAGTTTTCCTGGGACGAGTTTTCCTAAATTCTAATGGATCCCTTCCATTCGATTTCAACGTATGCAGCTCCGTCACAACAGCTAAGTTGCTCGGAAATTCACACAATGTGAGAAAGAAGGAGAGAGAAAGAAATTAAAAAGACCAAACCGAGTTATGTGTTCATCAACGTGTTGTCTTTATTTCGAGACTTTCTCTGAACGAAATAAAGACGAAACGTTGATGAACACATAACTCGGTTTGTTCCTTTTTATTTCTCTATTTTGTCGGAATACTATTTCCATTATTCTCACACACACAGTTACACACACACACACACACACACACACACACACACACACACACACACACACACACACACACACATATATATATATATGTATGTATATATATATATATATACTATTATTAACAAAATCACGCTGTGTATGTGTGTGTGCGTGTGTGTGCGTGTGTGTGTAAGAGTTCCTTCTTCATAGGTTTCGAAACGGCTAAGCCTATATTTTGCAAATTTCGCACAAAGGTAATTTATATGCCTGGAAGTGTTCTTAGATACGAGGGGCGTGCAATAAGTAATGCCCTTGACCCACTTACATTTGTCTGATCTAGCTGAAATTTGGCATGTGCAATGATTTATATCTCTACGGCTTATGTGGCAAATTACAGCTCTGAACTAACTGTGGTTTCTGTTTTACAGGTGTTTAAACTGATTCAGGTGTGAAATGGAGCCTGTTGAATGTCGAACAGTGATCCGGTTTTTGTATTTGAAAGGACGCACATCACACGAGACTTTTAATGAAATGAAAGAAACTTATGGTGATAATGTCCAATCATATGACCTTGTAAAACGCTGGCATCGTGAATTCAAACATGGCCGGAAGTCTGTGGAAACAGCTCCCAGACCTGGTCGCCACCTTTTGCCATTGATGAGGCATCTGTCCATCAAGTTGAGGCTGCCATTTTGGAAGATCGGCGCATTACTATTCGCTAAATAGCCCAAGATATCAAGATTAGTACAGGGTCTGTGGAAACTATCATTCATGACCATTTGCATATGCATAAGGTGTCTGCCAGATGGATTCCAAGGTTGCTCACACCATTCCAGAAGCGAGAACGCGTCGAGTGCTCGAGGATGAATTTGGAGATGTGCCAAGAAGATGAGTCAAAGTTTTTCAAAAGACTGATTACACAGGATGAAACCTGGGTCCATCACCATGATCCAGAGACCAAAGCCCAGTCAATGCTGTGGAAGCACTTGGACTCACCACCCCCAAAGAAGGCAAGTGTGCAGCCTTCCACTGGCAAGGTCATGCTCACAGTCTTCTGGGATCAGAACAGAGTAGTGATGACAGATTTCCTGGCAAAGGGTACCACAATTACAGGAGCATATTATGCTTCACTTTTGAGGAAATTAAGGGAAGCTATCAAAATCAAGAGGCGGGGCAAGATCAGCAAAGGTAACCTCCTCCTGCAGGACAACGCTCCGGTCCACAACTCGCATGTCGCCAGATCAGAAGCACGGGCGTGTGGTTATGAAATCTCTCCCCATCCTCCCTACTCTCCTGACTTTGCACCCTCTGACTTTCACCTCTTCCCAGCCATGAAGTTGTTTTTGAAAGGAAAGCGTTTCCCAGATGACGCAGCCTTGATTTCTGAAGTCACGTCGTGGTTGGAGGACCAACCTGAGGTGTTCTACAAAAACGGTCTCCAGAGCTGCATCAAACGATGGGAGAAATGCATAAATCTGGGTGGCTCCTATGTAGAAAAAGACTCATAACTATGCCAAGTTTCGTTACTCTACTGCTATGGGAAGTGGGTCAGGGGCATTACTTATTGCACACCCCTCGTATGTTTTGTACAGAAATTCATTGATAAGTATCGGAAATCGAAAAAAATCCGATCTTGAAAATAGTCTTACTTATAGATTAAAAAAAAAAACTTTTACTGGGCAATATTTTTACGTTACCCAATAATAAAATCTCAGCAAATCATTTTAAAAATCGTCTTTCTGTCAGTAAACAACTCTTATATGAGTCAGAAGCAGAAGTGTGCTATTGAATTCCTCTATGCAGAAAAAAAATTGAATCGATCAACATTAACCGACGCCTGTTGAACTTTTAAGAAATTAATGCAGTTGATGTCAGTACAGTTAGGAGATGGGTCCGTCGATTTCAGACTGGCGACAGAGATGTGAGTGACGAAGTAGGTTCCGGACTTTTACGACCGAGACATCAAAAGAGGCTGGTAAAAGTACATTGCGAATGATGGTGACCTATGTAGAAATCTAAATTCTGAAGCACAAAGGTCGCTCGTTTTAATGGGTCCACTCCCGTCTTCAAAGTTCTTCAATGTTTTTTTTTTTTTTTTTTTTTTGGTTACAAAATATGAGACCTTAGTTTTGGAACGCATTGCTCTTGTAGCAATGAGCTTCTGGTCCATGTGGAGGCAACCCTATATATCAAGATACTCTCACTATCCAACTCCCATTTCCCCCTCTCCACATAAAAAAAACGGCTTCATACCTAATTTGCTCTCATGGGGAAGCAAATAAATACAGACCCTGGTTTGTTACATTTTAGCCCTAACCAACGCCTGGTAGCGCTGCTAGTATAATATTCATTTGATTGTTGCAAATTGTGATACAATGACACTAACATATCATATCATAATTTGTGATTAGGAATAGATGTTTGTTTTTTTGTGTTTATGAGCACCCATTTGATAATGAAAAAGCCATGAAAGCATATCACTTTCCGTATATTTTACAGTTTGAATTTATATTCTAGACGTTACTATATTCAGTGTACGAGTTTTTTTTTTGTTTTTTTTTTTTACGTGGGGGTTACCACTTATCAAGGTCCGAAGGCCACTCAGGGATAAGTGTTATTGCATGTACAGTAATCAATGAGATAGTATTATAGTAGTGTTGGAGATTTGATAGAGTGTCTTACTTAAGGGGGCGGTTTGTCAGGAATTTGTTTATGTTGGACTTGAAGACATCCAAGTTGTAGTCAGGTGGGAAACAGGCAAGCGGTAGAGAGTTCCACTGGCATGCAGTTCTAAGAAAGAAGCTTTGCTCATGGAATCTACGTTTGGATTTAGGCACAAATAAAGAGTGGGGAGAATTATTGACAGTAGTTTCGGCCAAACGGGTGTTTCTCGTGAAAGATTGGCGAGGGGGGGGGGGCGAGAGATTGGAGCTAAGACGAGAACCTGCCATGAAAATAACGATAAAACAAAGACAGGCTCGCAACGTCTCTTCTGTAGGAGAGAGGTTGCAGGGAAGAGAAAAGGGCATCCCCCACTAAACCACGGAGTCCATTTTGTACTCTGTCAAGGCAGGATAGGCTGTTTTTAGCAGCTCCTGCCCAGATGTGGCAGCAGTACTCCACCCTTGGACGTACTTGGCTTTTATACAGATATTTAATGTTTAATGTAGTTTCGACGGTGCCCGGAAAACTGGTACCCGGAAAACTCATCCCCTTTTGCTAGGTAGGAAAACTGGTCCCTTATTGAATAAACATCGATTGAAAACACATTTTATGACCGTTATTGAAGAAGATATTGTCTTTAAAAGAGAATGCACATCCCTATAATATTTTTTTTTAATATTTTTACTTGTTTACTGTTTCTTTACAAAAAATTAAATTGATTTTCCTAAGTTTTCGTTTTCTACATAGCTTTGTAAGTCCTTGGTGTTTCAACTTTTTTTAAAGAGTTTATTTAGACGAGTCTTCCGGGGACGAGGTTTCCTAAATTCACATTCGACATATTCTTGACGACACTAAAAAACAACTAAAGTATTATATTATTTTTTTTATTTTATGTTATTATTTTTTTTTATTTTATTATTTTTTTTTATTTTATTATTTTTTTTTATTTTATTATTTTTTTTTATTTTATTATTTTTTTTTATGTTATTATTTTTTTTATTTTATTATTTTTTTTTATTTTATTATTTTTTTTTATTTTATTATTTTTTTTTATTTTATTATTTTTTTTTATGTTATTATTTTTTTTTATTTTATTATTTTTTTTTATTTTATTATTTTATTTTATTTTATTATTTTTTTTTATTTTATTATTTTTTTTTATTTGGCAAATTGGTACTGATCCATATTTTACCATTTTTTTATTACATTTTCACCCCAAACAAGCCACAATACCACTTTGATGTGAGAGGCTATTATCAGGGACATAAGTTTCACGGGATACTATGTAGGGAGTTGAGCAGCAAGATGTCTGTTCACATTACACTTTAACTTTTGCATGTCAGTACAGTTGGGGAAACAGGAACCCGGAAGGAAATTCCATTAAAATACTTTTACCTGATTTTCCTACCCTGCCAAAATTGCCAAAATTTTTTGTTGCTTAACCTCCCGCTGTTTAATTTTCCAAACATTCAGGTGACGGTAAATTTTATGTTTCTCTTTAGAGGTCCCTGATATACGCACGGATTGGATAGATGTATCTGTATTGGTGCCCGGAAAACTCGTTCACATAAAACTCGTCCATTTTTGTTAGGTAGGAAAACTAGGCCACTATTGCATAAATATCGTTTGAAAACACATTTTATCATTGTTCTTGAAAGAGGGGTTGTTTTTAAGAGACTACACACCCCATAATATTTTTTAAAAATATTTTTACTTGTTTACTGTTGTTTTGTCTTTATTTCGAGACTTTCTCTAAACGAAATAAAGACGAAACGTTGATGAACACATAACTCGGTTTGTTCCTTTTTATATCTTTATTTTGTCGGAATACTATTTCGATCATTCTCATCATACACACACACATACACCCCCCATATATATATATATATATATATATATATATATATATATATATATATATATATATATATATATATATATATATATATATATACACTTTGCACTGAAGATTCCCGAAAGGATTAAACACTAGTGTCTGTGGGTATTTAATTTTTATTGTAAAAAAATAATTATGACAGCCCCTTTAAGAAATTCATTTCTGATCGTTGAGCACTTTCAGTTGAATTAAAGTCGGTCAATTTAGCTCTTATGCATAGATCATAGTATGACGATTAGATCACTCTCTGACAGACGTAAATGAACATTTAAAATTAAGATGTTTAAATTCGACGTTATTTCACGCGGTTAATGGTAGCAGAATGGATTAGGTTTCCGCTAATCGAGCCAGAGATGTCTCGTGTTGCGGGGTTCGAATCGTTCGACTGGTATTAATCGTGACCACTGCACTGAAGATTCCCGAAAGGACGAAACACTAGTGTCTGTAGGTATTTAATTATTATAGTAAAAGACTAATTATATATATATATATATATATATATATATATATATATATATATATATATACTATCATAAAAAGGAATCACTTTGTGTGTACGTGTAAGAGTTCCTGCCACATAGGTTCCAAAACGGCTGAGCCTATATTTTGCAAATTTCACACAAAGGTAATTTATATGTCTGGAAGTGTTCTTAGATATGTTTTTTTACAGAAACGCATCCAATAAGTATCGGAAATCGAAAAAGATCCGATCTTGAAAATAGTCTTTCTTATAGATAAAAAAAAAAGAACGCTTACTGGGCAATACGTCACACAATAATAACATCTCAGCAAATCATTTTCGAAAATCGAAAACGTCGATCTTCAAAATAGCCTTTCTCTGTTGCAGATACTGATGGTTAGAGACTCTCAGTAAACAACTCCTGCCATTATATGAGCCAGAAGCAGCAGTGTGCTATTGAATTCCTCTATGCAGAAAAAAATTGAATCGATCAACATTCACCGACGCCTGTTGAACTTTTAAGAAATTAATGCAGTTGATGTTAGCACAGTTAGGAGATGGGTCCGTCGATTTCAGAGTGGCGACAGAAATGTGAGTGACGGAAAACTCGTCCATTTTTGTTAGTAAGGAAAACTAAGCCATTATTGTATAAATATAGTTTGAAAACACATTTTATCACCGTTCTTGAAAGAGGGGTTGTTTTTAAAGAGACTACACGCCCCATAATATATTTTTTTTAAATATATTTTTACTTGTTTACTGTTGTTAAAAAAAAAAGATAAAATCGATGTTCTAAGCGTTCTTTTTCTACTTAGTTAAATAAGTTTTTAGTGTTTTAACTTATTTTAAAGCGTTTATTCCGTTCAAAACGCAAGTAATGTCAGATGTGACGTGAGACTACACATTCCATAACAAATTATAAATATTTTTACAAATCATTATAGGGTGTGTACTCTCTGCTTTTGGACTGAATAAACGCTTTAAAATAAGTTAAACCATTAAACACTTACCCAGCTAGGTAGAAAACGAACACTTACAAAAATCAGTATATTTCTTTTTTAAAAAGAACAGTAAACAAGTATAAATATTTTTTTATTTTAAGGAGGATTTAGTGTATTTTTTAAACAATATCTGCTTCAAAAACTGTCATGTTTTCACTCGTAATTTATTCAATAAAGGCCCAGTTTTCCTACATAGCAAAAATGGACGATTTTTCCATGGACGAGTTTTCCGTGAAGGAGTCTGCCTAAATTCATCTGTAATGTTTGGTTGTATTATATTTATCATTGTTTTTGTTTCAAAGCAATTCATAACCCCAAAATAAACGAGGCTACCCCCATCCCATCAGCAAACTGACCCCCTACTCGTTACCCTATTAAAAGAGGAAGTCAGTTAACTTGACCGTTCACGCACACGGGCAGAAATGAACTTACCAACTATCCTTTTTTTTTACCGAACCTTCTTACCTTTTCGTTTTTATTTGTTTAATTTCTTAGTTCTCGTCGCCCCCTACTATTTGTAATTAATAGATAAGATCACAAACTCCGTTGGCTTCCCCTAATAGCTCCAAAACCGCTCCGTTGCCGTCTGTTCTAAGCCTTAACCCCTGGGACGTCCAACAGGGCCGGTGGCGCCGGTGACGTCATGCAATTCTGCCTTAGACAGCTTTAATGGCGTCTGCTCACGCGTTAAGTACCAACAGTCTCGTATATGTGTATTTGAAGTGTATGTGTTTGCGTATCTGTGAGTTTACGTATCTGTGTGCGTATTTGCGTGTGTGTGTGTGTGTGTGTGTGTGTGTGTGTGTGTGTGTGTGTGTGTGTGTGGAGAGATTCAGGGTTAGAGACAATCAAACAAATATAAATTACAGACTTGGGAATCAAGAGATTTCAAATATCCATTTTAATATCATCCTCCATATAAACACACACACGCACACACACACAAACAAACACACGCACACACACACACACACAAACAAACACACACGCACACAAACACACACACACACACAAACACACACACAAACACACACAAACAAACACACGCACACAAACACACACAAACACAAACAAACACACACACACAAACACACACACACACACACACACACACACACACAGGCAGACTCGTTCACAGAAAACTCGTCCAATGAAAACTTGTCCATTTTTGCCATGTAGGAAAACTAGGCCATTATTGAAGAAATATCGATCGAAAACACATTTTAATAACGTTTTTCAAACAAATATTGTTTTTAAAATAGACTACCCCCCTAATGAAATAAAAAAAATATTTATACTTGTTAACTGTTGTTTTTAAAAAATAAAAATTGGTTTTTGTAAGTGTCCGTTTCTACCTAGCTGGGTGGTTAGTGGTTTAACTTATTTTAAAGCGTTTATTTAGTCCAAAACAGAGACTACACATCACATAATAATTTGTAAAAATATTTATACTTTATCATGGAATGTGTAGTCTCACGTCACACCTGACATTAATTGCTTTTTGAATAGAAAAAACACGTTTTAAAATAAGTTAAAACACTAAAAACTTATTTAACGAGGTAGAAAACGAACGCTTAGAACATCGAATTTATCTTTTTTTTTAAACAAAAGTAAACAAGTAAAAATATTTTTAAAAGATAGGTTAGGGTTAGGGTTAGTCGCTTAAAAACAATTCCTCTTTCAAGAACGATGATAAAATGTGTTTTCAAACGATATTTATTCAATAATGGCCTAGTTTTCCTACCAAGCAAATGTGTATGTATACAAGGGTTTTCGAGAATAGAGCCGGTCGTATCTATAACCAGAAATATTCTTATTTGATTGTTTGCCGCCTCTATATTACACAAACGAAAGAAAAAAACTTTAATTTCAAGTGAAAGAAATGGTACCTACGTAATTGTTAGGTCTCAAATAGTAACTTATCCAAACTTATATATATATATATATATATATATATATATATATATATATATATATATATATATAGTGCCGCCAAAAAACAAATTTAAGTTAAATTAAATGTAAGTGTTTAAACAACCTATATTTCGTTTGATTCGCCTTCGCATTCCTGTGTAATATTACATGTTCATATTTGACTTTTAATTGAAGTATCCTAGTGTTCACGTTAATAAAAAGAAATAATTTCAAATTGAGAAGGCAAAAAGAAACGCCGCACAATGCAAAATTGTTAATTAAATGTAACTTTAGAACATTAATGCACCACATATACAACAGGAACACAATGAACTAGTTATTAGTTAGTAGCATAGCCCTTCTGCAATTTGACAGCCTGCGAATTTTGGACCATTCTCTTGAATTAGTCTGCGGCAATAGTCTGGTGGAAAGGCAACTTAATTCTCTTTAATTTTCGTCCCAAATTCTTCAAGATTGAAAATTTTATCATTGCGTATCTGTTGGTTGATGTAATGCCATACGTTTTCGATAGGATTGAGGTCTGGATATTGTGCATGCCAATTCAAGCACGAAATATCATGCTCTTCAAGGAACCTCTTGACATTGCCAGCTGTGTGAATGGGAACATTATCCTGCGTGAAGATGAGATTATCATCCAAATTCCGGTCGAACTATGGTAGCAAATTCTCAGTCAACCTATTATTGTAGTTGATCGAATTAATTCGACCTTGCAATAGATCTATAGGCCCTGGACCATTGGCACTAATCTCGTCCCGCATCAAAACTGAACCTCCACTCACCTCTTTGCAGCGTTGAGACTGTGCACCTAGGATTAAATTTTTCGTTCTTCCTTTAACGCAAGTACTGTCTACCATTCACTGCGTTTTTTATTGAACTTGCTTTCGTCGCTAAAAATCACCGTTGACCAATATGAAGAGTCTGACGACGCTTTCTGTTCTTTACAGAACTCATTGGTTTGTACTTTGGAACACATCCTAGCAACTTAAATTCCTTCAATCTTAATGGTAGAAAGAGAGCACATTTTTCTTTTGGGGGGGGGGTCCGTTTCCAATCGGTTTTATACCCTTCTTTCATTGCCCCCCCCGTCCTGCCATGACCTGAAGCCGTTGATCTACTTCATTTGGTCATACGTTGAGAACATCACCAACATCACCTTCCATAACACCAATGGCAGATGGTCGCCGGCATTCGCCGAGTATTCACCGAGCTTCCGCCGGCGCCTTTGGAAAAGGCATACTCCTAGTTCCGGACCTGTATTGAGGCGATGATTAAAACTAGTGGCGGCTACATTGAATAAATTCTGCATTTTGTTGTGTACTTCTGAATTTATCATTTTGCCAAATTTTGCACAACGGAAATAAATATTGAGTATTGATATGATATTTTTAAACAGTTAATAGATCCCCGTGGTTTGAGTAAAAAAAAAAAAAAAATAATAATGATAAAACTTGCTGAAAATCGGGATTTAACCAAAATCACCGACTTTTTACGCTGGTTTGATTAATCCCAAGTGTAAATGCCTATTTAAAATATTTAGTAAATATTTTTCGGGGGGGGGAGATTCTTGCCCTATTTTTCACTAAGAGGATTGGAGCTTAAGCTGCACTTCTACAACGGTCCTAATTTTCCATGATCAAATTGACATTTTTACCTATTTATTCACGTTTGCCATTTTTTCCGTTGCCATTTTTATCGAGCACCATATATATATATATATATATGTTTTTCTTTGTTTTTGTTAGCGATACTTTCTTGAATGAATTCAAGTATTTATACGAAAGTGCATTTTTACCTAAATGCTTGTTGGGAATAATTTTCCCATTAACCAATCTGGTACCCCCTTTAATGGGGAGCGGCATATATATTATTTTTAAAAAAATATAATTATCCACTGGCACATGTTTCGTCAGCCACTCTGAGTAGTCGTGGACGACGAAGCATGTGTAAGTGGATAATTATATTCTTAAAATTATATATATATATATATATATATATATATATATATATATATATATATATATATAACTACTTCATTTACTCACATAAATTTAATATACGAAAGTATAGATTTATGCGTAAACTTAAAGTATTTACTTCAAAAGTGCTCAATACGTAGGTAGAGCTAGTTAGTAATTTATAAAATATATATGGCGATTAAGCTACACTGAATATTCTGCGTTTCATCCACTATAGGATTCGTCAGGCTTATGCGCGAATTTTGTGGTTGCTTCTTGTTTTTATATATGTTGAGGATTTCTAGTTAGCCAATCAGCTTAAACCACTAACCTAGTTCTAAAACAGATCATCTGTTCGATAAAATGCATGCCCATTTGGTGGATACTAGAAAGCTGATTGGCTAACTAGAAATCCTCAACATATATAAAAACAAGAAGCAACCACAAAATTCGCGCATAAGCCTGACGAATCCTATAGTGGATGAAACGCAGAATATTCAGTGTAGCTTAATCGCCATATATATTTTATAAATTACTATATATATATATATATATATATATATATATATATATATATATATATATATATTGATAGTGCCGCCAAAAAGAAAGTCCGGGCTCGTCATTTTTGCAAAAACCGCAAATTTAAGCAAAATTGAATGTAACTGTTTAAAATTACCTATCTATACCTCATTTGATTCGCCTTTTATTCCTCAATAATTTTAGCTGTTCATGTTTGATTCTTAATTAAAGTATCCTAGTGGTCATGTCAATTCAAAAAATTAGCTTCAAATCGAGAAAGCAAAATGAAACTGCAGTAACGAATGAGCTTAAAACCAGCTTAACATTGCATCTGACGACGCTTTCTGTTCTTTACGGAAATCGTTGTTTTGTATCTTGGGACACATTCTAGCAAATAAAATTCCGTCAATCTGTTCTTAAGTGTAGAAAAAGAGTACTTTTTTAAAACAAGATTACGCAGTTGTTGGATTTGGGGAGCCGTTTTAAATCTTTTTTTTAGGCTGTGGATCTTGATAGGAGGGGTCAGTGAGGGAAGGGTACAAGTGGTACCTTTCTTTCTGAAGCCAAGACTGGGTCTCTTTGGACCAAGTCCTGCTGTTACAACCAGGGTTTGCCAGCGGCCACCTGATTGCATCAGAGATCACCACCCTCTTCAGCACATCCAGGTACACTTTGCTGTTGACGTTAAAGCCGACTTCGAAGATGTGAGATGGCATGATGTGGCCCTCACTTGAAACTACACCAAAGACCATAATCGTGGCTGGAAAATTCGTTCAGCTGTGCCCTCAAGCGTTGAACCTTCCGGGTTTGCATTTTGAGGGTGCTGGCAATGGTCCTGTTGTCCGGAATCGCTCGTTGAACATTGCGTCATTGCTCTTGGGATTTGCACACAACTGGCCAACTAGTAGATTGTCTGCAACGAAAAATTTTTTTAAAAAACCGGTATTCATAAAACGGAAATGGAATAATGTCGTCTC
>NC_136517.1:79532755-79570255 GCF_053919585.1 Euprymna scolopes
AACTGAAATATCATTATCAAAGTATACTTACGCAAATAGATATGAAAAGTCTTTTTAAAAGTTTGTGTCTATTTCCATTCTATGGAGGTCAGGCGCGAACGCAGACCCCCACAATTTGAGTTAAAACATACTTATCAAAGTATTCTTATGTACATCTATATCAAAAACACTTGTAAACGTTTTTTTTTTATTTTTAAATTCTTTATTTCCATACTTTGTGGACCAGGCGCGTATGCAGACCCCACAATTTTAATGAATCATCATTATGCCAGATCAAACATACCCATTCCTGTGTCTCGATACATCTTCTATCATTATAGGTGATCAGTTTTCTATAATAGTCAACCATATAGGAGCCTATTCGTGACCAGGCACACACACACAGACGTTCAGCTTTATATTATACTAACAGAAGTACCCGTCGTTGACTGGGTTCAAAAACAGCCTACAGAAAATGGACTGTGATTGATGAAATTATGATAGGTTATAAAAAGGAGGGGGTTGTAAAGAGATAGGTTTTGACACTCAAAAATTTTACCCTAAGCAAAATATGATGAAAGTAAAGATAATTTTCGCGAAAATATATTTTTTTATATCAATTTTGTTTCCATTCGTAGCCAAGAGTGACCAACAAAATGATGTTTCCTTACACAGAGAAAATGTTATATATATAATAATAATATAAATATACACGAAATAAATATTACCAAAGTCAATTAACGTTACTTTTATAGTAGAAAAGTTCATTGGTCTGTATTTTTAAGTAGTCTGTGAAAAAAAAAATTATTTTTTAATTCACGAACCGGTTTAAAAAAAAAATCAAAATGGCAGCGACTTTGAAATATAGAGCCCCGTTTTCAATTTGAAGGAGGGGCACCTGAGCATTCTGTGTTAACAATTTAAGAGAGTTCCATCAACGTAAAGATTATTTATAAACATATTTTAATGTTTTCCGTTATTTTGTGCTTGAGGAATATTCGATTATGGCATGTGTAGTTTATATAAAAATTCATTTAAGTAGTTATCGCCTCAAATTTCGTTTTAATTTCGGTTCGCTGAAATTATTTCAAGTTAAGAGCATTAAAAACTATTTCAAAACAAAAAAAAACATGAACTGAACTGAACTTTTATTGACTATGGTAACATTTATTTCTTGTATATTTATTTTTTCGAGTAGTCGTTTGTTGGCGTTTCTTCTAAACACTCTTACTAAATAATATCGACGAAATATACAAAACAAAAAAGAGAAACAGTTTTGAAAAATAATGAAGCTTTACTTACTTTAGTAAAATAATCTGAAACAGCAAAATTGGATATTAAAAAAGTAAAAACGTAATTACGTTAGTCTTTTAATACAAAGAATCAATAGAAATATGAATACGAAGAAAATGGCGCCCTTTTCAAGCAGAACAGCTTCGTTTCAGTTTTACAGTATTGAACGGTGTAGTATTGCGCCGTCAGATTCAGGGTTGTACTAATGTAAAGAACACGCAGAAAGGGTTGTAATCAACTGAATTCCTTCTAGTACACTGACAAAAAAGCTTAAGCAGATATATAAATAAAAATAAAATGTTATGTAAATGTTTTTAAAAAGACACGTAATGGCGTGAGCCGGATTTTTTCATTCTTTCGACACGATAACCAGTAACGTTCTTCTTTTTTATTATTTATCTATTTATATAATTCTTTGTCAAAGTTTGTGCCATATTTCCATAGAGTACAGGCGCGAACGCAGACCCAACAATTTTATTATACCATCCCTATTTAAGTTGAAACATATTATCAAAGTATTCTTATGTACATCTATATCAAAAGACTTGTAAACGTTTTTTTTTCTTTTTTCATTTTTTATTTCCATACTTTGGGAGCCATGCGCGAACACAGACCCCACAATTTTTATGAACCACCGTTCTGCCTGATCAAATATACCCATTCCTGATCCTCGATACATCTTCTATCATTATATGTAATCAGTTTTTTAAAATAGTAAACCATATAGGAGCCTATTCGTAACCACACACACACACGTTCAGCTTTATATATATATATATATATATATATATATATATATATATATATATATATATATAGTGTGTGTGTGTGTGTGTGTGTGTGGCGTTTTCTCAGTTAGTAGAATTCTTACCTCGCATGCAAGAGGCTCGGGTTTCGAATCCTGAGTGTATATATATATATATATATATATATATATATATATATATATATATATATATATATATATATATATATATTTAATTAACAAAATCTGCAGCCCAATAACGTCGCAGCCCACCAGAGCAATGACAGTGTACGAACAGGAATTCCAAGACTCGAGTTTCGCCCTCATTTGAGCTCATCAGTTTGATACATCCGAACTCAGGATTCGAAACCCGAGCCTCTTGCATGCGAGGCAAGCACTCTACTAACTGAGAAAACGCCACACACGTTAAGTATATATATATATATATATATATATATATATATATATATATATATATATATATATATATTATATATATATTATATTATATATGTACATACATATATCCATATATACACACATATACATATATATATACACATATATATAAATATAAATATAAAATATTTATTTATATATGTATATATATATATATA
The DNA here is from genome assembly GCF_053919585.1 of Euprymna scolopes. NCBI lineage: Eukaryota > Metazoa > Mollusca > Cephalopoda > Sepiida > Sepiolidae > Euprymna > Euprymna scolopes. Next base: position 79,535,390 of record NC_136517.1, read on the forward strand.
ATCATATCATATATATATATATATATATATATATATATATATATATATATATATATATATATATGGTTTGTGCTACCGGGTTCGAATCTATCGACTGGTATTAATCGTGACACTCTGCACTAAATATTCCCGATAGGATGAAATACTAGTGTCCGTAGGTATTTATTTATTATAGTAAATGTCAGCCCCTTTAAAAGACTTGTTTCTTACGGTTGAGCACTTTCAGTTGAATTATATATATATCACTAATATATATATATATATATATATATATATATATATATATATATATATATGCAATTATTCTTTCTATTATTTGTATTGATCGGACTAGTGTTCTCGCCCTAGATGTAATCTGCACAATGTTTCGGTCAGTGTAATATCCAACCTTCTGAGTTTTCTTATTAAGGTTCTCAAATTTATTTAATATATAGATTGAAAGTAAAAAATATTATAAAACTAAAAAGTATCATGAAAGAAAAAAATATAATAAAAGTAAAAAATATAATAAATAAAAATATAATTAAAGTAAGAAATATAATGAAATAAAAAATATAACAAAATTTAAAAATATAATAAAAGTAAAAAATATAATAACAGTAAAACATATAATAAAATTAAAAATATATAACAAAATTTAAAAATATAATAAGCGTAGAAAATATAATAAAATTAAAAATATAATAAAATTAAAAATATAATAAAATTAAAAATATAATAAAAGTAAAAAATATAATAAAAGTTAAAAATATAATAAAAGTAAAAAATATAATAAAAATAAACAATATAATTATGTATAAAATATAACAAAATTAAAAATTATAATAAAAGGAAAAAATATAAGAAAAGTAAAAAATATAATTAAATTAAAAATATAGTAACACTAAAAAAATGTGATAAAAGTAAAACCTATTATAAAATTTACAAATATAAGATAATTAAAAAACATAATAAAAGTAAAAAACATAGTAAAATTAAAAAATATCATAAAAGTAAAAAATATCATAAAACTAAAAAATATAATAAAAGTAAAAAATATAATAAAATAAAAATATAATTAAAGTAAGAAATATAATGAAATAAAATATAACAAAATTTAAAAATATAATAAAAGTAAAAAATATAATAAAATTAAAAAATATAATAAAAGTAAAAAATATAATAAACCTATACAATATAACAGAATTATATGATATAATAAAATTAAAAAATATAACAAAAGTAAAAATATAATAACAGCAAAAAATATAAAAGAATTAAAAATATGATAAAAGTAAAAAAGTAAAACAAAAGGAAAAAATATAATAAAATTAAAAATATAAGTAAATTAAAAAATAAAATTAAAAAAACATAAAAATCAAAAAATATAATAAATGTTAAAAATATAATAAAATTAAACAATATAATAAAAGTAAACCATATAATTATATAAAAAATATAACAAAATTTAAAACTATAATAAAATAAAAAATATAATAAAAGTAAAAAATATAATAAAAGTAAAAAATATAACAAAAGTAAAAAATATAATAAAAGTAAAAAATATAATAAAAGTAAAAAATATAATAAAAGTAAAAATATAATAAAAGTAAAAAATATTATAAAATTGAAAATATAATAAAATTAAAAAATATAATAAAAGTAAAAATATAATAAAAGTAAAAAATATTATAAAATTGGAAATATAATAAAATTAAAATATACAATAAAAGTAAAAAATATAATAAAATTAATATATATAATAAAAGCAAAAAATATAATAAATTAAATATAATAAAAGTAAAAAATATAATGAAATAAAAAATAGAACAAAATTTAAAAATATAGTAAAAGTAAAAACGATAATAACATAAAGAATATAACAAAAGTAAAAAAAGTAATTACATAAATAATATTTTACAATAAAAGTAAAAATATAATGAAAGTAAAAAATATAATGAAAGTAAAAAATATAATAAAAGTAAAAAATATAATAAAAGTAAAAAATATAATAAAAGTAAAAATATAATAAAAGTAAAAAATATAAAAAATTAAAAAATATAAAAAAATAAACAATATAATAAATAAAAAATATAATAAAAGTAAAAGACTATAATAAAAGTAAAAAATATAATAAATCTAAAAATATAGTAAAAGGAAAAATAAAATAATTAAAACATATAATAAAAGTAAATAATATAATAAAAGTAAACCATATAATTATATAAAAAATATAACAAAATTTAAAAATATAGTAAAAGTAAAAAATATAATAAAAGGAAAAAATATAATTAAATTGAATATATATAATAAAAGTAAAAAATATAAAAGTAAAAAATATAACAAAAGTAAAAAATATAATAAAAGTAAAAAATATAATAAAAGTAAAAAATATAATAAAAGTAAAAAATATAATAAAAGTAAAAAATATAACAAAAGTAAAAAATATAACAAAAGTAAAAAATATAATAAAAGTAAAAAATATAATAAAAGTAAAATATATAATAAAAGTAAAAATATAATAAAAGTAAAAAATATAATAAAAGTAAAAAATATAATAAAAGTAAAATATATAATAAAAGTAAAAAATATAATAAAATAAAAAATATAATAAAAGTAAAAAATATAATAAAAGTAAAAAATATAATAAAAGTAAAAAATATAATAAAAGTAAAATATATAATAAAAGTAAAAATATAATAAAAGTAAAAAATATAATAAAAGTAAAAAATATAATAAAAGTAAAATATATAATGAAAGTAAAAAATACAACAAAAGTAAACAATATAATAAAAGTAAAAAATATAACAAAAGTAAAAAATATAATAAAAGGAAAAAATATAATAAAAGTAAAAATATAATAAAAGTAAAAAATATAATAAAAGTAAAAAATATAAAAAAAGTAAAAAATATAATAAATAAAAAATATAATAAAAGTAAAAAATATAATAAAAGTAAAAAATATAATAAAAGTAAAAAATATAACAAAAGTAAAAATATAATAAAAGTAAAAACTTTAATAAAAGTAAAAAATATAATAAAAGTAAAAAATATAAAAAATGTAAAAAATATAATAAATAAAAAATATAATAAAAGTTAAAAATATAATAAAAGGAAAAAATATAATAAAAGTAAAAAATATAATGAAAGTAAAAAATATAATAAAAGTAAAAAATATAATAAAAGTAAAAAATATATTTAAAATAAAAAATATAATAAAAGGAAAAAATATAATAAAAGTAAAAAATATAATAAAAGCAAAAAATAATGAAATAAAAAATATAATAAAAGTAAAAAATATAATAAAAGTAAAAAATATAATAAAAGTACAAAATATAATACAAGTAAAAAATATAATAAAAGTAAAAATATATAATAAAAGTAAAAAATATAATAAAAGCAAAAAATATAATAAAAGTACAAATATAATACAAGCAAAAAGTATAATAAAAGTACAAATATAATAAAAGTACAAATATAATAAAACTATAAATATAATAAAAGCAAAAAATATAATGAAATAAAAAATATAATTAAAGTAAAAAAATATATTTAAAATAAAAAATATAACAAAAGTAAAAAATATATTTAAAATAAAAAATATAATAAAAGTAAAAAATATAATAAAGCAAAAAATATAATAAAAGTACAAATATAATAAAAGCAAAATATATAAAGAAAGAAAAATGATAATATAAGTAAAAAATATAATAAAAGTAAAAATATAATAAAGATAGAAAATATAATTAAATTAAAAAATATACTATCAAAAAGATAAAGTCAAGCAAAATTATTAAAACTTACATAGTTTTTCTTAATTATTTATAATAATGATAAAAAATGTACTTTCAACTAGAATCTAAATACGAAACCTCGGAATTGTATAGTTACCTAGCTTTCCCCATATAAAAATGGGTACGTATTAACCTGAAGACGGTCAGGTGTTTTATCGACGAAACATTGTGTAAATGGCAATCAATATAAAAACACTAGTACGATTAAAACAAGTAATACACACAACCTTTCCTCGTCTAAACAATTTAGAAAAATGTTATAACTTTTTACTAGTATATGTACTGTTATATAAAAGTCACATTATGAACGTGTGTGTGCGTGCGTGTGTGGGAGGGGGATTTCTCCGCATAGCTTTCGAAACGGCTAAGCCTATCTTTTGCAAATTTCACACAAAGGTAATGTATATGTCTGACAGAGTTCTTAAATCTGTTTTGTACAGAAATTGATCCGGTAAGTATCGAAAATGGAAAAAAATCCGTCTATCTCTCTTTTAGATAAAAAGGAGTATTTTTACAGGGGAATATTTTACGTTACACCGACCAAGAGAAATAATAAAATCTCAGCAAATCATTTCTTCTTAAAACCCCCAGATGTATTGTCATCTGAAGGTATAGCTCAGTGGTAGAGCATTCAACTACAGATCAAATGATCCCTTGTTCAAACCCGGGTGTACCTCGCTATTTTCTTTTCTATTTTTCTTAGTTTCAAATCGTTTCTTCGATTTCATATTTTAAAATTAAACATTAGTAAGAAGTGACTTTTCCAGGGCATTCACCGTCAAGTCCGAATATCAGCTGACGTGATATTGTAAACAAACACAGAAAGAATTTGATAATGAACGACATTATCATTATTATTTTTTTTTAATATTATTATTATTTTATTTTATTTTATTTTTTTGTAAATTAGTCCACCGTGCCAATTATTCCTCGTAAGTCAATCGATGTCTGATTCTATAATAATGCATACGCAGTCTGCATAAATTAAAATATCATGTTTAAGCGTATTGTACGACCGGGCAACGGCGGGCAACCAGCTAGTATTGTATATAACAAATATAACACGAATTCAATGCAATATCAGATTCGTTTAGTTGGAGTCGTCTTGATGAGATGTGTGATTTTCTCATCCTTCATCTCCCCCCCTCTCTCTCTCTCTCTCTCTCTCTCTCTCTCTCTCTCTCTCTCTCTCTCTCTCTCTCTCTCTCTCTTCCAACTCTCCCTGGGTTGGTAAAAGTCGGTGGAAGGCATTCGGCAGTATTCCGCAGATTCATCCGATAACCTTTCCTAAAAATATCAACTCCTGGGATGCTGAGGCGTCGTTCAGTTCTCAGGAACGCCGTGGAACAACGCCAAACAGCGAATCGTGAGCCACTAGCATCGGCTCTCTCCATAGGGACGTCTTGTGGCGACACGCAGATTTGGTAAACATCCCAGCTAACACAGCACATTCTTGCAAATATCAATTATTTCACTAAACTAGAAAGATACTAATCATCGGTAAAGTATCATTAATCCCAGAACAGTTGTGATTTATTTTTGCGTTCTATTACGAGACCTAAAATTAAGCTATAATGATACTGATTATGTCGCGTATTTTCCGATCTAAACGACTTCCGGTTTTAAACGGCCCGAAAGTAAACGGTGTTACTTAATCTGAAAAAAAAACAAACATTAATATTACTTAATATATTACGATTTATTTATTATTTTATTAACAAGGAGACCAGACATTGTCCGGGATTGAATGATGATCAACGAATGTTCCAGCCTCCCGTATTTTTATTGCCATCGAAATCGGTGAAATTGACCATTTTTTTTTTTAAATCAAATCGGTTTATTGCCAGCTCTAGTTAAGGATCCATCGCAGTACATCGGGAGGAAACTTCATATGTCTCTCCGAAGTGACTTAGTTCACAATACATTGTAGCCTACATTGCACTGTAGAGAACTTACTGTTGATTTTATGAAAATATTTTTATATATAATGGCTTAAATTAAAGTTTAAAATGCAAAAGTCAAATATCATACTCCAATTGTGCTTCAATCGTGCTCTTAAAAGAGACATTCCTTTCGAACGCGCTCCTGCCATACTAAAGAACATACTGTTGATTTTATATGCCTGATTTTACTGCTTTTGCGGTGACAACGGCTTAGATTTAAGTTTAAAATTAAAATGTCATGTATCATGATTCAATTTTGCTTTAAACAGAAACATTTATTTCGAATGCACCTCTGTCATATCAAAGATCTTACTGTTGATTTTTTTTTATGTCGGTCCTTTCGACTCGTGTAGTAATAAAACTTCTCTAATGCACTTGTGATGTTAGGCTGTATAAGGTGTTGACTTTAGTCAACATTCCAATCTACAAAAGGGTTTACGAAGAGAAATCCCTCCTCTCTCTAAATTTACCTATCTCTTTCCAGCTATCTATCTAGAGTAAATTTTACTTTCTTTCCCACTCAAGACTCACCTTTAAAATGCCAACTTTTATAGGTTTTCGGTATGCTGAAAACGAATATCACGGTAATGTTAGTACCGGAAAATATATTCAAAAATATTGGAAAAGATCCATTCTTGGAGTAGCCATTTTAATTTTTACCAAATAAAAAAAAAAAAAAATCAAAAGAAGTTTTTTTTTTTTTTTTTTTACTATTACTTATAATTGGGATTCTTTCACACAAGACGACATAGTTGAAATAGATAAAATAGATGAAAGAGAGGGGGGTAGGGTTAAGAATCTTTTCATTAATCTGAAAGTTACGTTTGTAATGATGAGATTATCATGAAAAAGTAAAACAAAATGAAACTTGTGGAATTTAGAGGTGGGGGGCAATCTCGTAGATGTTTTTTTTTTTTACACTGTGGTCACCATTATCAAGGCCCGGAAGCCACTCAGGGATAAGGGTTATTGCAAGTACAGTACGTTAGTGTGGAGATTTAATGAAGTGTTTACTTAAGAGGGCGGTTCATTGGGAATTTTTTAACGTTGGACTTAAAGACATCCAAGTTGTAGTCAGGTGGGAAGCAGGCAGACGGAACAGAGTTCCACAGGCGTGCAGTTCTAAGAAAGAAGCTTTGTTCATGGAATCTACGTTTTGATTTAGGCACAGATAAAGAGTGGGTGAAATTTTTCACAGTGGATTCAGCTAGACGGGTGTTTTTCGTGAAGGATTGGCGAGGGGGGACCAGAGATTAGAGTACAGACGAGCACCTGTCATGGAAATAACGATAAAGCAAGGATAGGCTCGCAACGTCTCTTCTGTGGGAGAGAGGTTGCAGGGTAGAGAAAAGGGCATCCCCCACTAAGCCACGCCTTATTTGGATTATTCGGACTTAGTGTTTTCATCTTTATTGTTATTCTCACAAGGTTTCGGCCGATGTAACCTTTAGCCTTTTTCAGGTGTATATTGTCGAATTCGAGAATATGCACAGGTGGTTACGTCTGCCAAAACATTGTGAGAATAACACTTTAAAGGAGAGCAGTGATAAACCAAATAATATTAACCCTGACCCAATTAAGAAATAATTAGTCAAAAAGACAATAGGTGATTAATAAAATTATTTAATAGCGCATTATTAGAAGATTTAAATATCAGCCGTATCGTCTTTTTAGTTATATTGCAATAGCCGATATAACAGCCGTGCACGGTTGAAAGGGTTTATTTCCACATGCTATTTCGGTTCTTGTGCATTTTACAGTCAGTGCTATATTTTTAGATTTGATTTTCGAGTTTCTTAGAACTGCACGCCTGTGGAACTCTGTTCCGTCTGTTTGCTTCCCACCTGACTACAACCTGGATATCTTCAAGTCCAACGTAAACAAATTCCTGATGAACCGCCCTCTTAAGTAGACATTTTTACTAAACCCCCACCCTAACGTACTATACATGCAATAACCCTTATCCTTGAGTGGCTTCCGGGCCTTGATAAGTGGTGATCACCTTGTAAAAAAAGAAGAGTTGAATTCAAATTTATCTTTTGTTTATTTAATGGTTAGATGAAAATACATAATACTTTAACCCCCCCCCTTCAGTATGACAATATTGGATTTTTTAAATAACGTCATTATCTCAGCACGATCCGTAAACTATAAATATCACAGTATTTTCTTTAAATATAATTCATGTTGCTAATAGTTATTTTTACTATTATATAAAAAGGACTTTGTGTGTGTGTCTGTTAGTTCGTTTCTTATGGACTCGAAAACGGCTGGGTCGATTTTTATGGAATTTTGCACGAGGATACATTATATGCCTAGCGGTGTTCTTAGATAGCTTTTGTATCGGAATGTCTTCGCAAGTATCAATTATCGATAATGGACATAATCCGATCAATAAAAGAACAGGCAAATTTGACTAACACCAGAAGTGCATGTTAGAATTTTTATTACCACACAAGCATGAAAGCCCGGCACATAAAACCAACAGTAGGTTCTTTGATATGACAGGAGCGCGTTCGATGTGAATATTTCTGTTTAGAATACAATTTAAATATGATAGCTGACTTTTGCATTTTAATTAAAGCCACTATATATATATATATATATATATATATATATATATATATAATAATATTATAAAATCAACAGTAGGTTCTCTCCAGTGCAATGTTAACTACAATATATTGTAAAGTAAATCACTGCGAGATACATGGGAGCTTACTCCCGGTGCACCACGATGTGTCCCCAACTGGAACAGCCGATTGGATTTAAAAATGGACGATGTCACCGATATCGATGACAATAAAAATATGGGAGTGTGAAGTAATTAAATCCCGGGCAACGTCGGGTCACCCTGCTACTTGATTATTCAATGCACTTCCTGAAGCAGTAGCATGATCAAACCATTTTTCCAGCTATCTTATTATTATTATTATTATTATTATTATTTTTTTTTTTTTTCTTTTTTTTATTATTATTATTATTATTATTATTATTATTATTTATTTATTTATTTATTTGCCGGTATATGTAAATACTGAGGTACCGTCTTCCAAACTTCGCTTTTGGTGTACAGTTCTGTGGTAGGCGGGCAGATGATAGTGTCTTTTTGCCAAGGGCGAACAGAGTCAGCAGGGAGTTGATGTGGGATGAGGATGTAGAGGGAGTTGCAAGGTTTCAGTTTAAGATGGCAAGTCAGTCAGTTGGTCACCGCCTCTTCCAGAACGGCAGTAAGTAGAATAAATAAATAACTCCTTGGCATCCCATTACCGTCAGTCAAGATTACGCAGACAGCTCTCCTCAACCGCCATCTAAATTACGCTTTCCAATTTTATATATATATATATATATATATATATATATATATATATATATATATATATATATGGCGATTAAGCTACACTGAATATTCCGCGTTTAATCCACTCTAGGACTCTTCAGGCTTATTCTGCTTAAGCAGAATAAGCCTGAAGAGTCCTAGAGTGGATGAAACGCGGAATATTCAGTGTAGCTTAATCGCCATATATATTTTATAAATTACTAACTAGCTCTACCTATGTATTGAGCACTTTTGAAGTAAATACTTAAAGTTTGCGCATATATCTATATTTTCCTATATTAATTTTATGTGAGTAAATGAAGTAGTTATATATATATATATAAGTGAGCGTGTTTGTGTGTCTGTCTGTGTACATTTCCCTACGCAATAACTCTGTCAATTTTTAATCTACAGACTCGAAATTTGATATACAGGGTACTGAGATTTGGGAAAATCTATGTGATCGGTTGTCGTCTAGAAAGTTGGCTGTTAAGGGGTCAAAGTTTTGACCTTTGAGAACTCTACCAAACTCCTCCGACAATTTTGGGTCTAAACACTTAAAATTTTAGATATAGGTTCCTTGGACATGGATCTAACTTAATAACTTGATTTGAGCCCAAAACAATAAATGTTAAGGGGTCATAGTAGGAGTCAAATTTAAAGAAATTGACCGTTTTTTTTTTTTTTTTTTGCTCAACATACACCTCCAAACACCCGGGCAACGCCGGGCACGCATGCTAGTATATATATATATATATATATATATATATATATATATATATATATATATATATATATATATATATATATATATTATTTGTTTTGCGATACGTTTTGAATGAATTCAATTATTTACGAAAGGGCATTTTTACCTAAATGCGAGTTGGGAATAATTTACCCTTTAACCAATTTGGTACCCCCACATGGGGAGCGGTATATATATATATATATATATATATAATTTTTAAAATATAATTATCACGTGTTGACACGTGTTTCGTCGTCTACGGCTCATCAGTGGCTGAATCAAGCGAGATTCGAAATCGGAACGCCAAGGTAATGAGCCTGACCTCTTTTGGACGATTAATCGGAATCTGGAATCAGAAAAATCGGAAGATTTGGGTGTATCGGAATCGGTATCGTAATCAGAAAAATTGGTGCCTATTTTCCCAAGCCAAAACGATTCTGTTAATTCTGTTTTTTTTTTAATTTGATTTTGTTTAAACCAAATTCTTCCATTGCTGGTAATAATGATAAAATATTAAATATTTATTGATTTTAAATTACCAGTAAAGCTAAAATCGATAGATCATCCTCCATAATTGTATTTTTTTACGAAAATCAGCGGAAATAACAATCTTATAGTAAAATAATTAAAGATTTATAAAGAATTTGAATCGGAATCGATAATTGTATTGGAATTGGGAATTTAGCACGGAATCGGTAATTGTATCGGAATCGGGAAGAATATTGGAATAGTCCCATCACTAATATATATATATATATATATATATATATATATATATATATATATATATATATATATATATATAGTGTTTTTTTTTATTTTAAATTTCATTCAGAAAAATATGATTTTTCAAAACAAAAATTTATTATTTGAACAAAGAGTACAATTCAAAGTAATTTCCTTAATCCATGGATTTTCGATGTAGGCACATCTCCTCAGAGGAAAGTAATTGGCAAAATATTAGATTTGTTTTTTTGTTTTTTGTTTTTTTTGTTTTTTGCTAATGACTCTCCTCTGAGGAGATGAGCCTACATCGAAAATCTTTGGATTAAGAAAATTACTTTCAATTGTACTCTTTGTTCATATAATGTTTTTTGTTTTGAAAAATTATATTTTTCTGAATTAAATTTAAATACAAAAACCTATAAATTTTATTTTGCTCTATCTAGTATACTGATGATGGTGTTGTCATCCAATGCCATTAGGCGCAGGTGAAACGTGAACAAATTCTGCGGAATCTTTCACGTTTTTTTTCTAATGGCTGGAAATTCTTGATGCTTCGCCAAGGCTATCAAGGTATTTTAATCGTGACGCCATCACTAGATGGGTTGCCTACCTCGGCTTAAGAGAAGCCCATAGACCGCGCCAGTTTCCAACCTCAAGATATGCTTCCAACCAAGATATGCTCAATATACCTTTGGTATTGAGCATATCTTATTTGGTTGAGATTGTCTTATATAAAAATATTACTTCCCAAAAATATTTTGTAAGATTTGTATACCACAAGATTCAATAATCTGTGATCCAATTCATCTCATTATTCTGATATATATATATATATATATATATATATATATATATATATATATATAATTTGAGGTTGCTATTTTCCAAAGGTAGGGTAACCAGTGGAATATAACGAGGTTCATACAAGAGTGCTCAATACAGAAGTAGAGCTGGTTACATTTGTCTTTACATAAGCACTAAGCAGTCGTTTGTTGCTACACAGTCATGAGCATATTTCGGTCTACTATTATTTACTAACTAGAGACCTCATCAGGCAACAACCCTTATTTTCGAAAACGGAATTCCGTTTTCGAAAATAAGGGTTGCGGATTTAGAGTATGCTAACCCTGTGGAAGAGTCACCAACCTAAGAAATCCTGAACTATCACCTAAACTCCAGGTCCTAAATATGACCTTAAACTATATCCAGTGGTGAGGCCCCAGCTTCCGGGCTTTGGGGGAGTGTGGAACCACCCTTTAATTACCATTGCTCCCAGGTCCACTCTGACCCGGGTTGGTAGTACCTGTTAGGGTCCCAACTATGGATTAAATAGAAACTGACTTAAAAAAAACAAATACAGCGTGACCCAAAAAAAAACGGGCCCCAACTCTAATTAGGCCCCGTTTCTTAGTGTTTTGTCCGAATGAAATGAAACTTTGGTCATAAATAGTTTTTATTCAAAACATCACATCAAAACACTAGGGTCTTGGGTCTTTTATTCTCCGTTGACTGTAAAATGCCCAGAAAAACAATTGAATGTCCTCTGTTTTTTTTGGGGGGGGGCTTACCCTGTATATTCTATTAAAAAAATTTTCTTTAAAATCTTTGGATTCAGCATTAAATAACCCGAAAAGGGTTGATATGCCGTAAAACAAAAACAACCAACCAACCAACCAACCAACTTAAACTCCAAACTCTGTCCCATCACCAAAACGTTGCATACTTGTGCCTTTCTTTCAAGTAATTCAATTGCAAGTGCTTTGACGAACTCCCAACACTAGTACCCTTTAGACGACACTACACTCGACAAACTCAACAAGCAGCAAAATCCCACCCCTACATAGTACAGATACCTAGATGCCGTAAAGCCTTCTACTCGAATAGCTTTTTCCCTCAGATTGACCAACATTTAAGAGGTGAAGGATAATCTTGATTGAAAACTCGATTAGTTATGTGTCTCATATAAAAATAAAGCGTTAACCCTAAGAAGGTTCCTCTTGATTGATGAGAATTTTTATTGAAGTAAACTGAAATATGAGTATGTTCCCTCTAGTAACATCAATAGATATCCAGTAGATATTTCACTGCTGAAGCAATTCTCTACCTATATAAGAGCCAAGTACGCCCAAGAATGGAGTACTGTTGCCACACCTGGGCAGGAGCTGCTAGAAAGGACTTATCCTGGCTTGATAGACTTCATAGCCTAGTAGGAGATGTCCTTTTCTCTTCCCTGCAACCTCTTTCTCACAGAAGAGATGTTGCGAGTTTGTCTCATGGCAAGTGCTCGACTAATCTCAAATCTATGATCCTCTCTCGCCAAACTTTCACGAGAAACACTCCTCTAGCTTGAAACACTATCAATAATTTCTCCCACTCTTTATCTGCGCCTTAACCTAAACGTAGATTCCATGAACAAAGTTTCTTTCTTAGAACTGCACACTTGTGGAACTCCAGCTGACTACAATATAGTTGTCTTCAAGTCCAACGTAAACAAGTTCTTGATGAGCCGTTCTGCTTAAGTTGACAAAATTACCGAATTTCCATTACGAACTGTTACTATATTGTCCAATTGACTATTGTACACTCTTTAACCCTTATCCTCGAGTGTCTGAGCCTTGATAAGTGATGATGCCTATGTAAAAAAAAAATTGCTGCACTTAGGAATTCCCTTCTTGGTCTCTGTTTCTCTGACTGTACTGACATGCAGAAATTCAATTGTAATGTGAACAGACATCTCGCTACTTAACTCCATACATAATATCCCTGTAAATCTGGGCACAAATAGTAGCCTCTCTCGACTAAGTGGCCTTGAGCCTCGTTTGGGGTGAAATAACAATAATAAAAGAAAGATTGTCGAGTTCTGTTATCACCTGTCAAAGACGTACTGTTGACGCCTTCGTATCAAACAAGAAAGACACCATTTCCTGTTTGTGCTTGTGTTATGTTGATAAATCGCACTATTAATCTCATCTTGGTGTTATTAGCCCAACGTTTCGGTCGCTGTAACCTGCGACCTTCTTCGGGTGTTGAAAACATGCTTCTTTTTTCTCTGCTAAAGAAAAAGAGGATTGGCTCTGCATTACAAGAATTCGAACCGTGGGTTTGAAGGTGGGTCCGTAGATCATAAAGAAAGTTTAATCTTTAGGGGGTCACTAAGATATTTTTAAAAGGCTTTCCTATGACTAAATTTTTCGGGATAACTATACAAATTGTTAAAGTTAGTGAAAAAAATGTTTTACGAAACAGAGGATCGATACCCACGCGAATTTTTTTTTTATGAAGTTACCTCCCTTGGACTGGGTATATGTTTTATTTTTTATTTTTCCGTGATTTTCTAATTAGGGGCGTTCAAATGCAATTTAGTTCTATACTAGGAGGTATTAATCAACATAACACAAGCATTCACATCTCATCTGAAAAATTCAGAATTGCATTATTTTATTGATCTCTAGACGTATTGAATATTAATGGATTTTATTCCATTAATAAATGATAAAGATCATCTCATATACAGGTTTAAAAAGGAAATGTCTTGCTTTTAAGTTTTTACATTCTAACACGTAAAATTTTCATTATTAATGCAATCGCATAGTTAGAGCTTAAGACAGACACACACTAAAATCTCCATTAGTGATGGAAATAATATACTGAATTGATCGAAGTAATAATTTTGGGCTTCAGACAGATCCAGTAAATATCTCACTGCTGATGCAATTCTCTACCTATATATAAGCCAGGTACGTCCAAGGATGGAGTACTGTTGCCACATCTGGGCAGGAGCTGCTAGAAAGGACTTATCTTGCCTTGATAGAGTTCAAAATAGACTTCGTAGCCTTGTGGGGGATGTCCTTTTCTCTTCCCTGCAACCTCTTTCCCACAGAAGATATGTTGCGAGTTTGTCTCTGCTTTATCGTTATTTTCCTGGCATATGCTCGGCTGAGCTCCATTCTATGCCCCCCCCCCTCGCCAAACTTTCACAAGAAACACCTGTCTAGCAGAAAACTAAATGAATGTGAAACGACGTCACCAATAAAGAAATACTATAAAAAGGAAAAGGAGCACACACGTTAGAGTTGTGGATGACGTTCGAGAACACGATCACATGAGTGACGTCACGGCCGTAACAATGAGGAAATAAATGGCGTCGTTACAAAAAAGCGAGTTGAAGTGCTTTTCTATTCTTTTGTCTTCTTTGCGACTGGGGCCACAACGTGTTGGTTCCCGGACATCGTTGCAGTGTCTTTTAATTGTGTTTTTTACATGGTTTGCTGCACTTTGATATGTTTTACCCATAAAACTGATTTATTGATTAATTGATGCAATTTACTTTGAATTACATACGGCGTAGTTTGTCAGCAAACGCTGGTTTTTGTTAGATCAATATGTATCAGTAAAACTGTGTCTGGCCAGTTTCATATGGGTGACCATTTCGGGAATACTAGTTGTTGTTGCATATATACAAGTGTGTATAATATCTCAGCAAGCTGAAAGTCCCTGTCTGGAATAGTTTTAGGTCGCTCTAGGGCAAGGTGTAGCACCTGTTAGACTTCCTCTGATATTCCAGAGGGTTACCATACGGGAAGTAGATGAAGCTCCTAAACCGTAGTAAAGGCAAACTATCAAGGAGAAGAAAACACTAATAAAAAAAATCGGATAGAAAGATTCTGTTAACCTTGTAAAGCAATATATGTAAAAAAAAAAAAAAAAAACAATCTGTTGTAAGCGCAAATGCCTCTTCAATACAAATCAAAAGAAAATTGAGTTCCAATCTATAGGCTCTCCTCGTCAAACTTTCACGAAAAACACTCGTCTAACTGAAACCATTATCAATAATTTCCCCCACTCTTTATCCGTGCCTAAACCTAAACATAGATTCCACGAACAAAGCTTCTTTCTTAGAACTGCACGCCTGAGGAATGGTCTTCCGTATTCCTGCTTTTCAACTGACTACAATGTAGTCGTCTTCAAGTCCAACATTAACAAATTCTTGATGAGCTATCCCCTTTAAGTAATCCAATTAATTAAATTCCCACTACTGAAGTAAAATGAAACATATATATATATATATATATATATATATATATATATATATATATATATGCATATATATATATAAATATATATGTGTGTGTGTGTGTGTATATATATATATAATTATTTCTACAACCAGACTACGCCGCAGCTCACAAGAGCAATGACAGCTAATAAACCGCAATAAACAATAGAACTTTCAGAATGTAAGAGAATATGTAATTATTTCCACAGTCAGAAACGACACAGTTCACAAGCTACACACACATATACACACATATAAATATATATGTATTTACATATATACATATATATATATATATAATTATATATATATATATATATATCTACATATATATATAATTATATATATATATAAATATATGTATTTATATATATAATTATATATATAAATATATGTATTTATATATATAATTATATATAAAATTATATAAATAATTATATATATAATTATATAATTATATATATAGTGAATGAATGACAAAAGTCTATATTCCAAAGTTCATGATGTTGACCATCTTATAATTTATTCCTTTAATTCTGTTGACATTTACAATTCGCGACAGTATCTGTTTCATAGCGCAAAATCAATCACTTAATTATTATATCAATCAGTGAATCTATTTTACCCTCACTCATCAGAAAAAATAGCAACAATCAATCCGTCCAAAGTAAATGAAGTGTGTTTCGACATGGTTAAAATCCGAAGATTGGAAGAGAAGCTGCAAATACCTTTAATAAGTTTTCATTTTGTAATTTTAGAAATAAAGTCACTAAACCCAATTATTCGTACAAACAAGTTCTATTAATTTAGGAATATCCTGGCAAAATGTTCTAATATGATAATTAGTGAATTTATTAGTACTAATTTATGCATGAATACTTGTGAAAAAATAACGTCAATAATTATAATCGATTATACATGTTTGCATATACTAAACTAAACTAAAAAAAACTGTTTACAATTTACAGTTAGATTAAATTATTTATTAATTTGAATTTGAAACAATACATACACTTTATTACTAATTCAATTATAATTCTTAGCATAAGTTAATTGTAAACACATAATTCCGTTTTGTTGAAATTTATAATTTTGCTAAATAATCTTTACCGGCAATTGTTTACCTTAAGTGTAAAAATTTATGTTTATATATATATTATTATATATTTATGTATTTACATATGTATAGTTTTATATATATATATATATATATATATATATATATATATATATACATATATATATATACGTATATATTTATATATGCATGTATTTGCATATATATAATTATATATATATATATGTATTTATATATAGTTTTATATATGTATTTACATATATATAGTCTTATATATGTATTTACATATATATAGTTATATATATATGTATTTACACACACATATATATAATTATATAGTAAGTTATGAAAATATATATGGCAATTTAGCTACACAGAATATTCCGCGTTTCATTCTCGTGAGTATTCTTAAGGCTCATGTGAAAATCTGTGGTTGTCGTGCGTTTATATATACGCACATGCTATTGAGTTTTTTGTAAGCCAATCAGCTTTGTAGTTGCCACTTTGTATGTGTGTGTTTGCCAGTGAGTTCGTTCCCTATGGACTCGAAAACAACTAGGCCGATTTTTAGGAAATTTCACAGGAAGATATCCATGAGCCTGGCAGTGTTCTTAAGTAGGTTTTGTATTGGAATGGCGTCGATAAGTATCGATAATCGAACGAATTCGATGTAAGAAGTAACAGCGATTTTGACCAAATTAACACCTTATACAACCTAACATTATAAAATCAACAGTAGATTGTTTATATGACAAGAGTGCGTTCGAAATGGATGTTTCTGCTTTAAGCACAATTTTATCGTGATAATAAAATTAGTAACACAATACAGCAAAGTATATAACTCACATGTATATAATCAAATAACATTGTAAATAACACCGTTAGGGTGGGGCATATACCGTAACCAGGTGCCGCAAAAACATCGTATTCCACATCGTAACCGGAAAAAACCGTATCCTAGATCTACCGTATCTACTGTGCTTGACGATGCCCGGAAAACTCGTCCCGGGAAAACTCGTATTTTCAATCGATATTTATTCAATAAGGGACCAGTTTTTCTACCTAGCAAAAGGGGACGACTTTTCCGGGGTCGAGTTTTCCGGGTACGAGTTTTCTGGTGACGAGTTTTCCGGAGACAAGCTTTCCGGAGACGAATTTTCCGGAGACGAGTTTTCCTAAATTCGTGCTTGACTTTTTCATTTTAAACTTAAATTGAGCCCTTATCACCGCACAAGCAGTAAAGCCAGGCATATAATATCAACAGTATGTTCTTTGATATGACAAGTGCGTTCGAAATTAATTATTCTGTTTAGAGCACAGTTGAAGCATGCTACTTGACTTTTGTATTATAATTTGTAATTCAAGCAATAATATATAAAAATAACTGTATAATATCAACAATAGGTTCTCTACAGTGCAACCTAGACTGCAATGTATTGTGGACTAAGTCACTGCGGGGAGGCATGTGAAGCTTCCTAATGGTTCACCGCGATGTGTCTCTTATTAGAGCAGGCAATCAATCGATTTTATTTAAAAATGACGATTTCGCCGATTTAGATGAGAACAAAAAGTGTGAAAAATTTGTTGATTATCATCCAATGCCGGGCAACGTTGGGTATCCCTGTTAGTATATATATATATATATATATATATATATATATATATATATATATATATATATATATATATATATATATGAAATTTATTTATGCAAACATTGATGGCTACATATGTGCATACATGTTTCTGTAATCACCCGCGTTGGGGGATTACGTCTTCAGGCCAAGAATTATCGTCGAGAACAATCTTGGCCTGAATACGTAACCCCCCCAACGCGGGTGATTACAGAAACATGTATGCACATATGTAGCCATCAATGTTTGTATAAATAAATTTCATATACCTGCTCTGTTCACTCATTGAGCACTCTTTGGTAGACACATGTTGTTTCATTGGATGTACTTCTAGGAAACTAAACTCTACTGGCTAAATAAATAAATAAATAAATAAATAAATATATATATATATATATATATATATATATATATATATATATATATATATATATATATAATGAAACATCGCCGTTTGCTTGTGGTAACCCATCACCTTTTTAGCTGAACTATCCCGTTTTCTTAGACGACCCCCGTCGAGAATATCTGCTTGTCGATCTAAATATTGGAAACAGTAATGTGTCTCGGCATCGCATTGATGCTAAACTTAAAGGTCGACACCATGTTTCTGGGAAAATGT
The DNA here is from genome assembly GCF_053919585.1 of Euprymna scolopes. Taxonomy (NCBI): domain Eukaryota; kingdom Metazoa; phylum Mollusca; class Cephalopoda; order Sepiida; family Sepiolidae; genus Euprymna; species Euprymna scolopes. Next base: position 79,554,286 of record NC_136517.1, read on the forward strand.
CACTGAGAATTACAGTGTAGCGCCCCCCCCCCCGCTTCCATCCCAGACAAGCAAGCAGTGTTTGCAATGAAGCAAACCTTTTCAAATATTTATACAATGGTATCAAGCCCTCGGCGAGAAAGAGTTTCAAAACAGCCATGTCTCTTGGTGAGACGAGGCAGTCTATCTACTCCAGTGATGACACAACGTCGAAGAAAACAAGATGGCACACTATCGCTCTCCACGCACACTCTATTCCCCTCCCCTCAAAATTAATCTAACATCTATATACTGTATTTGTCTTAGTCTGTCTGTCCATACCAGCTTTTTGTGTGTTTTTTTTACACGGGTCACCACGTATCAAGGCCCGGATGCCACTCGAGGATAAGGATGAATGTGTGTACAGTAATCATTCGGACAATAGCGTAGTAATTGTTATTTGTGGAAATTTGGTAAAATTAGATCATTTAAGAGGACCGTTCAATTAGCACTTGTTTACATTGGACTTGAAGACGACAATACTATTGTCAGCTGAAAAGCAGACCAGCAAACAGAATTCCACAAGCTGGCGGTTCTAGGAAAGACGCTTTTTTCATCGAATCCATTTTTAGGTTAAGGCACCGATAAAGAGCGGGAAAACATTTTTATACTGGTTTTGGGTCGACGACTGTTTTTTTTTCTGTTTATTTGTTTGTTTGTTTTTCATTGGTAAGGAGGCATACATTGGAGCTCAGTCGAACATTTGCCAAAAAATAACGATAGAGCAGAGACACGCTCGCAAAGTCTTTTTTGTGGGGAAGGGTTTGCAGAGAAAAGAAAAGGACATTACCTATCAGAATACGAGGTCAGTTTTTAACTCTAATAAGGCAGGATAGGTGTCTCCGAGCGGCTCCTGCCCAAGTGTGGCAACATCTTTCCCAGAATTCAATATAAATAAATAAAAACAAAAAATATCGAACAATTCTTTACGATGTGTGGCACAATGATGTATCTCCCATTTTGGGTAAGCTGGGTGCTTCTACATTAATAAACCTTGTGCCTAACTTGTTCTTTACTGATGATGAAGTGAAAACGTGTCATGCAGGTGCTTTGTGATTTTGAAAATGTGAGAACATATCAACTAGGTTTGACTGTCAATTGTTTATGAAATTTTGGTCAAAGGTCAAAATAATTCGAGAAAAGTCAGGCTTGCATGCGGGAAGCTGAATTTAAAACACAACATTGCGTTGAAATGCATATTTCTCTCTCTCTCTCTCTCTCTCTCTCTCTTTCTCTCTCTCACACACACACACACACTCTCTCTCTCTCTCTCTTTCTCTTTCTTTCACTCCCTTTCTCTCTCTTTCTTCATTGAAAGAGAGAATTGAATATGATTGTATGGTTTTATACAGTTGAGGCTTGGATTCTGTCTTTATTTAAATATGCTCCGCCAGTGTTAAACGTAAAATAAATAAAACAAAACAATGTTCAAACTTTATGAATATCTCTCTTTTTATGTCTTTCACCCTCTTTCTCTCTCTCTCTCTCTCTCTCTCTCTCTCCTTCGGTCACTCTCTTTCCCCTCTCTTGCAATGAAGAAGAGGGAAATTGTAATTCTATTGTTTTAAACATTTGAAGCTTGCGCCTTGTACAGAACAGGCGCACAAATATAGCAGTTTTGCTGCACGCATAGATCGACGACGAAATATGCCCTTTCATCGTTAAACGTAAAATAAATTAAATATTTTTATAAAAATGCACTTGTTCGCTATTTTTGTACAAGCGTTCGATTTCAGCATGCGGTTCCTGCCATTAGTACTGACGATTGGAATGCTATTTGTACCGATACAATGCAGATTCAAGAAGCGGCCCATGCCAGCCGGTTATAGCCGACGACATCTCAACCTGTTGCTGTTTCCATGTGTCTATCGTTTGATATCGTTTTTCCTCCAGGAAAACTGAATGCGTTCCAAGGACGTTCCTCAACCAATAACTCTCCCCGGCAAACGATAATTTCATATTTAACCAATAACTGTCCCCGGAACGAAAATTTCATATTAAAAAAAAAATCACATCAATTGATTAATAAGCGCTATGCTTTTTGTGCGAAATTTCCACATTTTTAAGCAAAATCGACGACGTCATCATTTTTTGTACAATTGCACACGATTAAACTGTATGTAAATTTGACGAAAAAAAATAATGCAAGTAACATATTTTTTGTGTGTTTTATTTTGATATTTACACAAATATATTTAGCTAAAAATACAAATGTATTATTTTAAAATATTTATATAGTTATTTACCCACTTGTCTAATATTTTTCTTATTCAGTAAATATACTTATTGAAACAAATGTATTTAGATATGTTACGTTATAACGATATAACGATATCTGTTGTGGTGGACTACCTGTGTTATCTAGAAATGAACTGGTTTATGCACAATAATCCGCCCTCGCCAATCTTTCACTAGAAACACCCGTCTAGCTGAAGCCACTGTCAGTAATTTTTCCCACTCTTTATCTGTGCCTAAATCAAAACATAGATTCCATGAACAAAGCTTCTTTCTTAGAAGTGCACGCTTGTGGAACTCTCTTCCGTTTGCCTGTTTCCCACCTGACTACAACTTGGATGTCTTCAAGTCCAACATAAACAAATTCCTGATAAACCGCCCCCTTAAGTAAGACACTTTATCAAATCTCCATTGATAACGATTACTACGATATTGTCCCATTGATTACTGTACACGCAATAACCCTTATCCCCAAGTGGCTTCCGGGCCTTGATAAGTGGTGACTTCCTTGTAAAAAAGAAAAAAAAATACCGGAAGATAAAATCGTATGGCGGAAGTCGATATCCGGTTACGTTCGTCACTTTAAATACATGCTTTTTTCTTCTATTTTACAGAAAAATTGTACATAAATTCCATCACATAATCTGGGGATGTTTTAAGTAGATAAACGCCATGGAGAGAATGAGGTATTATGTTGATAGTGCTTAGGTTAGGGCAAATAATAAAGTCTGAGATAAATGCATAGAAATTAGTTTAGATGACCCTCGAACCCTTCTTCACCCCCTACTTGGTCTTGTGCCTAAGTAACTTGGCTCCAAATGAGGCTCTTGTAGTAGATAATACCAAGCACTAAATATTGATATCCGGTATATACTGTTTGTATACTAGACTGGCGGCTGAAGTGTGGTGTCTGCTCAGATGCTGCACTCAAATTAATTGTATTTAGTCAATGGAGGGGAAAACCATTCCATACTAAGACAAGTTTTTTTTTTTTTTTTTTGCAAACTGCCAAAGTGGCTCCTTTTGTAGGGAGCTGGTTTTCTCCCACATTAAAAATGACCTTGTGTCACATTTTGTTTTACGTTGGGAAGAAATAGATATCAATCGGTATCCGGTAGACCAACCAAAGTAGCTCGTCAGCTGAACGAACAACCCTCACTTGTCTGTTTCTGTCAATTCATTTTACTATATTACCGTGTTCTGTTTTCCTCGTGACCTCTTAGACAGGGACACTAAGATAAATTCCTTCTCCGTTATGGGCTTCCATATTTTAGGGGTTAAAAAGCCGCCATAAACCTAAGGTACTAGTGAAATTTGGCTGTTAACGGGTCAAATTTCAAAGATTTGATCTTTGAAAACTCTATCAAACTCCTCCGCCAATTTTGTGTCTAAAAACTTGGAATTTTAGATGTAGGTTACTTGGACATGGATCAAACTTTTTAATTTGATTTGAGCCCAAAGTAATAAATATTAAGGAGTCAAAACTGGGGTCAAAGTTTTTAAAAATTCGACAAAAAAAAAACACGCTATCAATTTACCCACAGTAGAATTTTCACAGCCCATTGTTCTATCATTGATGCTAAGCGACGACGTGAAAAAAAATGGCTTTACCAATAATGGATAAATTAAAATAACGGTTTCGATTATCGATTATCGGTAATTATCGGGGGTATTCTGAGACAAAAACTTTACAAGAATCGCTCCATGACTTATACGCTAAAGTTCTGTAAATTTTTAAAGAAAATCTGTTCAGCCGTTTCGAACAATTTTTACCTTACTCAATGAATATCCGTGCATATTATTATTTCCTTGTATTTTTTGAATCATTCAAATTACGGTTCCCATCTTGGATGTCATTCTCACAATGTTCCAGCTGATGTAACCTCCGACCTTCTTAAAATACATTACGTCAAACTCGGGAATTTTGCTGTCCAACTCAGCATCCTTTATTTCATGCGAATAGTAGCATGAGCACTTCTGCATGCCAGTGTCATATCAGCAACAGAGGCGAGTTATCGAACCCCGTTCTTCGAAAGAGAAATGACACCTAGCGGCTATTATGTGAACCTCAAATATAAACAAGTGTTTACGATAATGAAAAAATATATAATAATGAAATAAATAACACAAAAATATAGGAAAATCGAAACATTTATTGTATAAAAAATGTATCAAAATATGATTTTTATGTATTAATATATATTTTTTTTTCTATTAGTGATTTAATGTATCGAAATATAATTTTAGTTTGTTAATGTAGCAAAATAGAATTTTTGTTTGTTAATGTAGCAAAATAGAAGTTCAGTTTGTTAATGTAGCAAAATATAATTTTAGTTTGTTAATGTAGCAAAATATAATTTTAGTTTGTTAATGTAACAAAATAGAATTATTGTTTGTTAATGTAGCAAAATATAATTTTAGTTTGTTAATGTAGCAAAATAGAAGTTCAGTTTGTTAATGTAGCAAAATATAATTTTAGTTTGTTAATGTAGCAAAATACAATTTTAGTTTGCTAATGTAACAAAATATAATTTTACTTTTTAAAAGAAGCAACATATAATTTTAGTTTTTAATGTAGCAAAATATGATTTTAGTTTGCTAATGTAGCAAAATACAATTTTAGTTTTTAAATCAAACAAAATATAATTTTAGTTTGTTAATGTACCAAAATATAATTTTAGTTTGTTAATGTAGCAAAATATAATTTTTGTTTGTTAATGTAGCAAATATAATTTTAGTTTGTTAATGTAGCAAAATATAATTTTAGTTTGTTAATGTAGCAAAATATAATTTTAGTTTGTAAATGTAGCAAAATATAATTGTAGTTTGTAAATATAGCAAATATAATTTTAGTTTTAAATGTAGCAAAATACAATTTTAGTTTGTTAATGTAACAAAATATAATTTTACTTTTTAAATGAAGCACAATATAATTTTAGTTTGTTAATGTAGCAAAATATAATTTTAGTTTTTAAATCTAACAAAATATAATTTTAGTTTGTTGATGTAGCACAATATAATTTTAGTTTGTTAATGTAGCAAAATATAATTTTAGTTTGTTAATGTAGCAGAATATAATTTTTGTTTTTTAATGTAGCAAAATATAATTTTAGTTTGTTAATGTAGCAAAATAGAATTTTAGTTTTTTAATATAGCAAAATATAATTTTAGTTTGTTAATGTAGCAACATACAATTTTAGTTTGTTAATGTAGCAAAATAGAATTTTAGTTTGTTAATGTAGCAAAATATAATTCGAAATCGAAACATATTACGCCCCCCCCCCAACAAAGTAAAAACATTAAAAGTTTTGAGTCCAGCTATGTTTTGACCAGGACGAATATTCTCGCCAATCGGAATCGGGAATCTAAAAGATCGGAACTTTTGGGTTGGTATTTAAAACGCAAATCTTTGAACCTGATTTTTGAGTCGAAAAATAAGTCTTTAAAAAGGTGGTTGAACCTTAATTTTCTATTGCTGGTATAAATAATAAAAGGATAAACATTTATTGATGTAAAATCACCAGGAAACTAATGTAAAAATTGTGCTGGAAAAGGGTACGGTAAAAATGGCACCGGTAAAAATGGCACGAGTAGATAAATAGGACAAAACGACGCAAATAAAAAATATTTGCTTTGAATCGGGAATTTAGAGCAGATCCAATAATTGTATCGGAATCATGTTGAAAACATTAGAATCGTCCCATCACTAAATGTAATTGCTCAATATATGTTACCCTGACATAGGCTGACATATATTCGGTGGGTTTTTAACACTATTTTGTATATTTTTTATTTTTAACTCATTTTCCAATACTTACCGTGTTCAGCAGAGTGTCCGGCGCCATTTAAAATTTTCCAATAGATCGGTAAACACTGAATGGTTTTCGAGCTGATAAACATGTTACATTAAATAAAAACACTAAAAAATTATCCAGTTAGGTAGAAAAGTAACTTATCTTGTCTTTGATAACATTTATTTGTTATATATATTCTTTTGGCAAGTTTTTCGAATCTATGCGTATAGTAATATAACCCAAAACTCCTGATATAGTATGACCCAAGTAACTCGAATGTAAGAGAATTCTCTTATATCCGGGTTACACTGTAATACCAGTAGTGGAAGCAAAATCAAATTTTAAAAAAAGATAATTTAACAAAGCGTTCTTAGCATGGGGAAATATGTACAGATTTTCCGATTCCAATACAGATTTGGATACCCGATTAATCGTCCCAACACTAGCTAAAAGCTACGGGTAAGTGTTTCTTTGTTCAGGGAGTCATCTGATTTTCACCCAGAAAGATGCGCACATTTGGCACGGCTAAAACCCACCGAACGTGGCAATTTCCGAATCTCCCCTTAAAAAAAAATAAAAGCAAAGGGTTTAAGGGGCCTCCGCAGTTAACTAATCTTATTTCAAATTTATCTTCCTCAAAGGAGGCAAATAAAAAAATTTAAGACAACTAGCCGACAAATCCCGGTTCTTGCAAAGTCACAGGTGCGACCCACTCCAAAGCGGAGATTAACAAAGTTGGAGGATCCGAGAACTGCGCCGCCAATCTTTTGTGAGCTTGAAAAGAGCCGACCATGTTTTATGGGAGTTAAGAGGTTTTTTAATAACTAACTCTCGGCTCAGTACTTGATAAGTGCTGACCCCGGGGGCATGAGTCAATAGTCGAGCCTCGAAATGGGCCGACATCAAACCAGTTTTCCTTGTTGATAAGAACGGCTTCATGTAGCCAGGGTCGTAAATGTTCTTGCGTTGCCGAGATACGAGGCTCTTCTTAACTGCTTGCCGTTGGCAAGGGATTCTGAGATGAAAAATGAAGAGGAATAGTCATAAAAAAATGCGAAAAAGATAAGAACAGAGAGAGAGAGAGAGAGAGAGAGAGAGAGAGAGAGAGAGAAAGGGACAGACAGAAAGAGAGACCGAGAGAAGGAAAGGGAGAACGGGGTAGATGGGAAAGAAAGCTAAAGAGAGAATTAGTGGCCTGGCAAGGCTACAGGGGAGACAACTGAAGCAGTAGCAGTGTCAGAAGTCACCATTAAAAATGCGTGATAAAAACTTGAATAATTAGACTTACTATCTTTCGAAGCTTATAACTACTTGAAAAATGTAATTTAAACCCTAATCTTTTTCAATAAAAGGAGCAAAGACAAAATTTTATAATAATAACAGGTTTCATAGCAAAATATGAAATATTTGTTCGGTATTTTTTTAGTTTACCGACCCCTCGGCATTCACCTTTAATTTGTCGACTTTTATAAGATTTCGTGTCCGTTGAGAACGAATATCGCATTTATTTTTTCGCAAACAAGTAGTTATCCATATTTAAAGACATTCAGTATCCATCGTAATCACTATTGTTTTTTTCTGGCGGCCATCTTGTTTCACATTTAGGAAAAAACGACAAAAAGAACCAAACGGAGCCAAATGGGCCAAAACATGCCTACCACCCTAACATTTCTCGGCTTCAAGGCCGAAATGACCCCCCCCTTCACCCTTCCGGATATTTTTCCGCTTCCCGATATCGAAACGGACAATCTTTTTTTTTTTTCACTTTCTTAATTATATTCAGTGTTTTCACTTTCTTACTAAACTGCGCACGCGCATAGTCTCTTGACGTTTCACAATGTTGCATAAATACATGGCGGACATTTTAAATGACAAATATTTTTCATAAAATAAAAAGTTTTCACTTCATTTAAGAGTAAAAATATTGCTGTAAGAAAGTGTTCACAAGCGGTTTAAAAAAGCATATTTTAAAAAAATAAAAAAATCATATTTTTATTATTTTTTAAAAATCTTTAATAGTTTATTTTGGAAGTATATCCATTAAGAAATTAAACAACCCACTTTAAAAAGAGAAATTATGAGTTTTGTATATTTTATTCGCAGTTTTGTGTTAGGGGTGTCAAAAATTCTCAAAAAATTCTTACACACCTACTGAAGCAGCAAAACTGAAGCTGGCCTGCAAGATATTATACAAATATCTATGCGTGAGGTCGCCAAGCTAATCAAGAACCTTGATTCCAGTAAAGCAACTGGCCCTGATGGCATTCCAGTTATAGTGCTGAAAAAGCTCCAACCAGAACTTGCCCCCATACTTACAAAACTGTTTAAGCATTGCCTTAAGGAGAAGTGCTTTCCACCACCCTGGAAAACCTCATCAGTATGCCCTGTATTTAAGAATTCAGGTGAAAAGTCATCTCTATTTTAGTACAGACCAATCAGTCTCCTGTGTGTCATGAGTAAGTTGTTGGAATCCATATTAAATAAAGAAGTAGTCAACCACTTCAACAGAAACAACCTTCTTAGTGACATGCAATATGGTTTCCGCTCTGCAAGATCTACAGCAGATGTGCTTACGGTTATATCACATAGGATTAGTGAATCCCTTGACAAAGGTTTCCAGGGCAATTGCTCTTGACATATCGAGGTCTTCGATAAGGTATGGCATAAAGGCCTACTTCACAAGATTTCCAGCTACGGTATTACTGGAAATGTTTTCTCAATTATTAAATCATTTCTCTCTGATAGTTTCATAAGATTAGTGGTTGATGGGCAGAAATCAGAGGGCCACAGTATTAATGCTGGAGTCCCCCAGGGGTCCATCCTGGGCCCAACTCTCTTCCTGATCTACATCAATGATCTCCCAAAACACATACTTAAATAATTCGTTGACTTCTATGCTGATGACACGACCATCTATGGCAACACATCAAACGCCGTAAATGACAAAGTTCTCTCTAATTCTCTCTCCTCTGATCTTGAGCACGTGGTACAATGGGAGAAGAGGTGGCTGGTCACTTGTAATGCATCCAAAACCAAACTTCTATCTTTACATCATCAATGCTCTGATCCCCATCCGACATCAATTGAAATGGATGGCTCTCGTCTTGGAGAGGCTCCATGTTTTGACAAGCTTCTGTGTTTGACCTTTATTCCTGATCTGAAATGGAACACGTACATCAAATCTATTGCCAGGGACGCTGGCAAAATGGTGGGATCCTTCTACCGCTCCTGAAGATATCTCACTACTGATGCAATTCTCTATCTGTATAAAAGCCAAGTACGTCCAAGGATGGTGTACTGCTGCCACATCTGGGTAGGAGCTGCTAAAAACAGCCTATCCTACCTTGGCAGAGTACAAAATAGACTTTGTGGTTTAGTGGGGGATGCCTTTTTCTCTTCCCTGCAACCTCTTTCCCACAGAAGAGACGTTGCGAGCCTGTCTTTGTTTTGTCGCTATTTCCATGCCAGGTGCTCGTCTGAGCTCCAATCCCTCGTCCCCCCCTCGCCAATCTCTCACGAGAAACACCCGTCTAGCTGAAACTACTGTCAATAAGTTTCCCCACTCTTTATCTGTGCATAAATCCAAACGTAGATTCCATGAGCAAAGCTTCTTTCTTAGAACTGCACGCCAGTGGAACTCTCTGCCGCTTGCCTGTTTCCCACCTGACTACAACTTGGACGTCTTCAAGTCCAACATAAACAAATTCCTGACAAACCGCCCTCTTAAATAAGACACTCTATCAAAACCCCCAATTCTAATGATTACTACAATACTATCTCATTGATTACTGTACACGCAATAACCCTTATCCCTGAGTGGCCTTCGGGCCTTGATAAGTGGTGACCTCCATATATGTATATATATGTATATATATATATATATATATATATATATATATATATATATATTACCATGGGGTCCCGATTTCGAATCTCGCTAGCTTCAGCCACTGATGAGTCGCAGATGACGAAACGCGTGTCAGTGGATAATTATATTTTAAAAACGTATCGCACAAACAAAAACAAATAAAATAACATCTACGTAAATCGCGATATAGCCAAATAGTCGTGCGAGATGGTTCAGTGCTAGGAGTTTAGGCTTTTTACCATGGGGTCCCGATTTCGAATCTCGCTAGATTCAGCCACTCTTATGAGTCGTAGACGACGAAACACGTGTAAGTAGATAATTAAGTTTTAGAAAAAATATATATATGCCCTCCCCATTTGGGGGTACCAAATTGGTAAAAGGAAAAATTATTCCTAACTCGCATTTAGGTAAAAATGCACCTTCGTATAAATAATTGAATTCATTGAAAATATATCGCAAAAACAAATAAAATAACACCCACACCCACACACACACACACACACATATATATATATATATATATATATATATATATATATATATATAATTTAAAGGAGATTAGAACAATAGTCTAAAGAGCAGAGTGTATTTTAATGTAATAGTGAAATTACTAGTTTAATTAAAATACAGGAAAGAAAAAGTGCTCGTTGTAATTAATAAATATATATATATATATATATATATATATATATATATATATATATATATATATATATATATATATGAGGACAATAAGAAAAAAATAAAGTCACAAAATCTATATATTGGTAAATATAGATTTATACATTTATTCAATAAGGATACACAGACATTTAGTTAGAGGGGACTCTTTATGCCAAGGCATTTCGAAGCCTATATAAGCTCCAATGAAACTTGTTGAGGTTTATATTATGCCGATAAGTTTCCTCAATCTCTACTCTTAACTTACTAAGCTATATATATATATATATATATATATATATATATATATATATATATATATATATATATATATATATAACCTTATTAAACATTCCAAAATCATAGAAATATACACTTAATTCACATTCATATTGTTTAAATTACCGCGTCTTACACGTTTTTCGTTGAACAGCATAAACCAAACAAATCACCATTAGTTCATCAAAGTATAATCTGCAAAGTTTTTTTTCTTTTGTTAAAAAAACAAAACATAAGTAATTTGAACATTTAAAAATGTTAACACTCTAATAAAAACAGTAAAAAAAATTACTTGTTATAAACATTAAAGACACACAGGTATGCAGAAGAAAGGAAAAGAAGTTTTGTTCGCAGACCACGAGTTGAACAGGCTAATTCTTTACGCCATATTTGAATTCATACTGAGTTATCAGCCTTACCAAATGTTACATATTTATTTGTGAGGTGAAAAACAAAAAAATAAGAATAAAAACTAATAAAGAAACTCTAAAAAATACAAGAATAGTAACAATAATAATAATAATAATAATAATAATAATAATAATAATAATAATAATAATAATAATAATACGCTCTAAAAACGTTGAATGAAATAATTAGTAGTAACAAAAGAAATATTAAATCTGGGGTTTGTGTTACTATACATATAGATTCGAAAAAGAGGACAAAAAATATACAACAAATAAATGTTACCAAAGGCAAGATAAGTTACTCTTCTACCTATCTGGAAAAGTTTATAGTGGGTTTATTCACTTTCAAACGTGTAATCGGTTCGAAAATCATGCAGTGTTTATCGATATATTTTCAAAAGAAAAATGTCGGCATGCTCATTGTTGAATGCGGTAAGTTTGGGCAAATGAGTTCAAACAAACAAATTATACAAAATACTGTTAGAAACCCACCGAATATATGTCCACCTATGTCACGGTAACATATATTGCGTGAGTGTCTAGCAGTTTTTTTTATAATTTTTTTGTTTAAACACGTTTTCCCAAACTTACCGTGTTCAACAGCACCCATGCCGCCATTTGCAATTTTCAAATACATCGGTAAACACTGTATATTTTTCAAGCCGAATAAACACGTTACATTAAATAAAAACACGAAAATATGATCCAGTCAGGTAGAAATGTAACTTGCTTTACATAACATTTACTTGTTATGCATTTGTTTTTTGACAATTTTTCGAATCTATGTGTATAGTAAAACAAACCCGAAATCTGTAATGTTAGGAAAGTTCCTATTTCGCAGCTTTCGGAAGCGTTTTGAGTGAATGAATAATAATAATAAATAAATAAAAATAGAAATACGATATTTGATTTTTAAAATGGTTTTATCTTATTTGGATAATAAAAATGGAAATCAAATTGTATTCAGCTAGAAAGCAGGCAAACGGAAGAGAGTTCCACAGATATGCAATTCTAAGAAAGAAACTTTGTTCATGGAACCTACGTTTAAGTTTAGGCACAGATAAAGAGTGTGGAAAATTATTGATAGTAGTTTTGGCTAGACGAGTGTTTTTGCGTGAAAGTTTGGCGAGGGGGGGCATAGAGTTAAGCTCAGACGAGCACCTGTCATGAAAATAACGATAAAGCAGAGACAGGCTCGCAACGTCTCTTTGTGAGAAAGATGTTGCAAGGAAGAGAAAAGGGCATCCCCCACTAAGATATGAAGTCTATTTTGAACTCTGCCAAGGCATGATAAGCTGCTTCTAGCAGCTCCTGCCCAGATGTGGCAACAGTACTCCATCATTGGGCGTACCTGAGCTTTCTATAGGTAGAGAATTGCATCAGCTACTGGAGCGGTAGAAGGATTCCACCGTTTTTCCAGCGGCCTTGGCAACAGATTTGATATACGTGTTCCATTTCAGATCAGGAGTCAATGTCAAGCTCAGATCCTTGTCAAAGCATGCAGCCTCCCTAAGACGAGAACCATTCATTTCAGTTGATGCCAGATGAGGATCAGAGCGGTGTTGATGTAAAGATAGAAGCTTGGTTTTAGATGCATTAAAAGTAACCAGCCACCGCTTTCCCCATTGTACCACGTGACTAAACACTATCTTCTAGTGTCTAGGGTCTCTCTGTACAGCTGGTTGCCATAACAACCTGAAATGAGTATATTTTTCTCTAAAAGTAAACCCTGACCAAATATTTAAAACCACATAGTATTCACTGTCCAAATAAGATCTCCTCACGATGGCTAATTCACATTAGCTTTTACGAGTAATGGTGCACTTTCCCCAAGCTGGATACTCTACCAGACTAGATAAAATCTTGTCCTGGAATCCAATAAGACCAAGAGGCCAAAACGAAAGATATACTGCAACATATGACAATGTTTAATTGGGCAGACGGGAATTATTTTCTCAATTTATTTACTAACTCAGTGTTTGAGAGATAAAGAACTTTAACGGAACATTCAAATATCTATGTACTTCAAGTGTTAGTCCCACGTAGTGGGCTCCTAAATTTCAGAGAACTGCAACTGAAGAAAAATAAAACAAAAAAGTGACTGGGTTCTATATTAATTTGGAATACTAACTTTAAAGATACTTTTTTATATTAAAACTAGTCTACGGCGTCACTTTATTGAGACAAATTACCAAGGTCATGCTGAAAATGCCTAATCTCAAATGAAATAAATAAATTGTATATTGTTCATAGGATCTAAATGAATCCGTTAATTAAGCAAATACTTATAAATCTACGTCATACATACTTATTCTACTGTATCTTTCCTTAATATAGAATCCGCCCTTAATTCCCTACGTTTGTTACATAAGAATGGCTGTCCCCTTCTCATATAAATAAAAGAGCAAAGTAGGTAAGTGAAAATGATATTAGGAAAAGGCTAGAATCGAACCCAGTAGACAAGTGTAAAAAATAATAGATATTGAAATCTTAGGAATGCAGAACGATTGGCATTGTTCTCGCAAATAACTAATATTATTTATGTCAGAGATAAAGCGATTGTCCATTCTTTTAGAAATAACTTGATATTAAATATGTCAGTTAAAAGAATGGACAATAAAAAAGTTGAAAATGTTAAGCAACAAATAGGTTAAATGATACAATTTAATTTACAGATTTCTTTTGTTTATCAGATTAAATACATTTTTATTTTAAATACACGTGCAAAGGACACGGGTAAATTAAAACGTGATAAAGTCATGTTCGTTGACCACACTTCTGACGTCATAAAGAAAGGAGATTCTCAATATATTGAGACAGGATTCGAGGTTCGAGACAGCGATAGAATCAGTTAGATATGAGAGTCGGACAGCGACTTAGTGAAGCTTAGAGGCGAAAGGGGGAAGTGGAGACCATGAAGTCATACAAGCTTTATAAAGAATCACGATCTATATTTTGTAACTGTTTGTCTTCGTGTCGTCGTAAATGTACATTGTATAACCCCTCCAAGTATTGTCTGACCCCTCCTTCCTTCATCATAAGTAATGTATCAGCCTTCTGAGGTAAAAGAACTGTATTACACATGCCTTCAATAATGTATCTCTCAGAATATAAATGTCATTATTATTTATTATGACTCCACACTGAGTACGTGCTACGCAACACATTATTATTAGTCACAGTGTAATTACGACCTAAGATTTTATTTTATTTTATATTTTATTTTATTTTTACTTTATTTTTATGATACCTATTCTACTTTAATTTATTATGTGTCATTTGTTGTTATCAACCTCCGGTAGTTTCGTCCAGAGGGGAAAATTCTGGCTCCTTTAAGATAAACATATTCAAGTTATCCAAAAGCTCTCAATTAAATGCGAATATTCACTAACTGAGATTTTATTAAGACCAATAACATCAGTATCTTTAAAATTTAATAAACCGATTGTTATATTTTTAAATACTTCCATATCCAACCTATCTTCAAGATTATCTAAGCAATGAATAATTTATGGATCAAATTTGACTTAGAAAGTTCGCAGGTATTAACATTCTTACACATAAACCTCATTTGAAAAGGGTTTTTAAGAATTCTTATTTATTTATTTATATTAGCATTAATCATCTATTTAATCTGCTTACTTCAGATACTCTAACAAATACTATCTTTATTATATATTAAATTTTTATAGCATACTTTGTAAAATTTTCCTTGGATGAAACGCTTTTCTATCTTATATATATATATATATATATATATATATATATATATATATATATGTACTGGGTGTCTCAATAAAATGTATACACTCTTTAAATTATCTCAACTTGCTACATGAATACGCTCTGCCACGTTCCAAAAAGATGTTTAGGAATAAAGAATGGCACTTCCAGCAGGATGGAGCACTTTTCCATTATCATCATGACGTAAGAGCATATCTTGATAGCAAGATCTTGATTGATGCGAAACAGATAGTTAGGACGAAGAAATTTGACCCCCCCCCCATGGATTTTCCTCTTATTGGGGGGCGAGGTTGTGTTTAAACACACTCGATTCACACCACAAAACGAGCTACAATGAATGAGCTGAAAGCAACGATTGAAAGAAGATGGGTCAACATACCAATTGAACTGATCAGAAACGTTTTTGATTCAATCAGTGAGCGTTGTCAGCTGTTCATGGACCACAATGGCCAAAAATTGTAACACTTTCGATAATTAGCTGGTTTCTATATTTGTTCACAATATTTTGATGTATGAAACTTCTATTTCTTATGTTGGTTTTATGGTCATTTAAAGAGTGTATATATTTTATTGGGACACTCTGTATGCTTCAATTAGAATTATTTGTGTAGTCACAGTTTTTTTTAACTCCTCTCCGCTCTTACTCCATTCCACTACCAAATATTCTAAAAAAAACCCTTAAAAAGTTAGTCTGAACAAAAAGCGCTTCGGGTGTATTTTAACGATCTTGTTTTTAATCGACTTATTTATTTTACGGAATTGTACATTTGTTACGTGTAACTTCCCCCAATTTCTCACCCCGTTTTCCATCTTATTTTAGTCGATTAAATATCCGCTATGGTTCACTTTTTTATAATCTATATATATATATATATATATATATATATATATATATATATATATATATATATATATATATATATATTAATAATTTCCAGAGAAATAGATATAAAAAAGAACGG
>NC_136517.1:79575255-79665255 GCF_053919585.1 Euprymna scolopes
AATTTCTACATCGCGCCGTAATACATACAGCGCCTAGTATTCCCAAATGGTCACCCATCTGTTACTGCTGAAGCTCATTGTTGCATATACGGCATAATCACGTTAACACACCGCATATATATATATATATATATATATATATATATATATATATATATATATATATATATACTATAGTAATTAAATACCTACAGATATTAGTGTTTCATCCTTTCGGGAATCTTCAGTAGAGACTCGAACCCCGGCAATAGAAGTCATGTCCTGCTTCATTAGCAAGATCCGAACCATTCGGCTACCGTCAACCGCGAGAGATACAGTTGAAAGTTAAACATTTATATTTATTAAATGCTTTAACGTCCGTCAGACGATCTACGCATCTACGCATATGAGCTAAGTTGACCGACTTATTCCAATTTAAAGTGCTCAACGATCAGAAACAAATTTCTTAAAGGCGCTGACACACACACACACACACACACACACACACACACACATATATATATATATATGTATGTATGTATGTATGTATATATATATATATATATATATATATATATATATATATATATATATATATATATATATATATATATATATACAAGTAGCTCCGTTGCAGCCAGATGGCTGGATATTGTGAAAGAAAAACGAATAAGTACAGTGTATTTACACAAGCAATATTTACGAAACTATAGTTAGCAATTACTTATTTTTTTTGTCGGTTCTCCAGTAGAATATGTCTTCTTGAACTACTTTAACAAAAAAAAAATATTGTATTTTCAACTAATATTAAAATATATATATATAAGATACATAGGTAAAAATATCATTTAATTTAATGACCGGTGGTGTTAACTGACCACCAAGGTCGAATCAGAGAAAGTCCATTTTTTCTTTTTTTTTTTTTTTTTTTTTAAATCAGACAAAGAAAATGGAAGTAATTAGTTTTAAAAAGAAAAAGAAATTCTTGTATTTTTTGCAACTAATATTAACGAAAAAAAATCTGAGATACATGGGTAAAAGTATCATTTTTTTTATTTTGATGACCGATGGTCTTAACTGACCACCCTGGTCAAATCAGAGAAAGTCCCTTTTTTTTTTAATCAGACGGAGAAAATGGAAGTAATTTTTTTCAACACTTTGGCGAAGAATAAGAGGAAAAATATATATACATATACATATATATAGATAGATTGAAAAGGGAGTGTATATCTCCGAAATATATATATATATATATATATATATATATATATATATTAGACCTCTTCAAAATTGACCTTTTTCTTCAAACATATGGAAACTGCTATTATTCCCATTCTCTAAGGTCTAAATTAGCTAAATATACCAGTTATTGTGATCTTGGACCTTAGCTATGCCTACCTCAAGAGCCATGTAATTTTATTGTTGACGTTTTTCAAAAACGCTGCAAAATATGGGATATTATGTCCTTATTTTCATTGTAGCTTTCCAGATGTTGATGCTATAGCATTGAAAGTGGTACCAAATGAAAGCTAATAAAATTTTCTTGCATATGGTAGTAAGCACAATAAAACACATGAACACCTGTGTAAATTTTAAATAATTTTAATTCGCAAACATCTGGGACACTACAAAAAAATCAGTTTGGTAGTATGATAGCACTGCACTGACACATATATTGCATAAGAAACTGTCAGATAGGATGTTACTAATACATGTATTATCACTTGTTCAATGTGGCTTTTTTGAAACTGTCAATTTTTTTCCTGTGGTACTCCACAACTTGTAGTAAGCAGCTTCTTTGCTCTGGGTTGCAAAGTCACTCATTAGTTTCACACCTCTCTCAGCCACATCATTGGTCACTTTCACTGACCTCACAAACTTCTGTGCATTCCTGTAGCTGTCATTGTCTTCCCAGGTGTCAGCAGGAGTAGTGAGCCAGTCACATTTCACTCGAAGAGCATCAAACAGAAAGTGAGACTCTGGCCCTACCAGGTCTGTGAGAACTGTAGCTGCATTGATGACAGGAAACACTGGCTTGCCTTTCCTGTAACTCTCAGGTTTCTCTGTTTCTGACAGCTTGACTGCGAGCTTCTCTTTTGCAGACTTGGTTATGCTGGCATGTGAACTGAACAAGGTGAATGGCACTAGTTCCTGGGTCAGATACCAGCGGTGGTTGTTCATTTTCTTGAGAACAGAGGTTGCCAGTTCATAGTCATACTGCTTGTATTGCAGCATGTTCTTCATAAGCTGGAGGTCATGGATAGGTGCATCAGCTGCAGATGTGGTGGTTACCCAGTGGCTGGTGTAGAATAAGGCCAGGAACTTGTTCATCCTCTCCAGCTTGAAGATAGTGTCCGTGTTGTATTTTAGTTCCTTGGAAAACATGAGCATCTTCATACAGTAAATGTTCCTGGCCATCCAGCGGGCTTAGTGAATGACACCTGGCTTGGCCCAGTGGATACCTCGAGGAGGTTCCTCGCCAAGCAGGATCAGGCACAGCTCTGCCACCTCTCTGTAATCTGCCCTCGGACTTGCTTCCTCAAGGAAATTGTTTAAGACTGCAATTGTGCTTGTCTTCTTCTGTTTCAAGTCTTGTTCAACTAAACCCAGAACTCTTGGGCAGTCCTTAACCAACTTGTCCCACTTCTCTTTCACATTACTGAACATTGGGTTGTCAGGACTCTTGACCTTGCTGAACACAGCCTCCCATACACTTCCAATTATTACCTCTGATACGTAATGGCGACAAGCGAAGTAGAATACCTTTTTGCCTAGTTTTTCTTCAATAAGCTTCGCTGCACCCTTGTTGATGCCACTGTTGCTTGCTGTGGTATCAAATACCAAGCCTACAATGTTGTCTGTGAGACCCCATGCTTCTATCAGTCCCAATGTAGCATTACACTGTTGGATTCCTGTGGAACTTTCTATGAAGGGCACACCAAGCAGCTTCCCTTCTTCATACTGTGGAGTACCAGAGACGAGCACTGCAAGACTTTCCCCTGGGTATCTTTCACCAAGAACATCCTGTAGAAGTTTTCCATCGCAGTGTAGTGTGCAGTAATCTGGCGGACTTTCCTTGAAGTTATTCATGTAACTTTGGCACAAGTTATGACGAGTGTTTATCCTATTTCGTTTTGTAGTAGAGACTGATATAACAAAGTCATCAAGATCTGCGCAACCATGCCTTCAACACTGCAGACACCATGGTTGTAGTCTGGTTGTCAGAGAGCGACAACCGATCTGCAGTGCTACAAATCTCTTCACTGGTCATAACTGAGTGTGGAAAGTGTAAGGTTATCGTACTTGGTTTTGATGAACAGCTTGGTGTTGTTTCAGTGTATTCTGAACCCTCACTAGTACCAGAGCCTTGACTGTTCTCTGGGTCTTCATCACTTGAAATTTTCCCAACTTCTGCTGCTGCAGAAGTCACTGATGATAACATTCTCTCTTCTCTTTCTTCTCGGAAGCTTTTCTCTCTAGACTTCTTCTCAAACACCTTATCATGACCTGACATGTGTGCCAGGCGAGTGGTCTGTTGGTCCAAGTAGAAATTGACGTCCTCTTCCTTGGTCTCCTTTGTGAGCAGCCTGTTGCTCCTTATCTCCTTCGCAACATCCTTTGCTCCAATATCAAATATCTTGTCTAAGTCCTTCAGAAAGTTAGCTCGTTTCTCTTCCTCTGGTTTGTTATTTCTTCCCTTGTTTTTAACAATTTTCCTGTACTTTTCATGGAGGATCATGAAACGGTTGACTGCGTTTGGTCTAGTTAGTGTTTTAATCCTTGCCATATTCCAGACTGGCAAAACGACATCCACTGTATCATGGGCTAAAGACCTATTGTCACTGTTGGGATTATCATTCCTCAAATGCAGGAAATACTGGAACACCTGGCGATTAGTAGGAAGTTGAGAGCCCCTGATGCTGGAGCTGGGTTGTCCAATGAGATACACATCACTGAATGATCTTGTGGCAGGAGTTGCCACCTTTCTTCTCTTTTCAGTTGGTTGATCCCGTTCACTTGTATCGCTGACCACTTTCCCACAGCGTAGTTGTCTTCCAGATGCCATGTTGTCAGCAGTTCACAAATCTTCACAAATCAGCTTTAACTTACAATCTGAAATGAAGAGATAAAACATACTTAGTGATAATATCATCATATACATGCATTAAGAGTAACATTTTTGAGATAAAGTTATGTATTATATGATGGCATCCTTTCCAAGCATAAAAAATATATATGTTTGTGCATTAAAATTAATTAAAATTAACACAAGTGTTCATGTGTTTACTACCATATGCAAGAAAATTTTATTAGCTTTCATTTGGTACCACTTTCAATACTATAGCATTAACTTCTGGAAAGCTATAATGAAAATAAGGACATAATATCCCAAATTTTGCAGCGTTTTTGAAAAACGTCAACAATAAAATGACATGGCTCTTGAGGCAGGCATAGCCAAGGTCCAAGATCAAAATAACTGGTATATTTAGCTAATTTAGACCTTGGAGAATGGGAATAATAGCAGTGTCCATATGTTTGAAGAAAAAGGTCAATTTTGAAGAGGTCTAATATATATATATATATATATATATATATATATATATATATATATATATATATATATATATATATATATCTTTAAAAAAATAAACACTCATTAATTTTATAAAGGTAAAAAAATATTCGCGTTGCAGCTATTTGGCTTTAAAGTGTTCAATGTAACACGTATCTTATTTAATTTTCAAATTTCACTCAACGCCTTTTAATGGAAAACCTACCCAGATTTTCAAACCACACGCACCACGCGTAATTATCTGGCTACAGATAAATCCACAGCTAACATCATGTAGACTCAACTCAAATTGTTCCATTCAACACCATGGCGAAGAATAAGAGGAAATATATATATATATATATATATATATATATATATATATATATATATATATATATAGAGAGAGAGAGAGAGAGAGAGAGAGAGATTGAAAAAGGAGTGCATATCTCCGAAATATATCTATAATCTTTAAAAAATAAACACTCGTTTATTTTATAAAAATAAAAAAAATTCGCGTTGCAGCTATTTGGCTTTAAAGTGTTCAATGCAACACGTATCTTATTTAATTATATATATATATATATATATATATATATATATATGTTATATATATGTGTGTTATATATGTTATATATATGTGTTTTATATATATATATATATATATACATATATATATATATATATGTTATATTATATTATCTAATTTATGCGCGTGACATAGTAAAATATTTAAAAACAAAAGTAAAAAAAGAAAAAATGAATATGCAGCCCATCAATAAAAGGGGCTACGAATATATGTACTAAGCAAAGGGTAGCTAACTCCTTAATCGTCAACGTAGCGAAATCAAATACAAAAACCATCGTTTCAAAACTGTTAACATCGCAAAAATAAAATAACAGACTTAGATTTTCTCTCTACAACCTTCTCTCTCTCTCTCTCTCTCTCTATATATATATATATATATATATATATATATATATATATATATATATATATATATAAAGAGACAGAGACAGAGAGAAAGAGAGAGAGAGGGAGAGGGAGAGGGAGAGGGAGAGATAAAGATAAATAAAAAAGGAATAAAACGAGTTATGTGTTCCTCAACGTTTCGTCTTCATGTCGAAACTCTCTGAATTAAAAAAATAAAGACGAAACGTTTATGAACACATTTCGGTTTGTTTCTTTTTTATTTCTCTATTTCGTCGGAATGCTATTTACATCATTCTCATCACACACACACACACACACACACACACACACACACACACACACACACACACACACATATATATATGTTAAATACTTTTATATGCAAAATCCGATCCTGCATTTTGCTAATTCCTGCCCTCTGATGAGAAGGAGAGTATTTCTTCGAAACTCCGCGGATTAAGGACTATCCACTTATCTTGTGCTTCCTTTTTTTAAGATTAAATATGTTTTTAACTCTTTTTCAAGATGTCTTTTGACATGTTTTATTAATCATTTGTTCATATATATATATATATATATATATATATATATATATATATATATATATATATATATGAATTTAGGAAAACTCGTCCCGGGAAAACTCATCTCGGGAAAACTCGTCTCGGGAAAACTCGTCTCCGGAAAACTCGTCTCGGGAAAACTCGTCCCCTTTCGCTAGGTAGGAAAACTAGTCCCTTATTGAATAAATATCGATTGAAAACATATTTTATGATCGTTCTTGAAGGAGATATTGTTTTTTAAAATAAACTATAGCCCCCCCCATAATATATTTTTAAAAATATTTTTACTTGTTTAATGTTTTTTTGTTTTGTTTTTTTTAAATAAAATCGATTTTCTAAGTGTCCGTTTTCTACCTAACTGGCTAAGTTCTTAGTGATTTAACTTATTTTAAAGCGTTTATTATGTTCATACAAAGTTAATTACAATTTTTTGTTGTTCTTATTTTAACGATGTTTTTTGGAGTCATAAAAACAATAAAAAAAACAAAACCCAAAAATTAAAAAACAGGGAGCGATTCGATTCTTCGTTACGCTTTTGGTTTTGTTTTTTAATTATGATAGTTTTTTGTTGTTATGTTTTTGTTTTCTGTCATACCAAATGCACTCATGCGTTATTTAAAATTATGATTTTATCAATTATCAACAGTTATGGTCGTCCTGTCAAATTTTGCAAAAATTAACTAATAAATTAAAAGCGAAATATTTTTTTGGCGCGAGAGATGCCATGTGCTAACAATCTCTCGTTAACTCATTTTTAATTTTTTTAATTTTTACTTCAAAATTCTAAAATCAATCATTAAGAGAGAAAGTAATCACTAAATAAATTTATTAATCAATTTTATTGAAAACTCCGCTATCGTTTATCAAGAATCTTTTTAATTTCATTTTTTGTTGGTTGCTTTTCGAAGGGAGATATAGGTTTTATCCCCCCTCTCTCTCTCTAAATTATATTTTTAAAAATATTAAAATTTATTATTTTCTTTTTAAAACCAAATCTCCCTCAGTAATTGCTTTAATTTTCTATTTTTTAGCGATTATCAAGACCCCCTAAGATACCGGGCATTATTTCTCGTTCTCCCGTAACACTCGACCGACATGTTTTTTGTTTGTTTTCTGTTTTTTTTTCTTTACCAAATAAACGATTCCAAATAAATTAAATAAACAACATAGTCGGCGAGGTAGAAAAATCGATTTTACCCTTTTATAAACAACAGTATATAAGTAAATTCTTTTTATATTAATATAAAAAAAATATGCGGTCTCGTTTGCGAACGCTTTTATTAAAAACACAAAAAAAACATTAAACAAGTAAAAATATTTTTTTTATTTTTTATAGTTTATTTAAAAAAAAACAATATCTCCTTCAAGAACGATCATAAAATGTGTTTTCAATCGATATTTATTCAATAAGGGACCAGTTTTCCTACCTAGCGAAAGGGGACGAGTTTTCCCGAGACGAGTTTTCCCGAGACGAGTTTTCCCGAGACGAGTTTTCCCGGCACCAGTTTTACCCCCCCCCTCTCTAAATTATATTTTAAAAAATATTAAAATTTGGGTTTGTATTGCTGTACACATAGATTCGAAAAAGTAGTCAAAAAACAAATATATAACAAATAAATGTTATCAAAGGCAAGATAAGTTACTTTTCTACCAAACTGGATATAATTCTCGTGTTTTTATTCAATTTAACATGTTTATTCAGCTCGAAAAACATGCAGTGTTTACCGATGTATTGCAAAATTCAAAATGGCGGCCGACTCTCTCTTAAACACGGTAAGTTCGGGAAAAGGTGTTATAAATAATAAACTAGACAAAATCCTGTTAGAAATTCGCTCAATATATATTACCGTGACATATGTTGACATATATTCGGTGTTTTTTTAATAGTATTTTGTCTAGTTTATTATTTATAACACATTTTCCCGAACTTACCGCGTTTAAGAGAGAGTCGGCCGCCATTTTGAATTGTCCAATACATCGGTAAACACTGTATGTTTTTCGAGCTGAATAAACATGTTACATTGAATAAAAACACAAAAAATATATCCAGTTTGGTAGAAAAGTAACTTATCTTGCCTTTGATAACATTTATTTGTTATATATTTGTTTTTTTGACAACTTTTTCGAATCTATGTGTACAGTAATACAACCCTAAAATTTATTATTTTCTTTTTAAAACCAAATCTCCCTCAGTAATTTCTTTAATTTTCTATTTTTTAGCGATTATCAAGACTCTTAAGATGTGATATACCGGACATTATTTCTCGTTCTCACGTAACACTCGACATGTTTTTTTGTTTGTTTTCTGTGGGTTTTTTTCTTTACCGAATAAACGATTCCAAATAAATTAAACAACACACAACATAGTCGGCGAAGTAGAAAACTCGATTTTACCCTTTTATAACAACAGTAAATAAGTAAATTCTTTTTATATTAGTATAAAAAATATGCGGTCTCGTTTATGAACATAATAAACGCTTTAAAATAAGTGAAACCACTAAGAACTTAGTCAGTTAGGTAGAAAACGGACACTTAGAAAATCGATTTTATTTAAAAAAAAAAAAAAAAAAAAATTAAACAAGTAAAATATTTTTTTTTTAATATTATGGGGGGGCTATAGTCTATTTAAAAAAAACAATATCTCCTTCAAGAACGATCATAAAATGTGTTTTCAATCGATATTTATTCAATAAGAGACCAGTTTTCCTACCTAGCGAAAGGGGACGAGTTTTCCCGAGACGAGTTTTCCGGAGACGAGTTTTTCCGGGACGAGTTTTCCTGGCACCATATATATATATATATATATATATATATATATATATATATATATATATATATATATATATATATATATATATAGTGAACCAATAGAAAACCGAATTGCAACTTCTCTTTCGATTTTCGGATTTTATAAATATGCCATTTATTTTCTTTAAAAATTGATAAGTTCCTTTTCTTTTGATGAGTTCAAACATAAATTAAAAGATTCACATAATAATTATATTATTTAAATTTAAAAAAATAACAAAATAGTTACATAAATGATTCTGTTCTAGGAGACAGGTGCTGCCAAGCATTGGACATTTTAACACACTTAAAGAAATAAACGGTAAGCTGGCCAACAACTTGAAATTTGGAATACAGACGTTTGTCATTTATTTGTATATGCTCTGTAGTTATATGTACATATATATATATATATATATATATGTGTGTGTGTGTGTGTGTGTGTGTGTGTGTGTGTGTGTGTGTGTGTGTGTGTTTATGGGAAAATATGATTATATATACAGTCCTGGTCAAAATCATAAGACCACTTACGAAAGTAAGCGTGTAGGCATATTATCGAATTTTTAATCAGACAAATGGTTGAAACCATTGCCAAAAGGGAAAATATGATGGAAAAAAATGAAATCTGCTTCATTCGAAACCTTAACCCTGATCTAATAATTATTTTTTTTTAAAAACAAACATTTTCACCTGGTCAAAATGATAAGACCACTTTAATAAAATCGGCTAGTTTTGAAAAAAATGAATACGAAAAGCTTTCTATGTTACTAAAAGCAACTTGTTAGTCGATAAAAAAAAAAAAACATCTTACTAAATTATAAATGGCAAAAGGGAAACCATTATCAGAGTTTGAGAGAGGAAGGATCTTTGAGCTTAATAGGGATGGACTCTCCCATAGATCCATTGCAAACGAAGTGAATCGTAGCAAAACGGTCATCACAAATTCTTTAAGAAATCCAGATCAATATGAGAACAAAAAGAGTCCAGGTCGACCAAAAAAATAACCCCATTACTGGATCGCTGTATCAGGAGAAGTTTAAAAAAAACTCCAATATAAGCTCAAGTCGATTGAAAAGCCAAACAGCAGCAGAATGTAGTCCTAAAACCATCAGAAGCCATCTGAAAATAAAGTGTTTCAATCATTTAAAGCGACTGCAGAAACCACGTCTTCTTGAACAGTACAAAACTAACCGACTTAAATATGCCACCAAATACCAGACTTAGGATGAAAAGAAGTGAGAAAATGTAATTTTCTCCGATGAGAAAAAGTTTAATCTAGATGGTCCAGATGGATTTCAACACTATTGGCATGATAAAAATTTGCCCAAAGGGACTTTTTCAACTCGGCATAGTGGAGGAGGGTATTTAATGATCTGGGGTGCTTTCTTGTCAGCTGGGACCCGAAAGTTGCAAGTAGTGAAAGGCCGGCAAACCTCATTGAAGTACATTTCAATGCTTGAAAATGCTTCTATCAGGACTGAAGGTCTTCGTCTGTTTGGGAGAAATTGGATTTTCCCGCAAGACAACGCTGCGATACACACTTCTCGACAAGCACGAGAATACTTTTCTTCAAATAATATAGAATTGTTAGATCATCCAACATGTTCTCCGGACCTCAATCCCATTGAAAATCTTTGGGGATGGATGGCAAAAGAAGTGTCCAAGGATGGAACCCAGTATGATTCGATAAAGGAACTTTTTGATTCGGTTTTCAGTACATGGGATAAAATTCCTTCGCAACTGATAAAAAACTTAGTCGCAAGCATGCAGAAGAGACTTTTTGAAGTAATTCGTAATAATGGAGGCTATACTAAATACTGAGACCCTTTTTAGTAATTTATAATTGCCTTTTGTTAGATAAATTATCAGTGGTGCTATCATTTTGATCAGGTGAAATTTTTTTTTTTTTTTTAAATAATTATTAGATATGGGTTAAGGTTTCAAATGAAGCAGATTTCATTTTTTCCATTATATTTTCCCTTTTAGCAATGGTTTCAACCATTTGATCCAATATCTCTCTCTCTCTCTCTCTCTCTCTCTCTCTCTATATATATATATATATATATATATATATATATATATAGTCCTGGTCAAAATTATAAGACCACTTAAGAAAGTAATATATATATATATATATATATATATATATATATATATATATATATATATATATATATATCCTCATATTTTCCCATAAATATATGTGTGTGTGTGTGTTTATAAGGGGGTGTATGATATTACTAAGTTAAGTATACGTCTATGGAGGTATAAAACCCAGAGCTTATCCATTATTTTTATTAGGGGCACCTGAGATTTATTGAGGTTGTGCATATATATATATATATATATATATATATATACACACGAATGAAGTAGAGTTAAGTAGCTTAATCCAGGCAGTTTCAGCCATACTGACGCCGCCTGCTAAAAGGAAACAAATAAAACGCCTCTGTGCAAATCACTTTTATAGGTTCTACTCGAAAGAAGCAACCATCTTCAATTTTAAACATTTATCCTTATCAGTTTCGACCAGCATGTTTTTTTTTTCAACGCGTTCATGAGTGTCACATTTAATTGTGGTTTTAATTAGTAATGGGACGATTCTAATATTTATTTTCAAGTTTTGTTTTCTAGTAAAATCGCTCCAGGTACTTAACCTTAGAAAAACGTAAAAAAAAAACCATAAATATCCGATAAGTGTTAGATTGATCTACTCTGACACAGAAATTCTTCCCCCTTTGTCAGAAACATGGCTCGTAGAAAAAAAAGCTTAAAGTAAAAAATAAAGACAGCAATACCTACGAGGTTGCTGAAAGTAAACTCAAAGTCAACTACCGATTCTTTTCTAAATTCCCGATTCCGATACAATTGCGTAGTCTGAACGCACCTAAACGCATACGAAAGTAGAATTATAAGGGAAAGACTTTTGGGATGCGCAGCTCTCCTCAACCAAGATTCACATTTGTTGAGAAGGAAGGTCCGACCAGGCACCTGATAAAGTCTAGAAATGTTTGACCAATACGTCCTTCCAGTGTTGCTAGATTGTTTTTAATGGTCAATTCTCACTAATATTTTATGAACCTGTTTGAAATTCGAAAATTGTATTTGTTTTTGTTTTTTGTCTTTTTTTAATTTGGCTTGAAGTTCGGCTTTTTTTCTGATTATTTAACCAAATATTTAAATATCACTGATTATCAAAGAAAACATTATAATCAATATTTTAAGCAGTTTGTCCCTTAACTATTGTGTGGACTTTTTTTATTTTGACTTTAGCTTAACTATATTATAAAAATACTTATTTATTAGTGAAAACGTTACAAATAAATATTCTTAAAGAAATTTTGGCCTTCAATTGTATTGACTTCAACAATTTCACAGAAAATCATATTTGATAGAACTATTAAAGTAACTATTAAAAAAACCCCGGTTGGCATCAACATGCATCTTAGCAAAACCGAGGTGATGTAAAACCAGCACGCTGCCAAGTCGCCAATAATTGTTGATGAAAAGACCATTGAGGAAGTTGAAAACTACATCTAGTTGGGAAAGAAAATGACGAAAGATGAAGATCTCGTTCCTGAGATAAAGAGAAGGATAGCATTGAGATGGGCAGCTTTTGGGAAAATGTAGACAATCACGAAAAGCAAATATGTCAATCAAAGGGAAGATTTTCAATGAATATGTACCACCTGTGATGATCTACAATCGTGAAACATGGGTCCTGACAACTCACCAAAGTGAAATCTTGGCAGTGACACAAAGGAAGGTGGAGAGGATAATGTTAGGCACCACTCTACAAGACAGAAAGACAAACATCTGGATACGTCAACAAACAAGAGGCATTGACATCAATACTGCCATCAAAACATCCAAACACAGATGGGCAGGGCAGGTAGTCAGACAACATGATAACAGATGGTCCATCAGGACAACGGAATGGACACCTCATGAACATAAGAGGACAAGGGAAAGACCAAGAACGAGATGGAGGGACGGTCTTATACAACACATGGCCCCCACATGGCAGCGGATAGCTCGGGACAGATATAGATGGCTAAAGTCCAGGGAGGGTTCCTCATTGAGTGATAAGACCCTTATTGATTGATTGATTGATTGATTGATTAAAAAATAGTCTCATAATAAAGTATTTTTAAATTGTTGAGCATAACAGCACAGTGAATGTGATATTTGCATAACAACTATTCATTGGACAAAATTTTAATTTACCAGGTTTTTTTTTAGCTTATCAGTGTATAATGTAAAAACGCTGAACACAATGTCTACATCTTTCCTGTTCTCCTCCTAATCCAGCCGGAGCTGCTTTGTCCCCCCCCCCAATTGTTCTTAATATTTAAACCATCTAACCAAACTCTCTTTGTTCAATTATCTTTCACCCTCACCCAACGCACATGGATGTGTCCTTAAAAACTAATTAGGAACTCTAGCGAAAGATGGACAAGACTTTTATGGAATTCTTGATAAAGTGTCCGGCGAAATATATACATGTCGTCTAAAAAAATCCCAACTACACTTCGTAGATGCATGCATTAAAAACTGATACATGTTCAAACTTCTGTTTGTAAAAAGTTTTTAATGCTTATCCATATTTCAAAGCTTAAAACTGAAATGATTGAAACATATTTCGAACCTGCAACAGTACCCTCACTGCCTAATAACATTCGCCGTTAATAAAAAAAAAAATTACGTGCGGAGTTTGAATCTACAGACCACGTCATGCCAAAAAAACAAAAAAAAACACGCTATCACCTTACCCACAGTAGAATTTTCACAGCCTGTTGTTCTATCATTGTTGCTAAGCGACGACATTTTAAAAAATGGCTTTGCCGGTGACAGATAAATTAAAATAACAGTTTCGATTATCGGTAATTATTGTGAATATTCTGAAACAAAACTTTACTAAAATCACTCCAATACTTATACACTAAAGTTCTATAAATTTTAAAGACAATCTGTTCAGCCGTGTCAGAGTCTTATAGACTCACGAACTCTCACACATACACATACAGAGACAAAGTTACATTTATAATCGTGACACTGAAGATTCCCGCACTGAAGATTCCTGAAAGGATGAAACACTAGTGTTTGTAGATATTAAATCAGTATAGTAACTAATTATGTCAGCCCCTTTAAGAAACTCGGTTGTTATCGCTGAGAACTTCCAGTTGAATTAAGTCGGTCAATTTAGCTCTTATACATAGATTATCCTATAACGATTAGAGCACTGTGACTGGCCTTAAAAACATTTAAAAATAAATGTTTAAAATTCAACGTTATTTCTCGCGGTTTATGGTAGCCGAATGGATACGGTCTTTGCTAATCGAGCCAGAGATAGCTCGTGTTGCCGGGTTCAAATCTATCGACTGGTGTTAATCGTGACACTGACGATTCCTGAGAGGACGAAACACTAGTGTCTGTAGGTATTTAATTATTATAGTAAATAATTATATATATATATATTATTATTATTATTATTATTATTATTAATCCATTACGAGTGGTATATACAAACGAAGCACGTTTCAAGTAAACGATTAACTTTATATATATATATATATATATATATATATATATATATATATATATATATAAGAAATAAAAATTACAATAAGTTTACCAAGATAATCAAAATGGTAAACTTAAAATATATTATAAATATTAAAGAGTTAATATTTACAAGTAAAGTAATCTCAACCAGATGTAAAAGCTCAATAAAACCGAAAAGAAAATAGAGATTATAACATGAACAAATGATTAATAAAACATGTTAAAAGACATCTTGAAAAAGAGTTAAAAACATATTTAATTTTAAAAAGGACGCACAAGATAAGTGGATAGTCCTTAATCCGTGGAATTTCGAAGAAATACTCTCCTTCTCATCAGAGGGCAGGAATTAGCAAAATGCGGGATCGGATTTTGCATGTAAAAGTATTTAATGAAACTACAAGTAAGTCACAGATCTTACTTGGTTAAAAAAAAAAGGTGAGGTAAGGGGAATAGGAGGTAAAAGAAAAATGATAAAAAGATTTCATATGAATGGATAGTCCGGTGAAGGGTAAAAAATCCAAGAATGGTAAAATCCAAAGACGGTCGAATTAAAAATTTCTAATCCAACAGGTAAGTTCCAAATGGTCCAAAATGATCCAAAAGGCAGAATTCCTTGGAAAAAATCACAAATGGAATGAGTTCCAAATCATTAAAAGAAAAGTTCAAATGTGCACAGAAAAAGCACTGGAGAGAATATTTAAAACACGTCTCATATATATATATATATATATATATATATATATATATATATATATATATATATATATATATATATATATATATATATATACATTCATTCACAATAGTTTCGTTGTATCACAACTCCTCAGTGCGGCTAGACTAGCATCTTTTCCTAGTCGGGGATTGAACGTACAACCATCACGTTGATAGTCGGCAGTTCTACCCACCACCCGATGCTCGCAAATGACCTCAATAAATGTCCATTTAAATAAACACTCGCCCACCGCTTTTACATTCCTCAAGCTGCTTGTTTATTTACAAACAAACCAACATCGAGTCTCACTTTATAGCCAATTAAGTAGCGGGTGAAATATATCTACGACAGTGCTCTACCCAAAGAGGAAAGTTTAAAATATAGTCATCCACATACATAACTGTTTCGTTTGCAGTTCTATCCACCGGCTCAGGGGATCAGTTCTCGTAAATGACCCCAACGAATTCCATTTACTTAAACACTCGCCTTTTATACTACTTGAGAAATGTAGCTTGTGTGAGGCATATATAATGGTAAGTATTAGAAGGCTATCACAATGCAAAACATGGAATGTTGTCGGTGTTGAGAAAAGAAAACAAAAACAAATGATATTGTTGTGTCTGCACAAATAATTAACAAGAACACGAAAGTAAAGGTATACTATAATATATTAGGAAGAAAAGTTATATTCATATTTACATGTCTTCAGATATACTTCAGTTGGAGATATTCCGGCAGGTGGCGTGTTGCATGTCTTACTGGAGCCAGCATAAGCGTCTTGCCTATTTGACGGTCATTGCCGGACTCTCCCGGTATTGGTGATTGGTACCTTTATATATCTCACTCACCCGCCTATGTTAATTAGTAGGCGTCTCCACAACAGATATCATAAAAGTAAAACTGCTACACAACAATGTACCGTGAGTTACAGTGTTCTATGAAATATTTCGAGGAAAAACCTCTTCTCAAATGGTGATTTTTCAAATCTTGAGATCGCAAATATGAACAGGGACTTACCTCTATTATTGAACTAGAACGATTAGATGTCATTCAAGGATCATTTTACATTAAACTTATACGGAGTTGATCGCTTGATCTAAATTCTAAAATAATTCTTTTGTTTTTTCAGAGTGTTCATACACATTGTCCCAAAAAGTAAAGCCTCATTTTTGAGGGTGTGCATGTGCTTTAACCGAGGAATCACATCGGCAATAAGAACTTATTAGTCTTGCAATTTGGGTTCTCTCTCAGTTTCATATTTTATTTTACGTAAATTTGATCTCGTGAAAATGTTTAAAAATCTCCAATGTTAAAATGTAGAATTTTTGCACAATGTTTTTTGGTCCCCCGAATGTTTATTCATGGTATTTGTAACTGCTTTTGCCCCCCCCCCCGACAAAAAGAGGGTGGACCTGTAAGTTCACCCTTGTCTGATCGCCCGTTCGTCTGTCAGCACTTTTCTCAATAACTACGCCTTGGAAATTTTTGAAATTTTGCACAAACATTAAACATGATACGAGTAAAAAAAAAAAGCAACCGAACGGATTTTCCGGGAAAAGGCCGGTTGCAACCCCCAGGGAGGTTAGGGGTGTCTATTCCGAAAGCTCTTCTTAACATGGTGGGGGGAGGGTGTTTATTCGTTGTAAGCATACCCGAAAACCTATAAAAGTCGACATTGCCAAAATTAAATTATTTCGTTTTTTTTTAATAAAATTTTATTTTTATAAAAAAATCATTCGTTTATATATATATATATATATATATATATATATATTGTTTTTAAAATATAATGATAATAATCTATTAATATATTATATATTATATTTTTAAAATTATATTTTAAAGACAATATGTATGCCGCTCCCCATGTGGGGGTACCAAGTTGGTTAAAGGGAAAATTATTCCCAACTCGCATTTAGGTAAACAAGCACTTTCGTAAACAATTGAATTCATTCAAAACGTACGATTGTTGACTGTTATTCTTTCGATTACTTTCGTTATGGGGCGCACGCGCGCGCGCACACACACACAGACAGACATACACACACACTCACACACACACACATACACACACATGCACATACACACACACACACACACACACACACACACACACACACACAAAGATTAAAATCGAACGAAGTTTGCATTTTCGTTCCATTTTTATAACAACCGTAAAACAAAGCGTTCTCCGCAAGTTTTACCCTTTATTGGGGGGAGGAGGTTGTCTGTTGTAAAGCATGTCTGAAACGTTTACCCGAATAATCCAAATAAGGGTTTTATTAATTACTTGCGACAAATTAAGGCACGATAAATGTGCGACAACTGCTCCTACTGCTGATGATTGTTGTTGTTGTTGTTGTTGTTGTTGTTGTTGTTGTTGTGGTTGAGCAAAAAATTTTAAATGATTTTTGTTGGCATTCGTTTCCTAATATCTTTCTAATAAAATTATTTCTAGAAGGATATCGGGTACTTATGAGGGAGGGATCACGTGAAGGTTACTAGCGTCCCTAAGTAAACATGCTGGGTTAAACTTGGTATACTCAGGTTTACATGCAGCCCGTGTTGTTAACCACTGAGCTGATTCTGCTGATTCCCTATCCTAATAATATTTAGGCACGTCATTTGATCAGTGCCCGGAAAACTCGTCCCCGGAAAACTCGTACCCAGAAAACTCGTACTCGGAAAACTAGTACTCGGAAAACTCGCCCTTTTTTGCTAGGTATGGAAAACTGGTCACTTCTTGAATAAATATCGAGTGGAAATATTGTTTTTAAAGGCGACTATGCACCCCCATAATATTTTTTTTAATTATTTTTTTTTGTTTACTCTTGTTTAAAAATATAAACTTAATCACGGAGTCACGGAGTCAAGACACGAAATACGAAACAATATATTTATTTAAAAACACTTTAATTTTAACACTTTTTGTGTTATTACGAAACAAAAAAAGATGGAAAAAATTTATGTATTATCAAAGAAAGCAAATATTTTATTCAGAAGAATAAAAATAGTTTGTATTATTACGAAATAAAAAAGAAAACAATTTTTATTATCAAATATTAAATTATTATATAAACTAATTCATTAAATTATTATGTTAGTGTTAAAACTAAATTAATTATTTTGAATAAAATATTTGTTTTATTATTTGATAATATTAGAATTTTTTTGTTTAAAAGTTATTTGTGGGGGTGGCACTAGGTTTATTAGAATTTTTGTAGGAATTTTTGACACCCCTAACACGAAACTGAAAATATAAAAAAAACTCGTAATTTCTCTTTTAAAAGTGGGTTGTTTATTTTCTTTATGGATTATACTTCCAGAATAAACTATTAAAGTTGTTTTAAAAGTAATAGAAATATTTTTTTTTAAACGGTAATGAATTTTACGAACTCAATATTTTTCAATTTTTAAACTTTAAAAATCTATCAAAATTTTTCTATTGATTCTATTTTTACGATATTGTCAGGGTCAATGTGAAATTTTATGCTCTTTCCAATAAACCGAATATAATATTTTAGACAAACGTTTTTTTTTAATTCACGCCCCCCCCCATTTTCAAGTGTCTATTAAAAAGAAAATAATTAATTTACTCACCAAAGTTTTATATATCACAAATTATAGAGAAAAGGTCAATAAATAATATATTCAAATTTAAAACAAAAAAGTAGTGTTTTTTAGAAATTTACCTGTAAAGTTCGAAGTTTAAAACTTTTTTTAAACCACGTTGTTTGTTTTTTCTTTTGTTTCTTTTTTAATGAAACCTTGGTGCTTGCTCCTTTAATTGAAAAAAAAATTAGGGCTTGAATTACATTTTTCGAGTAGTTATAAGCTTGGAAAGATAGGGGGTCGAATAATTCACGCCTCCAATTTGGAAATGTCTATCAAAAAGTAAATAATTAATTTACTCACCAAAGTGTTATATATCACAAATTGAAGAGAAAAGGTCAATAAATAATATATTCAAATTTAAAACAAAAAAGTAGTGGTTTTTAGAAATTTACCTGTAAAGTCTGAAGTTTAAAACCTTAAAAAAAAAACACGTTGATTTTTTTTTTGTTTTTGTTTTAATGAAACCTTGGTCTTTGCTCCTTTAATTGAAAAATAATTAGGGCTTGAATTACATTTTTCGAGGAGTTAAAAGCTTGGAAAGACGGAGTGGAATTATTCACTATTTTTCACGAAATTTCTGACACACCTAGGGTGGCACTACTAGGGGCGATAACTCCAATTTCTTCTTGGCCAGCTAAAGCAGCAAATAAGTAACAAAAAAAAAAAAATCCGAAAAGAAAATATTTGAAAACCAAAACATTTATTGTATAAAATGTATCAATATATAATTGTAAAATATTTTATTGAAAAGTCTGCGTAAGAAAATATAATTTTAATAAAACAATTGGATTTTTATGAAGTAAAATAGCTTTTTATCGAACAAATAATTAATTTTAATTAAACAATTTTTGAATTAAAGCAACTTTGAAGGATCAACAACAAATTACAACTGGCGACAGTTTAGTGAAACGCACCAAGAAAAGATGGCCGCCGTCCGCATACTGCACAGGTGCCTTTTGTTTGCTTTTCGTGAACACAAAAAGTGTTAAAATTAAATTAATTTTTCTAAATAAAAAATTTGTTTTATTATTTGATAATACAAAAAGTGTTTTCTTTTCTTTCTGTTTCGTAATAAGAAATGTTAAAAACTAAAGTAATTTTTTAAAAATAAATATGGTTTCGTTTGTCGTGTATTCGGTTCGGTTTCGTTACATAATCAACTGTATCCACTTCCGGTAGCTGGATTTTACGTTTTGATTGTATTTGAAAAATTTAAAGCCTAAAGTTAAATTTCCAAAATTAAAATAAAAAAAAAAAAAATACAAGTGAAAAAAAGAAGTCATGATGAAAAATGTTTGCACGGTGACATTCGGAAACTAACAAGGTTAGCTAAATTTGAAGTTAAACAACGCTCTGATCCCCAGCTGGCATCAATTGTGATGGATGGCTCTCGTCTGGGTGAGGCTCCGTGTTTTGACAAGCTTCTGCGTTTGACCTTTACTCCTGATCTGAAATGGAACACGTACATCAAGTCTGTTGTCAAGATCGCTGGAAAGATGGTGGGATCCTTCTGCCGCTCCAGAAGATATCTCACTACTGATGCAATTCTCTATCTATATAAAAGCCAAGTACGTCCAAGGATGGAATACTGTTGCCATATCTGGGCAGGAGCTGCTAAAAACAGCCTATCCTGCCTTGACAGAGTACAAAATAGACTTCGTGGCTTAGTGGGGGATGCACTTTTCTCTACCCTGCAACCTCTCTCCCACAGAAGAGACGTTGCGAGCCTGTCCTTGTTTTATCGTTATTTCCATGGCAGATGATCGTCTGAACTCCAATCTCTGGTCCCCCCTCGCCAATCTTTCACGAAAAACACCCGTCTAGCTGAATCCCCTGTGAAAAATTTCCCCCACTCTATATCTGTGCCTAAATCAAAACGCGGATTCCATGAACAAAGCTTCTTTCTTAGAACTGCACGCCTGTGGAACGCTGTTCCGTCTGCCTGCTTCCCTCCGGACTACAACTTGGATGTCTTCAAGTCCAATGTTAACAAATTCCTAATGAACCGCCCCCTTAATTAAACACTTCAGCAAATCTCCTGACTAACGTAATGTACTTGCAATAACCCTTATCCCTGAGTGGCTTCCGGGCCTTGATAAGTGGTGATCACTGTGTAAGAAAAAAAAAAAAATTAATTGTAAAAATCCTTTGAAAGATAAATATTAGTTTTCTATGTCTGTTCCAAAGATAATTAGTAAGGTAAAGTTCAAAGATATCGAAGTAAATCTAAAAACAACTTGTCAGAAAATCAATTCCTATCGTGAAAGTTTGTATAATTTTTACCATTTTTTATATAATTACTTTTGTGTGTTCCTCCTTTTAAATTTTTTCATTATTTTTTTTTTCTAGATTATATAAATATTATTACGTTCATTCACCCAAGGAAAATATTAGAATCTAGCATATAAAAATCACGCTAAAAATGTAATCTTAAAAAAAGAGCAATGGTCTTGGATATGACCTTAAACTATATACGGTGGTGAGGCCCTATCTTGCGGGCTTTGGGGAGTATGGAGTCAGTCTTTAATTGCCATTACTCACAGGTCCACTCTAACCCGGAGTGGAAGTACCTGTTAGGGTCCCAACTATGGGTTCAATAGAAACCGACTTGAAAACAACAAATATATTTTATTAATTTTTTTTTTCTTACAAAATCTTTGGATTCGGCATTAAATAACCTAAAAAGGTTGATATGCCGTAAAACAAAAACAACCAACCCCAAAAAAGAGCAAAATGTGTTTTGCAATTATAAGTTTTTTTGTGTGTGAAAATACGCAAAAAACAAAAAGCTTAATTCAATGATTAATTTTTCTTGGAGTTATATTGATGTTATTAATACGGACTTTAGGGGCTTTATTTATTTATTTTTTTTTTCCTGAATTTTTTTTTTTTTTTTTGCTGCAATTTACGATGGTTTATTATTATAAAAAAAGCAAAATTTCATGTTTTTTTTCTACTATTGAAAAACAAAACTTTACTATAAGTGTTTTGTTCTAAAAAAATAATACATTTTCACTAAGATTTAAATAACCATAATGGATTCATTTTTTTTATAAATACTGAACATTTCATTAAAATTGTTTAATTCCCTTGGTGGTGAATTCTTTGGAAAGGGATGGAGTCAAAATGTTTATATATTTTGAGCACCGGCTATTCATTTTGCATGTACCTAATTTAAACAGTAAAATCACATCTTTCAGTCGTTTGTTATATAGAACTAGCGAGGGGACCCGGCTTTGCCCGGTCGTAAAATACGCTTAAATATGCTATTTTAATTTGTTCAGATTTCGTATATATTATAATAGCGTCGTGATTTCAAAAGTAAAAAAAAAAATTATTTGAGTGCCATCAGCTAGAATCGAAACCGAAAGAAAAGCTGGTGACGTTACCACTGTACCAACGTGGCACCAACATGAACTTAATAAAATTAAATTAAGATGAATGTACAAAATATATAGCGATTTTTTTTTTTCAATTTGGACCCATTTTTGACCCTTTAAAACTATTTTAACTGACTAAAGACACATAATAAATCTGTGAGGCCCCCAGCACCACTCTGTGAGTTTTAGTTTCGGAGGAGATAGAGTTTGTAAATATGGGGACAGAAAGACAGACAAGCAGACATAGCGAGCTTTATGAATTAGATTGTAAGCATTAATAAACACTAGGGGGTGAGCTTTGCCCGGACGTAAAATACGCTTAAATATGATATTTTAATTTGTCCAGATTTCGTCTTGATTTCAAAAGTAAAAAAATGTATTCATATGTCATCAACTAGAATCGAAACAGAAGCATTCAAAGCTGGTAACGTTACCACTGTACCAACGTGACACGCACATAAAGCGATTAAAAATTAACTGACATGAATGTACAAAATGTTTAACGATTTTCTTTTCAATGTTTACCTATTTTTGGCTCTTTAAAAACAATTCTTACCGGCTAAAGACCTATAACGACCGGTAAAAAAAAGGCCGGTAAAAAAAAACGACCGGTAAGAAAAAAAAAACGACTGGTTAAAAAAAAAAAAAAAAAAAAACGACCGGTAAAAAAAAAACGACCGGTAAAAAAAATCCAATCATTTGAGGCCCCTAGCGCCACTCTGCGACTTTTAGTTTCGGAGGAGATAGAGTTTGAAAACATGGATACAGACAGACAGACAGACATACAGCTAGCCATTTATATATTAGATTTACAATTTTTAAAAAGTAAACATATTTTTCTTTTGACTAAAGGAAACATTTTTTTCCTTTCTATGTTGGATTCGTTTTTGGTGATTCTATATTATAATAATGAAAAAATAATTGAATTTCAAGTAAAATAAGGCAATTAGGAAGATAAAAAAGGAACAGCAGTCGTCTTACACCGGTTGAAAGAATGCCATTGATTGGATAGAGAAATTATGACGTCATTTTATAAATAAAATGGATTGATAATATTAGAAAACAGAATTTTTTTTTAATAGATTATTTTTATTAATGCCGGATTTTTTAAAACAATTTTTTAAACAATTTTTTAAGCGTAATTTTAATTAATTAGAAATGATAAAAAGAAACGATATTGAAATTGACAATATTAGAAAACATTTTTTAAATAGATTATTTTTATTAATGCAGGATTTTTTAAAGCAATTTTTTAAACAACTTTTTAAGCGTAATTTTAATTAATTAGAAATGATAAAAAGAAACGATATTGAAATTGACAATATTAGAAAACAATTTTTTTTTAATAAATGATTGTTTTAGAAATAAATAAATACGCGTATGATAAAAAAAAGTCTATGAGATAAATCCGAAGAAAGTGGAAACAACTTTTTTGCGCATTTCAGGGAGAAACCATTAAAAGAAAACTGTTTAGGCAACGTATTTTTTTTTAAATTAAAAATAAAAGTAAAATAGATCACTATAAATCAGCGATCGAATTGTTACTTAAATGCTTTAACTCTTTTAAAAATACTTCTACGTTAATTATTTTTATACTATTATTAAATACTTATAAAATTCTTTTACAATAATTTCAAGTCTTAAATTCTATCTTAACTTAAAAAATTTAATTCTAAAAATACTATTAATTATTAAATACTTAGTTATTAAATTCTTTTCCAATTCTTTTTCAATAATTTCAATTTTTAAATTTTATCAATATTTCATAGTAATGACGTCACTATTTCTCTATTCAATCAAATTGCATTCTTTCAACCGGTGTCAAACGACTGCTGTTCCTTTTTTATCTTCCTAATTTCCATTT
Organism: Euprymna scolopes; assembly: GCF_053919585.1. NCBI lineage: Eukaryota > Metazoa > Mollusca > Cephalopoda > Sepiida > Sepiolidae > Euprymna > Euprymna scolopes. Next base: position 79,599,210 of record NC_136517.1, read on the forward strand.
ACTTAAAGTGCAAGGGAGCCTAAAATAAATGGTACCTAAGTAATTGTCGTGTCACAATTATTAACATATCCAACAATTATGGAAAGCGATAAGGTAGAAAACTAATTATTCATGGCATGCTGTTTTTTGTTTTTTTTTTTGTTTTTTTTTTGTTGTTTTTTTTTTTTCGTTCAAAAAATCTTTGTAAAATATGAACATTCTTTTTTTTTTTTTTTTTTCAGACGACGGGCCGGGATTTGGGAGAATTAAATAATTTATTGATATATTTATTTTTCATTGTCAGTTTTTCGGTAAATATTTAATATTAAAAAATACTATGATAATCGTTGTGGTGGCACCCACTTATTTACATATGTGGATAATATTGCACATAAATAGCAAGACTCGGTTAGTCTGAGTGTGTGCTAACCAGAAGCCACCGAAGGCCGAGCCGAGAGCAGATATGTTCTCCAGCCAATACTTTCTTACTTGACAACCATTATGTAAATATACTGTAAATATACTTTTCCTAATACACTTCTTATTGATCTACCTTTGTTTGTTGAGTCTTCATTTGTATTGCCTTATACGTTATTTGATTCAACCTGCAAACATAACAGTTGGCGACGAAGATGAACGTCAAACATAACAATAATACTATAAGAAAAAATAATAATTACGATATAAAAAATAGTATGCCGTTTCTGAATTTTTGAGCTAGGGATTGGTTATTTGTATTATTATTATTCGTCGGACTACTGTTCTCATCTTCAAAAAGAAAGGGGCACGTTGGATCGACACCGGTGTATATATCGCAAACAGATGTTTGTTTATATTAACGTGATTATTGAAAATGTAATCCTGTGATTAAAATTTAATTAAAATTAACCATGTTGCTTAACGAATAATAAAAAAGAAATAATTCAAGATGAAGTTTTAAAATGATTAAATGTGTTTTATTGTATAATTTAAAAATAAAAATAGAAACAATATGATTAAAATGTTGGCTTTGTTCGCGAAAAGAAATAACGAAAGATGAAGGTTGATTGAATTTTGTGAAGACGTATCATCATATGCATCTGAGTATAATATAAAATGTAAAATTAAACCAAAATCTTATTTGTATTGTTCAATGTTTTAAATTTTAAATTATAAAATAAAAATTTTAAATTATAAAATAAAACATATTTAATCATGGTAAAACTGCATTTTTCATTTCTTTTGTTTTTATTTGTTAAACAACGTATTATTTGTATTGTTTAATGTTTTAAATGTTTAATTATACAATAAAAATTTCAAATTATAAAATAAAACGCATTTATTCCTTTTATTTTTGGCTAATCTAAACTAAATTATACATCAACAAACTTCTGGATATATATACCGGTGATGACTCATAACAGGGTTGGAGGCTATTTGTACAACTAAACGGCAAATCTGCCTTAAAATAGTAAGCAAACCTGTTTTTTCTCTTTTAAATTAAGAGAACTATAATTTCTTTTTATGTTTGACTCTTTTTAAAAAAAAAATATTCTTCTTTAATTTGAAAAAAAAAACCTCTCATATTTTACAAAGATATTTAGCAAAAATAAAAAGTAAAACATAGCAGGAGCAATTTGCTGCGCGTTAATCTGTTGAACTTAAATTTGTCGTACCTAAAGTCGCAGTACCTAAATTTGTCATGCTTAACTCCGTCGTGTTAACATTTATCGTGCTTAAATTTGCCGGAGCTAAATATTCCATGCCGTCGTGCTTATATCTGTCGTGCTTAAATTTATCGTGCCTGAATATGTCAACCTAACCGACATCTTGCGTCTCAACTCCCTACATTGTACTCCTGTAGCTTATGTCCCTGATAGTAGCCCCCTACATCAAAGTGGAAATGTGGGGTTATTATTACTGTACACATAGATTCAAAATAGTCGTCAAAAAACAAATATATATAAATGTCATCAAAAGCAAGATAAGTTACTTTTCTACCTAACTGGATAAGTTTCTAGTGTTTTTATTTAATATAATATGTTTATTCAGCTCGAAAAACATTCAGTTTTATCGATGTATTGGAAAATTAAAAATGGCGCCCGACTCTCTCTCTCTCTCTTTCACACGGTAAGTTTGGGATGGAGTTAAAAATAAAAAAAAAAAACTAGACAAAATAGTGTTAGAAACTCACTCAATATATGTTACCGTGACATAGGCTGACATATATTCGGTGGGTTTTTAACAGTATTTTGTATATTTTTTATTTTTAACTCCTTTTCCCAAACTTACCGTGTGAAAGAGAGAGTCGGGCGCCATTTTTAATTTTCCAATACATCAGTAAACACTAATGTTTTTAGAGCTGAATAAACATGTTACATTAAATAAAAACACTAGAAAATTATCCAGTTAGGTAGAAACGTAACTTATCTTACCTTTGATAACATTTCTTTGTTATATATTTGTTTTTTTTTAACAACTTTTTCGAATCTATGTGTACAGTAATACAAATCTGCAATGTGCCTTGTTTGGGATGAAAATGTAATAAAAAAAAAACATGAACAGAGTAAGAGCCGCTGCCATGCTTTGTCGTGCCTTAATTTGTCGTGCCTTAATTTGTCGTGCCTTAATTTGTCGTATGTAAATAGTAAAACTATAATACGAAAATTATACGAAAATATTACATCTAACTGAATCATCGAGCATGCTAGCTTAAAGATCGACCGACAGAGCCTTCACCATATGATGCGAGGACGCACGTAAAAGACAAGTATTTGCTATGATCGTAGTCGTTGGCAATCCCAGCAAATATCGTATCGTATTATTTGTGATCATTTTTGAATTGCGTTACGTTTTTCTTACTTATTTCTCATTCATTTACTAGTATCTCCGTTTCGCCAACAATGAAAGCATTCTTCTAAATTGCTTAACTGTTTGAAAAGATGCGAGAAGAAAGAAAAAAAGTTTCTCATATCGTACCTCATATCGTGACATGTGTAGCGGAAAGGTATTCGCAAAAACTGGATCATGTTACGCAGTGCGACGCCACAAAAAAAAAAAAAAGAAAAAAAAAGAAGACGGAGGACCACTTATGTTGCCAGGTGTGGGTCGGGCGGTATCTACCTTCTTAAAATCATATCTAATGTATAAAACTCATTATGTGTGAGTGCGTGTTCTCTATAGAAAGAAAAGTCTCCTGGACTGTAGGCAGAAAAGGACGTGATGTTACATGATTCTAAGAGAGAGGGAAGGAGAGAGAGAGAGAGAGAGAGAGAGAGAGAGAGAGAGAGAGAGAGTGTGTGTGTGTGTGTGTGTGTGTGTGTGTGTGTGTGTGTGTTTAAAAATATCCTAAACAAGACCCAACTGTTAAATAATCAAGGTACGTTGCTAGAATATATCTCATGATTTGGATTCCCAGGCAGATAGGCAGAAGATGGCGTGACTTCACATGGCTCTAAGAGAGAGCGAGAGAGCGAGAGAAAGAAAAAGAGAGAGAAGTAGTCAGTTTATCCGTCCACGTAAATAAAGTTACCCAGCTCTTACTTCATAGGCAAATAGATTCCCTGGTCATCTTTCTATTTCCTCTGCGGAAATGAAAGCCGCGAATATGTGTGTTTTGAAAGTTAACGAACTTTTCCATTTTTGTAAAACATATCACACATTCATATAGTACACTTCTATATAATTTTTACTTAGTCATTATTCTTGTACTCACTCGATGTGTCATTTTCAGGTCATTTTTAGAAAATAGATAAAAAAAAATATGTAGACGAAATAAATATAAAAAAAACGCAGTAGCACATCTGCTGTTACGCAGTGCGACGCTATAAAAAAAGGAAACGGGGGACCACTTATGTTGTCAGGTGTGGGTCGGGTTGTATTTACCTGATTAAAATCATATCTACCTATAAAATCCATTGCGTGAGAGTGCGTGTTTCCTGTAGAAAGAAGGATTCCCAGGACTTTAAGCAGAAGAGGACGTGACGTTACATGGCTCTAAGGGAGAGAGTGTGTGTGGTGTTTTTAAAAATACATCTTAAACAAAACCCATTGTTAAATATTTTCAGGCGTAAGTAGATACGTTGTTAATATATATCATGATTTGGGTTACCAGTGCAGTAGGCAGAAGAGGACGTGACGTCACATAGCTCTAGGAGAGAGAGAGAGAGAGAGAGAGAGAGAGAGAGAAAGAAGTAGATAGTCGTTTGAAAGTTTTTGAGATGAACACCGTGAGTAGGTGATCTCCATCAAAACTAAAATTGTATATATTATTTAATTATTGGAATATTTTTAGATGAGCAATTTGTATATTTTATTTATTTATTTGCAGAAAAATTTCCAATAATTTAATAATATATACAATTCCTTACGGAACCGACAATATAAGATCAGATAACAAAACACTTGGATATTTAAGACCTAAAAATCCAATCTTGATCGTTGGTGCAGTGGATAGAGACGTTGAATCTTTACAGTTCCAGGTGAGCATTGTTTGAAAGATAGCGGTTTCAATCCCACCCAAAGCCGGCCAGGGGATTAGTTGGTCAAAACGTGGTGAGACGACAATAACTATGGAAGGCAGTAATTACTAACGATACAGTTAAAGGTTCAGCATTCCTTTCCTCCCGTGGTAAACCACCTGACGAAGGGCAAGGGAAATGTATGAAACAACGACTATAAAGATGGGGATAATAGTCCACAAATGAATGAATAAAATATGCAAATAAATAAATAAAATTGTGTTCTAATGTAAAATCCATCGTGGAAGACAATGGATGTGTAGATGAAGTATTTCTTTAGAGTAATGTAGAAAAATGAGAGCATGGTTGTATTGGAAATTTATCAATGTTGCTGGGTTTTTCTTAATACTTGAAGATTTGTCCTCCTTTGCCGCTTGTGTGCTGTAAGAACTTCATTAACCTGGAATTTTCTTCCTTTGTCTGTTAAGCGATGACGTGTGTTTTTGGGATTGGATTACTCAGAGTTATCTCCTCTTTGGCTGTTTTTATATAAAGGCTCGCATTCGACATGCTCTTTTCTATTTCGTGTACACATGTAAAATAAACAAGACACATCTTTCTTCGTCTCTCTCTGTGTAAAAAACAAAGCTAAAAGATTTTACGTCCTTAATTGATTTGTTTCTTTTGTCATTGTCAATATAACTTCCACTATGACGTAATTTAAGGAACGGTATGTACGGCATAATCACCTTGACACACTGGTTCCCGTCAGATCACCGTTTAAGCAACAGTGAGCCTGGTAATTACTAAAATTGATGACCAATTTTGGAATTCCAGGCGCTATATTTAGGAGGACGTCGACACCTCCGTGCAGGAGTTGCAAACACCTAACGTCATTATCTTCCCTAACAGGGATATATATGCGATTGGAGACTGCTTGTAAATTTCATGCTCCCATGAAACTCTCTCCTCTTGAGGAAGCCAGTTAAACCCGAATAGGGTTAGTGCCGACCGACACATTTAAGGAAGAAAAGGTACGTTCTCTTTAGTTACTTCACAATTAACTTCACAAAGGTTATTAATTAACACAACAAATAAAATAACCCGGCGCTTACTTTATAGGCAAATAGATCCCCTAGTTTTCTCTATTTCCTCTGCGGAAATGAAAGCCGTAAGTCCGTGTACTTAGACGAATGTCCGTTAACGAACTTTTTAATTTGTATAAAATAGAGCACTTATTAATATGATACACACTTTCTATATAATTTTCACGTGGTCATAATACATGTACTCATTCTATAGTGTGATATCGACGTTATTTTGAGGTTATTTTTAGGAAAATAATTCTCTGATGACTTTTCTCTCTCCATATTTATCTTAAAGTGACAAAACTATAGGGAACAACTCTGTTAATCAAAGTACATTAGAACCCCGGGATACGGCATTAAAAATTAGTAACAAAATACACATGTATATGACATTAAAAATAACACCGTAAGCCGGGGTAAATGGCGTAACTAGGGGCTGGAAAGACTTCGTATTCCACATCGTAAACTTAAAAAAAAAAAACGTATCCTAGGGTCACAGTATCCCGGGGTCCTACTGTACAATGAAACCTCTAGATACGAAAGACCGCTTACGATATTTTCAGTTTACGAATGTGAAAACTTTTTTATGCCTGCATAGGAAAATATTTCCAGCATACGAAAATATTTCCAGCATCGGAAAATATTTCCAGCATACGAAAATATTTTCAGCATACGAAAATATTTTCGGCATAGGAAAATATTTCCAGCATACGAAAATATTTTCAGCATACGAAAATATTTTCTGCATACGAAAATATTTCCAGCATACGAAAATATTTTCAGCATACGAAAATATTTCCAGCATACGAAAATATTTCCAGCATACGAAAATATTTCCAGCATACGAAAATATTTTCAGCATACGAAAATATTTTCAGCATACGAAAGATACGAGTGAGAGAAAGCACCTAATTTTTTGAAATTCTTTTAAAAATTGTCGTTTCATTTGATTTTTTACATTTCAACAATCTTCTTGTGTTGATTTTTATGCGAAAACACATTTTTTTCTTGAGTTTGAATTTAAGTTAAGTGAAGCATGCATGGTCCCCCGTGAGTGCACAGTGAACGAGGCATAAAAAAAAGTTCAGCATTTGCCCCCCCCCTCACTATTTAGCTCCAAAAGTCCTCAGGGGATGTCAAATCCTGGTGACAATGAACAAACGGTGCAGTTTTAGGCCTTTACATTTGTAAATTTCAGTTCTGCGCCATGAAAAAATAAATAACTGACTAAGTCAATCATTTGACCCCCCCCCTCCAATTTAGCCTCAAAAGTCCCCAAGACCTTAACTTTGAGTTCAGCACCATGCAAAACTGTTAAATAAACATACACAGAAAACTTTGGACAAATATGGTAAAATAGTCCCAAAAATGGAGTGTTTTTATGAGCCCTAAAAGAGCCCCTGAGGCACACTCAAGAGTTATCGTGAATTATAGACAAACAAAATTATATAGAAATCAGTTTATTACAACTTTTCAGAAAGTTTTATAAAAATCCAAGGCATCAATTTTTTTAATAAGCACAAAAGTGTCAATTTTAGCCATTTTAACCCGAAAGGCACTCTTAGGGGGGCAACCGGAGTTTTCCCGGAAAATCGGTTCTGTTGCATTTTTACTCATATCGTGTTTAATGTTTGTGAAAACTTTCAAAAGATTCAAAGGCGAAGTTACTGAGAAAAGTGCGGACGGACGAACGGACGAACGGAAGAACGGACAAGGGTGAATCTACAGAGACCCCCCCATTTCTCGGAGGACTAAACAAATATTTTTAAAATTGAAAAATGAATGTTAGCATTACAATTATTACGACGTTCGAAAAATATAGATTTTGTCTAACTTTTTATTATACATCCTTTAAAATTTTTTGAACGAGTAAAGGAGTTTGTAATTATATTTCTTAGAAAGAAAGTAATAAAATAAATAACCCATTTCACTTTTCATCATTAATCTTCCACGCCTATAGATTTGATTAAGGTTGTTGGTTGGTTGGTTGTTTTTGTTTAACGGCATATCAACCCTTTTTCAGGTTATTTAATGCCGAATCTAGTTATTTTGAAGAACGATTTTTAATGGAGTATATATATATATATATATATATATATATATATATATATATATATATATATATATATATATATATATATATATATATTTAAGTCAGATTCTATTTAACCCATAGTTGGGACCCTTATAGGTACTACCACTCCGGGTCAGAGTGGACCTGGGAGCAATGACAATTAAAGGGTGGTTCCACACTCCCCAAGGCCCGCAAGGTGGGGCCTCACCATCGGATATAGTTTTAGGTCATATCCAGGACCGATTATGGTTGTGATTTTACGATTAAAATAGTGATTTTATCAAATTCCATTTTCCCCCCAAACAAGGCAACAGTGCCACTTTGATGTAGAGGGATACTATCGGGGACATAAGTTGCAGGAGTATTATAAAAGGCGATGAGCAGCAAGATGTCTTCACATTATACTTGAACTTCTTCATGTCAGTACAGTTGGGGAAGCAAAATACCGTAAGAGAGTTCCAAAGTCTAGTAGTACTGGGGAAGAAACTATTGGAGTAGAAGGTTTTCTTACATCTAGGGATCTCTACTGTGTAGAGGTGAGATTTTGCTGCTTGTTGGGGTATTTATGCCGAGGAGGTACAAGTGCTTATAGTTCGTCAGAGGATTCACCATTAAAATACCAGTAGAACAGGCAGAGAGATGCAACATTTCGTCAATGGGACAGAGATTAAAGCTCAGATGACAGCTCAGAACCTATCAGGTTGGCGACTCTCTTTTGAACCTGACCAGGAGTGAGAAACAAGCAGCAGATGCACCAGCACAAATGTGACAACAATACTCCATACCTGAGCGAATGGTGACCTCATTGAGGTACAAAATATGTTCAGGCGTAAGTAGCTTTCTAGCACGGTAGAGAGAGCCCACCATCTTCGCAGCAGCCTTGGCAATGCTCTCAATGTATCTGTTCCAACTCGTGTTCCCTGTGAACTGTAGGCCGAGGAGTTTACAAGAAGTACTTTCAGGTAATGTGTCTTTGGTCATTGCTACTGGTGGTAGAGAAGGTTTCTTGTAACTATTGATGGCAACAAGCTTAGTTTTGGCAGCATTGGATGTGTCCATCCATTTATGTCCCCATTCCACTGCAGATTGGAGGTCTTCTTCCAGTGTTTCTAAAACTATCATTTGATATCTCTTAATCGTTTTTATTGAAAAAAGACTTTTGTATTTGTATGACAAAGAAAAGTTTGTGTGTGTTTTTTTTACTTAGGAATCACGACTTATCAAGACCCGAAGGTTACTCGAGGATAAGACTTAATTAATGTAGTGAAGTATTCATTAATGGTGTAAATTGTGTAGAATGTGTTTATTTATGGAGACAGCTCAACAAGAACTTGTTTACATTGGATTTAAAAGCTACCATGTTGTATTTAACAGAGAAGCAGGCCAGCAGAACACTGTTCCACAGGCGGACAGTCCTGGGAAAGAAGCTTTGTTCATGGAATCTGCATTTAGATTTAGGCACAGATATGGAGTTGGGGAAAATCGTATTAAGTGGTTGCAGCTAGTCGAGTGCTTTATGTGACAATTTGACAAGAGAGGTTGTAGATTAGAGTTAAACTATGTCAGACGCCTTTGATAAGTCGAGAGTTATTGCTCTAGAATCCCCTGTCAAGAAATTTACAAATCCTGTGTGATATAATAGTTAGTACATCGGCTATAGATTTCGCAGAACGGACACCATATTGCATAACATTGAGGAGGTTATTTTTACTGATCATCACAGATTCCAGCAACTTACTCATGATGCACAGGAGACTGATTGGTCTGTACTGAGAAGGAGATGCCCGACATCCGGAATTTTTAAATACAGGGTAGATGAAGTTTTCAAAGGTGTTTCTTCTTAAGGTAATATTTAAACAGGTTTGTAATCATAGGGGCTAGTTCCGGTTGAGGCTTTTTGAGCACTGACCAAAATGCAAGTTAAAAATAAATAGCAAGTGAAAGGTATTAGCGGTTAGGTTAGTAACTATTGCGTTCCTATTTCATTCTGGTTTTGCCCTTATAATGTTTCGTGAGTGTTTTCTATGTACAATCAAAAATGGCCGAAGACAACGGACACCTTTGCTTCTTAAAAGAGACTTATTACTCATAAATATTTTTTTTAGTTTACGTCTAAATTTTGATTGTGTTGGAATAATAGCAGACGAAAGTTAATCTCTAAAAGGGGGAAATATATTTACGTGTTATAAAAATTACAGTGAAAATGTTGTAAAAAACACATTTTGTTCGAATTAGTTCACAACACATTGTAATATACATTGCACTGTAGAGAACGTACTGTTTATTTTATGAAATTATTTTATATAATGGCTTCAATACAAGTTTTAAGTGCAAAAATTTAAATATAATAGTTCCATTGTGCTCTAAACCGAAACATTAATTTAGAATGTGCTCCTGTCTTATGAAAGAACCAAATGTTCGTTTTATACGCCGGGACATTTTGTTTGCACTTGTGATGTTTTAGGAAAAATCGGACTGTTCCTTCTTTCATCGAATTTTTTCGATTAACGATGTTCGATATTTATTCGAGGCATTCCGATAAATAACCTATCTAAGAACAGTCCCAGGCACATAAAGCACATTCTTGTGAAATTTCAAAACAAAAAAATAAAAAAAATTGGTCCAGCCGTTTTGGAGTCAATAGGGAACTCACACACGCACCCAAAGTACCTATTATATATAAGTTAATTTCTGAAGAATGTTTAAGCGTAGTTGGATTATTTATTGCTTTTTATGGTGAGATCGCCTTGATTTTACAAGATGACAATGCTCCACCCCATTCGGTGAGAGCTACAATTTTGTATCTCATAACTTTGCGATTCGAAATTAAAATATTTATCACTTGTTAAACTTGTTGCCTTGCAAGAAAATGGGTACTTCTGCATTTTGAGGCTGACCGCCATGTTTCACTAAACTGTCGCCAGGTGCCGCTTTTCGATCAAAGAACATGGGACGATAAATGTTTTATTCCAAAATTTATTTCTTACTTCAATTAAAAAAATGGTTCTGAACAAAAATCAATCCAAAGTTGCTCTAATTCGGAAAAATGTTTTATATAAATTATGAATTTGTTGATGACCCTTCAAAGTTACTTTAATTCGGAAAAATATTTTATATGAATTATGAATTTGTTGTTGACCCTTAAAAGTTGCTTTAATTCGGAAAAATATTTTATATAAATTATAAATTTGTTGTTGACCGTTCAAAGTTGCTTTAATTCGGAAAAATGTTTCATATAAATTATGAATTTGTTGTTGAGCCTTCAAAGTTGCTTTAATTCGGAAAAATGTTTCATATAAATTATTAATTTGTTGTTGACCCCTCAAAGTTGCTTTAATTCGGAAAAATGTTTCATATAAATTATTAATTTGTTGTTGACCGTTCAAAGTTGCCTTAATTCGGAAAAATATTTTATATAAATTATAAATTTGTTGTTGACCCTTCAAAGTTGCTTTAATTCCAAAAATGTTTCAAATAAATTATGAATTTGTTGTTGACTGTTCAAAGTTGCTTTAATTCGGAAAAATGTTTCATATAAATTATGAATTTGTTGTTGACCGTTCAAAGTTGCTTTAATTCGGAAAAATGTTTCAAATAAATTATGAATTTGTTGTTGACTGTTCAAAGTTGCTTTAATTCGGAAAAATGTTTCATATAAATTATGAATTTGTTGTTGACCCCTCAAAGTTGCCTTAATTCGGAAAAATGTTTCATATAAATTATGAATTTGTTGTTGACCCTTCAAAGTTGCTTTAATTCGGAAAAATATTTTATATAAATTATAAATTTTTTGTTGACCCTTCAAAGTTGCTTTAATTCCAAAAATATTTCAAATAAATTATGAATTTGTTGTTGACTGTTCAAAGTTGCTTTAATTCGGAAAAATGTTTCATATAAATTATGAATTTGTTGTTGACCGTTCAAAGTTGCTTTAATTCGGAAAAATGTTTCAAATAAATTATGAATTTGTTGTTGACTGTTCAAAGTTGCTTTAATTCGGAAAAATGTTTCATATAAATTATGAATTTGTTGTTGACCCCTCAAAGTTGCCTTAATTCGGAAAAATGTTTCATATAAATTATGAATTTGTTGTTGACCCTTCAAAGTTGCTTTAATTCGGAAAAATATTTTATATAAATTATAAATTTGTTGTTGACCCTTCAAAGTTGCTTTAATTCCAAAAATGTTTCAAATAAATTATGAATTTGTTGTTGACTGTTCAAAGTTGCTTTAATTCGGACAAATGTTTCATACAAATTATGAATTTTACCTTTCAAAGTTGCTTTAATTCGGAAAAATGTTTTATATACATTATGAATTTGTTGTTGACACTTCAAAGTTGCTTTAACTCGGAAAAATGTTTTATATAAATTATGAATTTGTTGTTGACCCTTCAAAGTTGCTTTAATTCCAAAAATGCTCCATATAAATTATGAATTTGTTGTTGATCCTTCAAAGTTGCTTTAATTCGGAAAAATGTTTCATATAAATTATAGAATTTGTTGTTGATCTTCAAAGTTGCTTTAATTCCAAAAATGTTTCATATAAATTATGAATTTGTTGTTGACCGTTCAAAGTTGCTTTAATTCGGAAAAATGTTTCATATAAATTATGAATGTGCTGTTGACCCTTAAAATTTGCTTTAATTCGGAAAAATGTTTCATATAAATTATTAATTTGTTGTTGACCCTCCAAAGTTGCTTTAATTCCAAAAATGTTTCATATAAATTATGAATTTGTTGTTGACCGTTCAAAGTTGCTTTAATTCGGAAAAATGTTTCATATAAATTATGAATTTGTTGTTGACTCTTAAAATTTGCTTTAATTCGGAAAAATGTTTCATATAAATTATTAATTTGTTGTTGACCCTTCAAAGTTGCTTTAATTCGGAAAAATGTTTCATATAAATTATTAATTTATTGTTGACCCTTCAAAGTTGCTTTAATTCGGAAAAATGTTTCATATAAATTATGAATTTTACCCTTCAAAGTTGCTTTAATTCCAAAAATTTTTTATATAAATTATGAATTTGTTGATGACCCTTCAAAGTTGCTTTAATTCCAAAAATGCTTCATATGAATTATGAATTTGTTGTTGACCCTTAAAATTTGCTTTAATTCGGAAAAAAATGTTTCATATAAATTATGAATTTGTTGATGACCCTTCAAAGTTGCTTTAATTCCAAAAATGCTTCATATAAATTATGAATTTGTTGTTGACCGTTCAAAGTTGCTTTAACTCGGAAAAATGTTTCATATAAATTATAAATTTGTTGTTGACCCTTTAAAGTTGCTTTAATTCGGAAAAATGTTTCATATAAATTATGAATTTTACCCTTCAAAGTTGCTTGAATTCTAAAAATGTTTCATATAAATTATGAATTTGTTGTTGACTCTTCAAAGTTGCTTTAATTCCAAAAATGTTTCATTGAAATTATGTATTTGTTAAATAAAAAAAAACAACAAAAAATAATTATTTCATAAAAATCCAATATTGTTGTAATTACAAAAATGCCCAATATTTTCCATCCGCAGACTTTTCAACAAATGTCTTAACAATTATATTTTTATACATTTTTATACAATAAATGTTTTCGTTTTCAAGCATTTTTGTGTTCGGGAAAAAAAATCTTGTTTGTTATTTATTTAACCCAGAAAAAAATGGAATTATCGCCCCATAACAATGACGCCCGGTCGCGTAATGTAGAGGTGCCACAATATAATTATGAACGATTGTGCAATCTTCATGAAATGTTGTTTCACGTGAAATTATTTAAGTAACCGGTCATAACTTGTCCTCAGCGGACTATATCAGCTTCCTTCAAAGGAGGAAGTTTATAGGGAATATAAAATTCTCCTACACGTTCAGCTGGTAAACATGCTTTGGCCTTGGGATTATCGGATCGAACGATTCAAAGAATTCTACACACTGATAGGCAGTTCCATCCATTACACAGTGATCACCACTTATCAAGGCCCGGAAGCCACTCAGGGATAAGGGTTATTGCAAGTACATTACGTTAGTCAGGAGACTTGCTGAAGTGTTTACTTAAGGGGGCGGTTCATTAGGAATTTGTTTACATTGGACTTGAAGACATCCAAGTTGTAGTCCGGAGGGAAGCAGGCAGACGGAACAGAGTTCCACAGGCGTGCAGTTCTAAGAAAGAAGCTTTGTTCATGGAATCCGCGTTTTGATTTAGGCACAGATATAGAGTGGGGGACATTTTTCACAGTGGACTCAGCTAGACGGGTGTTTCGTGCAGAGATTGGATAAAGCCAGATTCCCTTAATTTCAATTTCTTCTGTAGACCTCTCCAGCTTTAAATTTTAGATATTTTCTAGAATCAAGCTCATATGATGGATTGTTGATTCAAATTAGAATAAAGATTCTCGACATATGTATATATAGATATCATGATATTGTGATTTTCAGCTTCCTAAAGCTATATAAAAGTGATGCAAAACAGTTCTGTTCGAGGAATTCCGAGTTTGATGGAAGTCAGTTACGATATTCTTTGATGAAAACAGTCTTGTGTTATATATATATATATATATATATATATATATATATATATATATATATATATATATATATATATATATATATATATATATATATATGGGGTGGAGAGAGCTCCTGTAAGCCGTGATAAAGGCAACCTTTCTAGGTGAAGCAAATCTCTGATTTAAAAAAGAGCAGAAGGCGGGAGACCAATACCCGCATTAAGCTGGTCTGCAGTTTAACTTGTTGCTGGCTATCTTGCTCTTGCTTGTTGCTGGATCTCAACATTTTGAACCGAGAGAGAGACTTAGCTGTCGTACAAAGCTAAGCCTCTGTAACATCATCTGTGTATGGATACTCCCTCAAGCATTTGTCTATGAAAATGGTCCTGTGGCGATGGAAATCATTTTTGGGCTCATGGATTTTAAGTGTCTGAGGGAGTGGCACTCGTCTGACAAGACGTTGCAATCATCATATATATATATATATATATATAGAGAGAGAGAGAGAGAGAGATGTGTGTGTGTGTGTGTGTGTGTGTGTGTGTAATTATTTCGCTCACTCTTTATCTGTGCCTCCATGAAAAAACCTTCGTTCTTATAACTGCACACTTGTGGGACTTTCTTCAATTTGCCTGCTTTCCATCTGACTAGAATATTCAAGTCCAATGTAAACAAATTCGTGATGAGCAGTTCCCTCTTAAGTACCTATTTACTATGCCTCCCCACGGGACAGAGTTAGACACCAGGGTTGTTTTTTAACGTGGAGAAAAGGTACAAAAATAAAAATTGTCTCAGTCGTGAAGGATTTCTCCTCCACCGAAAGAGAACAAGAAAATGAAGTGCAGCATCTGAAGAACAGATACTACACTTTGATCTTGACCAAAAGGCCAAAGTTCCCTCTTAAGTAATCCGATTTCCCAAATTTCCACTACTGACGATTGCTACGATATTGTCCCCTTGACTACTGTACACTATTTAACCTCATCCTCCAGTGACCTCTGGGCCTTGATAAGTGGTGACTCCTATGTGAAAAAAAAAAAAAAATATGGGAGATATTTCTGCTGCATCCTGTATATTGCTGTCTAATCCAGATCTTTTTCTTTCATACAAATCGGCGGCGAGCATATTGTGTTTTAAATGTACGTTTTGCCATTCTTAGTTATTTTTTTAATTTATTGGTGTCTTATTAGGTGGACATATTTTACTACGATATATCATAATAGTTATGTAGTGTTCGTTGAACATTTTTTGTTTAATTTTCATACTAAACTTTTCATTCTTCATGACGTTGTCTTCTTTTGGAAAAGGCTAACGCTTCAAGCTCAATTCATCGGGTGATTTCAAACTTATCATAGTCGCTTCTCTACGTCATCTCTAGATGGATGTAATTTTTCAGTTTCCTCAATATTTTCCCCGTTCACTATAACTGGGGCCTTTTTGTGGCATGTTTGTTAAACATGGCCTTGTATTTTCTCCAGTGGTCATTTTAAGAACAATTAAACGGTTCACGTCTTAAATAAAGCTCTTGTGGTGTGTGTGGCAAATTGTACTTGAGCAAATTATTCTCCTTTCTATCGATACCAGTATGGTGACCCAACGTTGCCGGGGAATTGATAATAATCAACGAATGTTCCATACTCCTATATTTGTATTGTCATTGAAATCGATGGAATCGCCCATTTTTTTCAATCAAATCGATTTATTGCCTGCTCTAGTCGGGGACTAATCGCGGTGCACCGGGAAAGAAGCTCACATGCCGCTTGCTATGATTTATTTCCCAATACATCGAAGTTTACATTGCACTGTAGAGAACCTGCTGTTTATTTCATAAATTGTTTGTATATATAATGACTCGAATTAAAGTTTAAAATGCAAAAAGTTAATTATCATACTCCAAGTGGAATATTTATTTCGAATGCGCCCCCGTTATATCAAAGAACCTACTGTTGATTTTATTATGTCGAGCCTTTCAACTTGTGAGGTAATAAAACTTATCAAATGCACTCGTGATGTTAGGCTGTGTATGGTGTTAATTTTGGTCAAAATCGCCTGTTCCTTCTTTCATCAGATTATTTCGATTATCGATTATCGATTATCGATATTTATTGAAAACATTCTGACGCAAAACGTATCTAAGAACACCGCCAGGCATATGTTCCTTCGTGTGACATTTCATAAAAATTGCTTCAGCCGTTTTCGAGTCCATAGAAAACAAACACACAAATTCAAAACAAAGTACTATATCGGTCTTATTGAAGTTGGCTTAAAACTTGAATGTAGTTAATGGTGGAAAATTCAAGTGGAAACTTGTTTGAATTGTCTAGTTTTCTATCGAGTGTGTTTTGCATCCTTTTGAGGAGTATTTGGAAGAATCCCTTGTAAACAACTGAAAGTAGGTTAATTGGTCTGTAAATTTTATTACATTTCACGTCTCCTCTCTGACGGGGTGTTGTAACTGACGCATTCTTCCAGTTGTTAGGCATTTTGCCCTTGTTAGAGCATTTGTTGTACAAGATGTTCAGAATCGATGCGATTGATTCACAGCCATCTTGGCTGCTAGAGAATGGATAGAGAGAGAGAGAGAGAGAGAGAGAGAGGGAGAGGGGAATTATAGTGTAGACACGTTGACCGGAAGTAAAAGATCAGCTGATTTGATTGCGTGTGAGTCATGTGATCAGGTTAGCTGAATCGTTGAGATTTGATTTGGACTCAGAAGACAACGGACGGCTTCCCGTTGTCTCCTCCTCTTCACTGGGGGTGGGGGGGACGAACGCTGACGTATGTAGAAGAAGAACCCACACAGGCCGATTTCACTTTCCACCTTCTGCAGGACATCTGGGAAAAATGAAATAAACTATAGAACTAATTCCTTGTCTTGGAGTGATTGAATCTTCATCCAAAAACAGGTATCAAGTCTCCCTCCAGGACGAGAAATTCCAGATGGTCCAACAATCCAACATCGAAGAAGCAGAGGTAGGTTCTGAAAATACATGTCACTCACACACGATTCCCTTCATGATACAACATAAATATATAATATAACACGTCATCTCTTCTAATCCATTATTAGAGATGACGCAACAAGCACTCAACCCTTTATTATAGAGCAACAATATAACAGGCGTATTCATATTAACGTATTCAACTAAGAGCTCGTCGCCATTTGTGTTTTTCAAAAATATCAATAAACAGTGTGCGATTTACGAACCGATTGCACGTTTTAAAGTGAGTAAACCCACTAAAATCTTTTCCAGATAGGTAGAAGAGTAACTTATCTTGGCTTTGAGAACAATTGTTTGTTATGTATTTGTTTTTTTTTTGACAACTTTATCGAATCTATGTGTTTAGTAAACCAAACACTAAGCCGAGTGTTCCTTCTTTAGAGGAGCGGATTTGATTATCTCCACCTTTCGAACTTGTGCCACATCTACCTGCGGTGGAAGCGAAGTGATATAAATAATAGCAAGCCAACACTTTAATATCGACATTGGAGACGGATTTTTACGCTCGCAACATATGGCGTGAGCTGAGAGTTGCGGGAAGAAGAGGAGGGAGAGAGGGGAGTACGGTTTGGAAAGGGGGGGGGTGAAATAAAAGCCATTGTATCTCCCGTATTTTATTGCCTCCCAAACAATAGAAGGTGAGCGAACCAAGTAAGCCCTAACCGGGTTAAGATGGCCACGAGTCAATGATTTTCACTGCTTTTACGATCCAAATAGAAATTCATTAGGTTTTTATGGAAATATACGGCGACATAATAAAACAATTTTATTTGCCGGCGTTTACGAATACCCTCAACCCCCTAGGTGGAATTATTTGCGAGTGGATGGGTTGAAAGGGAAACTATGCACGTAAGTAAATATGTATATATTTTAATGATACCCGTTGAGTATATCTTAGTATATCTTACTTATTGGGTTTTCCTTTTCAAACTTTGACAATTATATTAATACTAGCCTGGGTACCCGGCGTTGCTCGGGTGTTTGGCGGTGTGCGTTGAGCAAAAAAAAGGGGGGGCGGTAATAGGCAGGTACGCTCGAACCCGTAACGCGAACGAGGAAGAAAACGTGAAAAAACGTGACGTCTTTGCTGTTGCGTCCATCGCCACACCGGTAGTGCCAAAGGTTTTAATTAAGACTAGTCAATCGAAAAGAGGGATAACTTTTGAAAGTATCGACGCAAAAAGCGACCCCTCCCTGTAAAACAATTGTCCCGTTGAGTGTGAAGGAATTAATGTTTTTAGCCAATTTTTCGATATTTGTCATTCACGGGGTCGAGCTTCAAAATGATACCGATCTCGTGAAAATCCGTCGCCTCTGTCGAAAGTTTTAGCCATACATACATACATACATACATACATACATACATACATACACACATACATACATACATACATACATAATACAGTTAAACAGATAGGTGAGATTTATATTATAGGCGTACTAGCTCTTCCAGCCCGACACTGCCAGGTAGGGTTTATATTTTGAAAATAAGTAAAAAAGAAAATCATTGACAAGAATCCAGAGCGACTCGAAAAGGCCTTTTGCATTAGCAAAATGTAGGGGAGAGCGGTTCTATTTTCCAGAGATTACTTCACTTACACTTGATCCTCACCTCATAATTCTAAGTAATTCTCACTTCATAATGCTAAGCAAGGAGTATTAATTACTGACCGAATGTAGTATTATATTAGCGTACCGGGGCAACGCTAAATAATTTTGAACAGGTATTATTCTTCATATCGTTAAATGTTATGCAGAGGAAATTTTTCAAAGAAAATGTTTTAATAGAAAGGAATGTTACAAAAAATATATCAGTTAGCGGAGATAGGTGAAGAGTTTAGATCAGTGGTTCTCAACCTTTTTTACTCATGGACCCATTTTCCCTTCTTTTTATCTTGGTGGACCCCTTCATAACTATTGGTCACAAGACAATCTTCTATTTTTCACTCATATAAATTTTGAGGTTTTAATTATCCAAGAAATATTATATAATTAAGCTTTATTTTAAAATGAAAACTAATTTAATGCAAATAAGGTATTCTACAACAACTATAATAATTATGATAATAAGTTTTATGTTTTGCCTGTGGACCCCCAGAAATATTCCATGGACCCCTAGGGTCTATGTGGACCCCGGTTGAGCACCCCATGGTGTACACGTAGGTTTTAGTTGAGAGATGATGCCAGTTGAGAGTGGGGGCCTTGTTAGATGTAGGATCGAAAGAGTTGTTTCCACGTCCGGGAGCGGGAGTCGGGTTAGGTGAGATTAGCAAGATGTAGTCGTCGCAAACTCCAGGGCGTGAAACAGACGTTGATACATAAAAGAGACGGTCTGTATTTTGATGTTTTACGAAACGAAACCCGAAGTGTGACAACATGTCAGCATTATGAAAGAAAGAAAGTGGAAGAAACGTCCAAAAAAAGTAAAAATATCCATTTTTGTAAACTTTTAAAGTTTTAGCCATACATACATACATACATACATACATACATACATACATATACATACATACATACATACATACATACATACATACAGTTAAACAGATAGGTGAGATTTATATTATAGGCGTACTAGCTCTTCCAGCCCGACACTGCCAGGTAGGGTTTATATTTTGAAAATAAGTAAAAAAGAAAATCATTGACAAGAATCCAGAGCGACTCGAAAAGGCTTTTGCATTAGCAAGATGTAGGGGAGAGCGGTTCTATTTTCCAGGGATTACTTCACTTACACTTGATCCTCACCTCATAATTCTAAGTGATTCTCACTTCATAATGCTAAGCAAGGAGTATTAATTACTGGCCGAATGTAGTATTATATTAATTTACATTTTTGTAAACTATTGCCCTCATCTTCAAAGTTGTTGCTTATACCCAATTTATTTATTTTTGTTTTTTGATAAACAAATAACAAACATATTAAATGTAATGAAACAAAATTATGTTTTTTTTTTAATATTTTTTTACAAAAGAAAAAGTGCACGCAATTCTTTTTTTTTTTTTTTTTTTTACATAGGAATCACTACTTTTCAAAGTCTGGAGGACTGTTTTTATCACCTTGTTTCATAACTTGGATTGATAGAGAGCATGAGTTGCATAGCGGCGCATCTTCGATCTCGATTGTTGAACATTGTGTAACTTTCAGACATTACAGAAGGCTCCTATCACTCTTAGGATTTGTACACAACTGGACAACTAGTAGATGGTCTGTAACAAAATTAAAAAAAAAACCTGACGGAAATGGAAGCATGTTTTTTTTTAGGGCGTGAATTTTATTGTTCTTCCCTGTATATTTCAATATGTTATTGAAAATAAAGAGATAACTAATATAGGAAAAGGGCAGCAGCGAACGGAACAAATACATGAACGGTAAATAATCACATAACACACACACACACACACACACACACACACATATATATATATATATATATATATATATATATATATATATATATAACGCAGTCATGGGGGGGGGTGACTTAAATTCATGATTAAAATCTTTTAAAATAAAGTCAACGTTTAAAATAAAGTTAACGGGGTGAAGAGAAGAAAAGAAAAAAAAAATGGGGGAGTCAGCTGACCGGTTTCGCCCTCACTTTATCAAAGCTGTATCGAGGGATTTATTTTGGAATAAAAAAAAGCAGGAATATGTACAAATAAAATCACGTTGACAAAAAAAATGGGGGGAAAGCAATTGAAATACAGCAACGTTATATTACTCGAAGATCCTAGAGAATTGAATATAATAGTTAAATAATATAACATTGCTGTATTTTAATCGTTTTCCGCCGATTCTAGCTGATGGCACCCAAGTCATTTTTTTTACTCTTTTGAAATCAGTACTCTATATTAGGTACAATATAATATTCAATAGATCATTTCTCGATATCTCCATTCAGTCTCGAAAGACAAAGGATACCCCTGATGGAGCAGCTGTGCATGTAATTGTGAGGCAAGGATTGCGCAATAACCAACCACATCTCTCGTGAATCGGCATTGTTTGAGTCCAGTGGCTTACCTTCATTTTTAATTAAAAGACTTCTCGGTAATTACACATGATAACCTATTCGAGCGTGGCCTACGAAAACAGAATGCCCTTTCATTAAAATCACGTAACGTCACAAAATAAAGTACAATAAGAACGAGTAAGCAATAGATGACTATTACGAGGATTAATTTTATTTATGGCGGACTATTATCTTTTCTTACTTTTTTCACGACGTTTCCGCCAACTATTCCTCTGGCCTTCGTCAGGTAATGAAACAACTAAGAAAAGATGAGGATAATATTTCGCAATAAATAAAATTAATAAGTAAAACTCAATTCAATGAATTCCATTTAAATAATATACATTACGAGGATTTTTTGAAAACGGCTGCTTATTAAAATTAAAATTAGTTTTTAAATATACGTAATAAAAAAATGTCACTAAATATTTTCCACTATATAAAAAAAAAAAAAAAAACACTCCCTTTTAATTACGCGCGTCCAAATGTCAAATAATTTTCTTTCGGAAAAGGAAATACAAGTTTTGAATCCGTTTTAAAAATCCCTCCGCAGTTTCCTTAAGAATTGAAACAGAAATTAACCATCCTCGTAAGAGCCGTCTATCGCCTAATTGTGGTCATTGTAACTTATTTTGCTACGTCAGCATGTTACGTGATTTTAGTGAAAGGGTCTTCTATTTACGTAGGCCAAGCTTGAATAGGTTAATATACGACCCCCTCATCTTGGAAGAGAGGTGATGTAACAGAAAACAGAAAGAAAGAGAAGGAGGGATTGTGTGTGTGTGTGTGTGTGTGTGTGTGTGTGTGTGTGTGTGTGTGTGTGTGTGTGTGTGTGTGTGTGTGTGTGCGCGCGCGGGTGCGTGCGTGCGTGCGTGCATGTATATGTGAGAAATCGTTCGAGTTAAAAGGCGAAAAAGATAGCGGATGTTCTAACGCCTGGGTGTAAGAGCTAATGTGTCGGTTAGTTAGAGAGTGAGGGTACGCGTTTTTTTTTTTTTTTTTTTTTGCAGAGCGTGTGGTGGCGATTGGAAGACGGGTTTGGGTGGCAAGTGTTTGACTGCCGTGCCGTCTCTTTATACCGTCGAGCTTCCTACGATTATTTATGTAAGTCTTGGCGATGGCCAACAAGTCCGCAGACGGGATGAAGATGATACCTTTTCAAAAACGGAGAATTATTTATTATTGCGAGTTTATTTCGACGCTCTTTCAAGACGCGCTCGCTTGTTCTATTAGAATAAATACAGGAAGTCAGAAAAGTGGCAAGAGTCTCAGAATTATCCAGAAATGATATGTCGAAAACAAGATAATAAAAATAAAAAATAAAAACGTTATATATATATATATATATATATATATATATATATATATATATATATATATATATACAGAGAGAGAGAGAGAGAGAGAGAGAGAGAAAGGGAGAGAGAGAGAGGGAGAAACAGATAGATAAATAAATTTTTGTTGTTGTTTTTATAACGATAAATACGGTGAAATAGTGGCTCCGCCTCGAAGCTCATTTTTATTTACTTAGAAAGTCGCCCATAATTTATTTGGACGTATATGGATGCAACACGTATATAACGTTTTTTATTTATCTTTATTATTTTTAAAACAATAATCTAGTTGCATGCATGTTTCAAGGTAACTACCTCTCGTCAGCGTGGCTTGACTGTTTCTAGGAATCGAATCCAACCATGTGTATCACAGTCCGATATATATAACGGGTTTGTATTACTGTACACGTAGATTCGAAAAAGTTGTCAAAAAACAAATATATAACAAATAAATGTTATCAAAGGCAAGATAAGTTACTTTTCTACGTAACTGGATATATTTTTCGTGTTTTTATTCAATGTAACATGTTTATTCAGCTCGAAAACCATACAGTGTTTACCGATGTATTGGAAAATTCAAGCTGGCGCCCCAATCCCTCTTTAACACGGTAAATTTGTGGAAAAGGTGTTATAAATAAACAAACTGGATAAAATACTGTTAAAAACTCGCTCAATATATGTTACCGTGACATAGCTGGATATATATTCGGCGGGTTTTTAATAGTATTTTTTCTAGTTTTTTATTTATAACACACACACACACACACACACACACACACACACACACACACACACACACACATATATATATATATATATATATATATATATATATATATATATATAGATATAGATATAGATATAGATATATATATATAGTATGTATTTCAGAGTAAACAGTTGCAAACAGCCATCTATTTCAGTCTTTTATTTCCATGTATTTTTTAATTTCTTTATATTTTTCATTTTTTCAGATTCTGGAAATTAATTTTGGAAAAATACACTATCGTCAAACGTACAGAAATTGTACAATTTTACAATAAAAGCCAAGGCTCAATAATTAAAACACAAAAAAACTTATCGAAGACATTTCAATATGAAAGATGCACCTATTTTTTGGGATATCGCAAGGAAAAGGTTTTTGTCAACAAGTATCAATCTTTAATAGAGCTAAAGGAAAACGCCACTAGAGAAATAATAGAAATAAGGCCAGAAACTTTGGAAAAGGTTATAGCAGATGGAATCAACTCCAAATTTTAGATGTCCTTTAAAAATCTGATTTCTAATCACACATATTAGAGATCCTACGTCAATATCGATTGAGTCAACTGGAATAGATTTTAGCAGGGGTCACACTTAGTGTATGATAATCCATGTCTGTAAAATACAATCACTTCCAGGGTTACGAGTGATGTTATTTAAAATTAAAATGGGTCAGTGACTTGTGGCCCACCCTATACATGGGTCGTTGAATTGAATTCATTTGCAAAAGATCTAGCTAATTTGCATATTGTTTTAAATATTTATTTTAATTAATTCCCCATTATGTTTTTTTTTGTTTTGTTTTCTTATGTGATGAGCATCTTTACTTGACTATTACGTGTAAATATATTCATGCAGATATTCTACATGATTTATACTTGCGTAATATTTGCGTAGAAAGATTATTGAAAACACAAACTTATATATATATATATATATATATATATACGTTTTATTTTTTATTACCGTATCTTCCTGTTAAGTTACATTATTGTTTCAGCTACTCGGCCGGTTTTTTTTTTTTGTTTTTTTGGCCGTCTGTAGCTTCCTCAGATACGGTAATAAAAAAATAAAACGCATATTTGCTCTACAACAGTATTGAGCACTTTCTTCAGTTTTTATTAATTACCATTTCCACTATATATATATATATATATATATATATATATATATATATATATATATATATAGAGAGAGAGAGAGAGAGAGAGAGAGAGAGTCATCCACATACGGTACTGTTTCGCTGTTTCACAGCTCATCAGTGCGGCTAGAAAGGCAACTACTTTAAGTCAGGATTAAAACCCGACCGTCTGTATGACTTATATATATATATATATATATATATATATATATATATATACATGCGTGTATATATATTTGTTTTTAAAAAATCGTCTACTTAACTCCTCTCTCTCCCTCTCTCTCTCTCTCTCTATATATATATATATATATATATATATATATATATATATATATATATATATATATGGTGTCCCAAAAAGATGTATACAAATTTCAAATGATTTTAAACCAGATGTTTGTTTTTCCCTTGCAGATTAACCTCATCGATCTTAATTATGGCAGCCAGGCTAACATTCGAAGAAAAAATCATTCTAAAATGCTACTGGAGGCATAAAGACGCTGTTGAAGTAAAAGACAGTTTAGGATTGTGTATACATTTTGGGGGGAGACATGCTGAGTTTACATGAAATAATAATTTTTAAAAAAATAGGCAAATCTATCCGGATAGAAAAAGCTCTACCCGTTTAAGAGGAGCAAAATATGGAAAAATTAAAAAGATAATGGATAAAGTTACAAGGTAACTTTATTACAAATATCTGATCAGTGCGGAATTAAAGAAAAAAAAAAGGAAGAAACAATTTAAGGTCATGGCATTTCGAAACTAAATTCTTCTCATCAGAAGAGGAGGAAAAGACGGCTTTATACAAAAGAGAAAATAAAAAGTCAACAGACTGTAAAAACATTTAGATGAAAAATTTTTAAATAATTATGATGTAATAAATTCCTATGTAACTTTACTCCTTATCTTTTCTTAATATATATATATATATATATATATATATATATATATAGCTGTACCCGGCCACGCGTTGCTGTGGTTCATAATATATAAATTTTGTTACCCAAATAAACGTTTCTAATATATATAAGTACACACATATATATATATATATATATATATATATATATATATATATATATATATATATATATATATATATATATATATGAATAAAAAGGAAAAACCTAAAAGAGTAAAAACAAAAATAAAATCAACGTTTCGTCCCTAGTTCAGGGGACATCATCAGGATTTCTAGGCGAAGATGTACAGGAAAGACGGTCATATCACACGCGAAAGAGAAGTTCAGTTCTCTTTCTGTTCTGGAGAGAAAAAGTTTCATGATGAAAAGAGAATTTATATCTAGAGTGTGTGGAGGGGGGTCGGGTTATATACATATATGCATTTTTTTTATCAACCAGGATCTAAGTTAATATTTTGTTCATTTATTATTATATTACCTATGATTGGGGCTACATTATAAAATCCTTTTCTTTGTTTGATGTTGATGTTTGAAATTAAAGCAGATTCAATAAGTCTTCGTTTTGCTCTATCTGGGATGGATTTTAAGATTTTTGCACGTCCAAATGCATATATTATTCACATAACGTCTAAAGCATCGTTTATATCTTGCTTTATTTTATTCATATATATATATATATATATATATATATATATATATATATATATATATATATATATATATTAGAAAAGATTGTTTGGGTATCAAAATGTATACATTATGAGCGACAGCAACGCGTGGCCGGGTACAGCTGTATATATATATATATATATATACTGGCAATAATGGCAATAACAGCAGTATATATATATATATATATATATATATATATATATATATATATATATATATATATATATATATATATATATACTGGCAATAATGGCGGCAGAAAGATAGGGTGATATAGTTTTAGAAGTCAGGATATCATAATTTTTTGTAGGTTTCTGACTAGAAAATAATATATTTGTGCATTTTCTGAGTACGAGTGTTCCGGGGCCGAGTATTCCTAAATTGTCGTATGCATATATATTGGTCTGGTGCAAAAACAATATATTTTTCTCACATATGTTACTTTTATATATGATTTCTGAATTAATTCATTAATATATATAGCCATGTTATATATCATTTTGAAGCGCATTTTTTCTCTCTATCGAATCCTATTATTAGTTACCGTTCTCAATCTCGTCATTCATTTTTTTTTCAAGCTTTTCGACAGCATGGACAAAATTCAAATCCGCACGATTTTCTTGTTTCAGTTCAAACAAGGTTGAAAAGCTGCCGCGACAGCTCGTGATATCAATGATGCGTTTGGCCCATGAATCACTAAGGAATGTGTGACATAACTGTGGTTCAAGAAATTTCGCAATGGTGATGAGAGCCCCGAAGATCAAGACGGTCGCGGCCGACCGACTGTGGTTAATAACGAACATTTTAAAGCCTTAATTGAAGCCGATCCTCACAAAACCACATGAGAAGTTGCTGTTGAACTCGAAGTCGACCACTCAACAGTCGTTCACTATTTAAAACAAATTGGGAAGTCAAAAAATGCTTGATAAAGAGTGGGGCGCATGAAGTGAACGATAATTAAAAAAATCGTCGTTTTGAGGTGTCTTCTACGCTCTTTTGCGCAACAAAAACGACTCATTTCCCGAGATAGGTCAATATCAAGAGACCAATCATCCTCTATCGCAACACTTGCCCGCATATTGCTCAACTGACCCTGCAAACACATGAAACTCTAGTCTCCTTTTAAGTAATATCTTCCGGCTGTAATACATTTGTTGTATCGTTCCAGCAACTCCTGGAAGGCTGCATGGAACTCCTCTTGTGTAAGCGTGTCAATGAGTCACATCGATAAGGAAGGTTAGAATCTGTCTTGATGCCCGTCTTGGTCAAATAGTATATAACAAGGATGAAGTTGTGGACTGGTTTAATTGAGCCAATCTACCGCATCTTTAGTTCCTCGCGAATAAATGAGTATATAGTTAATACTGACTATCTTACTTTTCCCACACACCTCATCATCTCTCACAGACTCTTTGCGTTCTTTGATTCTCTTATACAACTCGAAAAATGATACTCAATTCAGGCAAGGTGGTCCAAAACAGTCTGAAGCGTTCCACACGTATCAGTGGGATTTTCCAAGTTTAAAACAGAATTTTATTGCAGCTCGTTCTTTTTCACGTCGAGATTGCATTTTTGAAATTCACCAGCTGTGACAATCAGTCTTTAGTAGGATGTATTCCAATTCTTGGTCTAGCTGTTCCTTTAAACCCGAAATCATAAAAATTGATCAGTCACCTCAGAAGATGTAAAGCAATAGCATTCTGAATTTTTAAGTGTCTGCGACAATTGTAAATGCCAGTACAAAAAAGTCTAGACACTTATTTAAGGTACCTCGTGTGTGTGTGTGTGTATATATATATATATATATATATATATATATATATATATATATATATATATATATATATATATATATCGAGCGCTTACATCTTTATAAATATTAATTCTTTAATATTTATAATATACTTTAGTTTTACCATCTTGGATCATTTCGGTAAATTTAATTGTAATTTTTATTTTATTTCATTTTTTTTTAATTTTATATATATATATACACACACGCACGCACACACACACATATATATACATATATATATAAATATATATATTTATAAATATATATTTATAAATATATATTTAT
This sequence comes from Euprymna scolopes, assembly GCF_053919585.1. Lineage (NCBI taxonomy): Eukaryota > Metazoa > Mollusca > Cephalopoda > Sepiida > Sepiolidae > Euprymna > Euprymna scolopes. Next base: position 79,627,216 of record NC_136517.1, read on the forward strand.
AAATATATATATATAAATATATATAAATATATATATATATATATATATATATATATATATATATATAGAGAGAGAGAGAGAGAGAGAGAGAGAGAGACACACACACATATCATAGCCAATAGGTCACTCAGATACCTATGGACACATAGGTTTCGAATTTGCGTTCCTATCAGTGTAGGAAATAACAATTACCTCTAGTGAAAAGATTCAATCCAAGTCTGGAATTTGAATGCTCATCTACGAAGTCAAGGATGGCTGTGTGCATGCGTGACTGTGTATATATATGCATATATATGCATATGTGTGAGTGTATTTGTGTGTTTTATATATACACATACACACATATTTACCTAATAACATGTATGTACATTTATATATATATATATATATATATATATATATATATATATATATATATATATATATATATATATACAGGGTGTTTCAAAAGTCTTGGGAACATAAAGATTTTTAATAACTCAAAAACTATTAGGAGTTAAAAAATGAAATTGGTACCGTTGGAAAGGTTAAAGTTTCAAGTTTTGTGGGGAATCTTCAAACTTGCTCAATATGAGCACCATTCGTCATACGGCAGACATCTAGTCGATAGTCAATTTCCTGCCAAACGCGTTCCAGCATCTTGACGTCAATGGTTCCCACAACTGCCGTTATTCGAGCCTTTAGTTCGTCAATATCTCTTGGAAGGGGCGGCACATAGACTTGTTGCTTGACAAAGCCCCAAAGGAAAAAGTCACACTCAGTACCCCATATGCGAGTGCTATGCTTGTTAACTTTGCCATTCAGATAGAAGGTCGCCTCATCGCTAAAAACAAGCCGGTCATCAAAGCCGTTATCTTCCAACTTCTCTTGCATTGCAATGCAAAAGTCACGGCGAAGTGGCTTATCAGTGTCCTTCAACTTTTGGACCAACTTGAGCTTGTAAGGTACCATTTGCAGTCGTTTCCTTAAGACACGCCAGACAGTTGCTGGAGCAAGCTGAAGTTCCCTGCTGGCTCTTCTCACTGATTTACGGGGGCTCTGCTGAAAGGCTTCCGGACTTGCTCAACTGCATCTTCTGAAGTTTAAGGGCGACCTGTCTGCTTACTTGGGCACAAACACTCATCTTTCACAAATTTAGCATGCCATCTGACAATGGGTTTCCTTTCAGGGACTTCTTTTTTAAATTTCCTGCGAAATGCACGCTGAACACATGTCCACGATTCAGTCTTTGCAAATTGGAGGACGCAAAACGCCTTGTCTTGTTTAGAGAACGCCATTACTGCACATGGAAAGATAAGACGAAAATCATTAGTATGACCAAAAACTTGATTAAGCAAGCTTTAAAATGACACCAGTTTCATTTTTCTACCTGGAATAGTTCATGAGATATACGCATTTGTAATGTTCCCAAGACTTTTGAAACACCCTGTATATATATATATATATATATATATATATATATATATATATATATATATATATATATATATATATATATATATATATAGTAATTTATAAAATATATATGGCGATTAAGCTACACTGAATATTCAGCGTTTCATCCACTCTAGGACTCCTCAGTCTTATGCGCGAATTCTGTGGTTGTTTATCGTTTTTATATGTTCCTCCTCTATTGAGATTTTAGTTAGCCAATCAGTTTTCCAGTATCCAACGCGCCCCTTATTATCAGCCAATGGGCATGCATTATATCGGGCAAAAGATCTGTTTTAAAACTAGGTTAGTGTTTTTTGTTTTTGTTTTTTTGTTAGTTTATATATAAATATATATATATATATATGTACATACATAAATGCACACACATATATATATATACATACATATATATACATACATATATGTGTGATAGTTTATGTATATTAATGTTTATTTAATTTATTTAGTTGTTTATTTTCTATTGTTTTTGTTAGTTTTAAAACTATTTTGTATCGCTATCCGAGAGTATATATATATATATATATATATATATATATATATATATATATATATATATATATATATATATTGGGAATATGTTTATCTAACTATATTTTACCTTTTATTCATACCAATCTTTTATGAAGTTAAATGTAACTACAGCGTATCTATAAAAAATATGACAATAGCCGATATTCCAAATTTCAAGATGTTGATCATCTTACTGTTTGTTTCTTAAAGTATGTTGACAGCACCTGTTTCGTAGCACAGGATCATTTGTGTTATCATTATGTGGATTTTTCTGAATTTATTCCGCTCTTAACTCATCAGAAGAAAAAGAAACAATCACCTTTAGATAAAATAAATGAATATCTGAAATTAAGAGTGAAGTTGCAATTATTTTTCAATTTTTTCCGCCATGTTTGAATTTTAATGCAGAGTCATCAACAGTAAATTAATGAATTGTATTCGTATTTATATTCATTACTATAAAACATTTTAATGAATACTAGCGACTGCACCGCGTCGGCACAAAATCGAGTACACTCAATATCGTCTTACCATCAACGCTTACCCTGTAAACTCGGAGTATGGGAAATTCCTATATGCATAAAAAAAATCACTGCAAAAAAACAAAAATGCCCTAAGGGTAAGGATAATGTGTAAAAGTTGGATAAAATGATGGTTAAAATTACTACGAATTTGCTAGGATTCGAACTTGGAATCTTCTGATCTATAGTCAGACACGTTATCTATTGCGCCAAAAGTCTTGTGCGTATGGCGAAAAGATGTTACCGCGACTGTATACAGACAGTGCTAAATTCCTTTGACATGGGCAGGTAACTTTTTCGACAATTGCACGAAACGACAAAAAAAAGAACCCTTCTTTCGGCTTTTTTTTTGTGTGTGACGCAGTGTTGTTTGTTACGAACCACATATAGATAAGGACAATCTAGGGACTCACATCTTTCAGGGGAAAAAAGAATTTTTCAATTCTGTGCATCCGCTCGAAAGTTTTATTGGTATACGCACGCATAAATAAATAAACATTTAGAATTTTATTAATAGTATAGAATAGATTTTATAATGTACTATTATTCTACATATATTTTCTTAAATAATACTGATAGCAGTCAAATTGAAAAGGTATGTGTTTATGTATATTTTTGTACGAAACTAATCAAATTTGTCTACGTTAATAACCGTTGATAATTCCATCGAAACTTTGTTTAGCTATAAATCTTCTTTTATTGCATGACTAGCAGGACCCGTTAACCGGCGTTGCCCGGTGGAAACATTACACCCCACCTCTCGTAAAAAATCAAATTATGGCTTACGATGTAAAAATTATACTATATAATTTTTTTTTAATTATTTTTAAATTATATTTGTTCTGATTAGTTAAGGGCAGAATAAATTTCAAAATTGACATAATATTACATGAATGATTCTGCGCAACTAAACAGGTGCCGTAAAGAATTTTGGATTTGAACCTACTTAAAGAAATAAACAGTAAGATTGTTATCATCTTGAAATTTGGAATATAGACTTTTTCATATATATACATATACATTATATATATATATATATATATATATATATATATATATATATATATATATATTATGAAAATAATAGAAATAGTGTTCCCTACAAAATAGAGAAATAAAAAAAGAACTAACCAAGTTATGTTTTCATCAACGTTTCGTCTTTATTTCCAGACTTCCTCTGAAAAGTCTCGAAATAAAGACGAAACGTTGATGAACACATAACTTAGTTTGTTCCTTTTTTATTTCTCTCTCTCTCCCCTCTCTTTATATATATATATATATATATATATATATATATATATATATATATATATATATATATATATATATATATTAGTGAGAGGGAATGAAAGAGAGAGAGACAGAAAGAGATAAAAATATTAAGAAAGAGATAAAAAAAATTAAGAAAGAGAAGGGGGTGAGGAAGTTTAATTGGCATAATTTCTATTAATCTTAGTTATCCAAACAATCCGTAGTGTTAATTTCTGCCGCGTCGCTTCAAGCGGAAGTGCCAACGTCGGATCCAAGTGAAGCGGTCGTTAGCCGACATAATGCACTTCTCGATTGAAGATAAATAAACTTTATACTCTCTGCTTCCCAGGAAATTAAGTTATCAGTCTTATTAAATGAATCAGTACATGGGGAAATTAGAAAAAAATAAATAAATAAATAAAACAAAACAAAAATAAAACAAAAAATAACAACATGCAGTTCTTCATTGATGCAGAGTGACCTCCCTTAGCGGAAGTGGGGCTATAGCCAGTCAGTGAGTAATATCTACTACTTAAGGAGCACTACTAGTGTACCCCTGACTTCATTTCAATGATTCAACCAAAAAATTTTATCATTAAAGTCGGTTTACACGCCATCCTTAATAGCAGAACCCTTAACTGGCGTTACCCGGTGGAAGCACCCCCTCTCCTATCGTAAAAAATCGAACTAAGGCTTACGATGTAGAAAAAGGAGGACAGAGTTAGTTTTAAGTTTTTTTTTAATGTAGTGAAAATCCAGCTCTCTAAAAGCGAAATACTCTGGATTGTGGCAAACATTGCCTCAATTTGAAAGAATTCTGACCAAAGACAGCACAGATTATAATTTTCCAATCCTTAATTGCAAATAAACTATAAAATTTACAGATTTTATTTGGAACAAATTAGACACAAAGCCATTAAAAATTTATCCATAAAATAGTATATTTTATTGTACTTAAAACATTCCCAATGTGTTCAAATATATATATATATATATATATATATATATATATATATATATATATATACATATACATATACACACACACACACATATATATATATATATATATACTTGTTTATTGTAAACATGCTCACATCCCGCTGCTACAAATAGCCACTTGTTTCAATCAAACAACAGATATCATCAGGCAGCGACTTGACTATTCAAAAGTTCAATGAATAATCAGTATTATCAGCTCTTTTTATTGAGCACTTTCTAACAACCTCGTTGAATTCATTAGTCCATTACTTTTGAATATAAAAAAAAACCCGAGTATATATATATATATATATATATATATATATATATATATATATATATATATATATATATATATATATATATATATATATATAAAGCTGAACGTCTGCGTGTGTTTCTGGTCACGAATAGGCTCCTATATGGTTGACTATTATAGAAAACTGATCTTATATAATGATAGAAGATGTATCGAGACACAGCAATGGGTATTTTTGATCTTGCATAATGATGATTCATTAAAATTGTGGGGTCTGCGTTCGCGCCTGGTCCACAAAGTATTGAAATAAAAAATTTAAAAATGAAAAAAAACAAAAAACGTTTACAAGTGTTTTTGATATAGATGTACATAATAATACTTTGATAATATGTTTTAACTTAAATAGGGATGGTATAATAAAATTGTGGGGTCTGCGTTCGCGCATGGCCTCCATAGAATGGAAATAGGCACAAACTTTAATAAAGACTTTTCATATCTATCTGCTTAAGTATACTTTGATAATTATGTTTCAATTTGAAGAAATATGGTATAAAAAAATTATGGGGTGTTCGTTCGCGCCTGACCTCCATAGAATGGAAATATGTCACAAAGTTTAAAAAGATTTTTTTAATATAGATCCACAGAATAAGTGTTTCCGTGTGAACAGGTATGGTATAATAAATTATGGGGTTTATCTATTTTATTTTTACTTTCATCATATTTTGCTTTGGTTTTGATACACCCAAATTCGAAGCTATCTCTTTACAGCCCTTCCTTTTCATAACCTATCATATTTTCATAAATCAGAGTCCATTTTCTGTCGGCTGTTTTTGAATCCAGTCAACGACTGGTACTTTTGCTAGTATATATATATATATATATATATATATATATATATATATATATATATATATATATATATATATATATATAGATATATATATATATAGATATATATAGATATATATATATATAGATATATTATTCAATTAAGTTAAACAAAAATTACCATTTCTCACTACAATAAATTCACTGTTTCAATCTAAAAAGATTTCATCAGGCAACAATGGCGTCTGTTCTTCATCAAAGCCAGTCTTTTAATGAAAATAAGAAACGTGGAAAGCTTTTTTTCTTTTTCCTCCTTTTTTTAATTATCATATTTAACTTTATTTGCTTCACGGGGGTAGCATGCTCTTGTTCCGTCAGCCATGACTAGATAGAGGTCCTAAGTAATTCGCAATTGTATTTTTCGGTCACCCATCAGGAAAATATCACTATTTTACAATTGATTTCCAAGTACTCTAACCACTGCGCAACGGGTCGTAGGTTACATCGACCGAAACTTTGTGAAAATCACACTCAATATGAGAACAGAAGTCCGATGAAGCCAAATAATACGAATAGCTTTTTTATTATTTTAATTTTTATTTATTTATTTATTTCGTATCGTCTTAAAATGCCGCCCTCTGGCACGTGCGGCCCGGAGCGGACCACTTTGCTACGCCACTGGTTGTAACTCTATTTCTCCCATCATTCTTACCGCGCCCATCATCCCTACCGATAACTACACCTGCAGCCAGTGTCCACAAAGCGAAAAATCCAGAATTGGACTATATATCCACAGAAGACGCACTGGACTTGATACAGAACATCATTGTCTCTCAAGACAGAAAGTTATCATCGTCAATAGTACACTTTCTGTGTATCTAATGTTAATTATTTTATTTTGTGTCAAAGGTGATATACAATTTATACATCTATATAGTTGTTATTGACATAATAATTTATGTAACGCATGTTATAGTTGACTTAGAAAATTATTTACTTATAACATTATTGTTGTGGTATTAGTGGTTGATAAATTCACGAGAAAGACACAGTAACAATTAAATAAATATGTACTAACAAAAATACATAAAAGAGGTAAGTGAGCAACCGTTCTCGTTACCCGGAAGTGACGTCATGAATAGAAGTGAAGTCATGGATGTTGGTTGGTTGGTTGGTTGGTTGTTTTGGTTTTACGGCATATCAACCCTTTTCGGGTTATTTAATGCCGAATCCAAAGATTTTGAAGAAAAATTTTTTTAATAGAATATATTTGTTGTTTTCACGTCGGTTTCTACTTAACCCATAGTTGGAACCCTAACAGGTACTACCACTCCGGGTCAGAGTGGACCTGGGAGCAATGGTAATTAAAGGGTGGCTCCACACTCCCCAAAGCCCACAAGCTGGGGCCTCACCACGGGATATAGTTTAAGGCCATATCCAGGACCCCCATTGAGGGACTTTTACCCTCTGCAGGGGGGGGGCAGTCGACGTATTCTAATGCCCCACCGACAGGGCCATGAAGTCATGGAATAGATCTGTATTCTTAGTAGGGGTCAACAAAAATAACCTAAGCGGTTAAATCAGTGGCCAGTTGACGAGTCCATTTCATGAAATTATTTGTTCATCAAATGTTTCTCTCAGTAAATTGATCGTATAATTCGCATTGAACTTTTTAAGTTTTGTTTTCATCCCAGTACCAAATCGATGTCTTCATCGAATAAAAAAAAAAGTTTTACCATAGGCGATTTGGTGTCCTTACGAAAAAGACATCATTTTTTTGTGCTTGTTTCTGACTTGTGGATCAGTCTGTCTCTGACTGACTTCATCAACCTGTGTTCGTCCCCCGGAAGTGACGTCATGCACAGAAGTGACATCATGGAATAAATCATTATTCCAAGTAGTAGGGGTGCGTCCCCAACAATTATTTATTTAAAATTGAAAGTCTTTGAAAACCAAGCAATGTTAATTGATTGTTTTTTTTATGGTATATCGACCCTTTTCAGGTTATTTAATGCCGAATCCAGTGATTTTGAAGAAAAGTTTTTTAATAGAATATATATATATATATATATATATATATATATATATATATATATATATATATATGTGTTGGTTTCTATTTAACCCACAGTTGGTACCCTAACAGGTACTACCACTTCGGGTCAGAGCGGACCTGGGAGCAATGACATTTAAAGGGTGGTTCCACACTCCCCAAAGCCCGCAAGCTGGGGCCTCACCATCGCGTATAGTTTAAGGTCATATCCAGGTCCTCCAGTTGAAAACAAATTAATTTATATATATATAATGTTTACATTTTCGGTATAGAAACATACCTTTATCAAGGGTAGAAGACTGTCCGTGTTAAAATGTTGTTGCTTTTCCCTTCATAGTCTGGTGGTATTAGCCCCAAGAGTGCCGAAGCCCTTGTAGAGAGAGAGAAATGGCGCTTGGTTTCACTGGCGATTGTAGTAGTCTTTCAACTTCGATGTGTCTTTCAACTTTCAACTGTATTTGTATTTGCTTTTATGTAAGCAATCGCATACTATCTCACTACACTTATTAATTATGTTACCCTTACATGTTGATACCTCCACCGGTTCAGTAATACATAAATTGTTTCATTCTCTTTTAGTAGGAATATACTTGCCTTATAAGAATTATCCATTTCATGATATTTGAAGTTTCTTTGTATAAAATGCTAATGAAATAGTGGTGAAAAACTTATCTTTTGCCGCGTTTATTTAATCCGGCCTAAGAAGTATAATTTGTTAATCTCTCTCTCTCTCTCTCTCTCTCTCTCTCTCTCTCTCTCTCTCTTTATATATATATATATATATATATATATTTATATTTATATTTATATATATATATATATGTACTAGCATTTCAGCCCGGCGTTACCCGGGTGTTTGGAGGTGTATGTGTAGCAAAAAAAAAAAGCGGTCAATTTTTTTAACTTTAACCCCTATTATACCTCTTAACATTTATTGTTTTGGACTCAAATCAAGTTATTAAGTTAGACGCATGTCCAAGTAACCGATATCTAAAATTTCAAGTGTTTAAACCGAGAATTGTCAGAAGAGTTTGGTAGAGTGCTCAAAGGCAAATCGTTTAACTTTGACTCCTTATCAGTGTAATTTCTGACCGAAAATCGATCACAGAGATTTTCCCAAATCTCAGTACCCCGTATATCAAATTTCGAGTCTGTAGATTGACAGAACAGACACACAGACATGTTCACGTTTTATAGATATACTAGCATGGGTGCCCGCCGTTGCCCGAGTATTTGGAGGTGTATGTTGAGCAAAAAAGAGAAAAGAAAGCGGTCAATTTTTTTTTTAATTTGACCCCTATTATGACCCCTTAAAATGTATTGTTTTGGGCTCAAATCAAGTTATTAACTTAGATCTATGTCCAAGGAATCGGTATCTAAAATTTCAAGTTTGTAGACCCAAAATTGTTGGAGGAGTTTGGTAGAGTTCTCAAAGGTCAAATCGTTTAAGTTTCACCTCTTAATCGCCAAATTTCTGGCCAAAAACCGATCACATCGATTTTTCTAAATCTCAGTACTCTGTATATCAAATTTCGAGTCTGTAGGCTGAAAATTGACAGAGTTATTGCGTAGGGAAATGTACACACACAGACACACACGCATACATAGACAGACACTTTCACTTTTATAGATATATAGAATAGATAAATTAAACAAAAATATATGCGTATACATAAATATATATGGAAACAATTTTGTGTTTACTGTAAACTTTTTACGCAAATATTATACAAGTTAAATCACGTAGAATATCTGCATGAATATAATTATGCGTAATAGGTAACTAAAGATGATTATTCCATTAGAAAACCGAAAAAACTAATAGGGAATTAAATAAAATGAATGTTTAAAAGAATATGCAAATTAGCTAGCGAATGCAATTCCACAACAAATTGTATTTTCTTTTTAAATAAATGGAAAAGAGAGTTTTTAATATGAATATCAATACACACAAAAGAAAAACGATTTTATAGGATTATAGATAGATATAGAAGTTATAAATATATATATGGCAATTAAGCTACACAGAATATTCCACGTTTCATTCTCGTGAGAATTCGTCAGGCTCAGGCCCACGAGAATGAAACGCAGAATACTCTGTGTAGCTTAATTGCCATATATATTTTTATAACTTACTACCTATTGAGCACTGTTGAAGTAAATACTCAAATTTACGCATAAAATTATATTTTCGTATATTAATTTATGTGATTACATGAAGTAGCCATATATATATATATATATATATATATATATATATATATATATATATATATATATATATATATATATATATATACATTCATCCACAGACAGCTGTTTCGCAATATAATGGCTGCCCAATATGCCTAGACACGGTTAGTGTTTCAAGCTGAGATTTGGAACCTGACCTACTTAGTTATGTTGCATCCGCGCTATCTTGCGCACCGAGAAAGAACGCCAACTTATATTTTTATAATTGTTTGTATTACAGACTAGAGGTAGAAATGGAGTAGGGTGGACGGACAAGGAAAGAAAGACAAATATTAGATGAACGACGAAACCGATTATATTATGTTTTTTGTTTTGTTTTCGTTTTTTTTTTTTTTTTTTTTTTTTTTTGCTGGTAACGGAAATATGCCTGTCTAACTGTTATTGTATTTCTTTCTCGTTGTCTGTACCAGATAAAAGGAAAAAACCCGTTGATTTTAAACTAGCGAAGAAGATCCCGTTGCAAATTCTGCGTGAATCACGCGTGAGTTTACGAGATTTCCTTTCTTGCCGAGGGCATCTCAGTACTCGGTCTCCTTGGCGTGTTTGTTGATGTTTAATTGTTTGTCGGAATCGAATGTCTCTCCGAGAGGCGAGGTACATGTTCGCCGGGGACTCGTGTAATCATTGGCTTGCCTAAGCAAACATAAAGACGAACCACGGTCGGGAAGGGGTGGATTGTGTCTGAGAGACAGGGTCGCAATGGTTGAATGTTTTTTGCTTCATTATTGAATCATCGCTTGTGAAGGCCAAGAGCCACTCGAGGATAAGGTTTGATGAGACTTTAATCATTACTTTAATAGCACATGCTCTGATGAACTCTGGGAACAACCAAAATTCATCACAGAATTTACCCCCCACCATGTAAATTTATTATAAATTAATATTATCAATATAACTTTTGTACCATTTAAAAGAAGGCAAAATAAACTAATATTAATTTTTCAAAAATTTTTTTCATCGTACGACAATAATGAAATTGCGAGACAAAAATCTTGTTTACATAATTGGCGCTTTAAAATAACGTTCCCATGTAGTAAGCATTCCGATCGTGAAAACATACCCATGTTTAATAAATCTAGCAAAAATCAAACTAATCGTCAGACTTTCGTGAAATTTTGTATACTTATCCATTTTAGAATGAAATTACATAAAGAATGCAGTTTCTGTAAAATATATGAGGGGAATATTTGTTTAGTACATGTTTCTCCCTCCGCATATATATATTATTTCGAAATTCGAATAAAATATATTTAAATCAATATAAATTTCTATGTATTATTTTATTTATTTATTTTTTTTATTCAATTTTCACCCCAAACAAAGCACAGTGCCACTTTGAAGCAGGGGGCTACTATTAGGGAATTAATTAGCGGGGTCATTATGAAGGGAGAAGAGTAGAAAGATGTTTGTTAACATTACACTTGAACTTCTGCATATCATTGCAGTTGGGAAAGCAGAATCCCGGAAGGGAGTTCCAAAGCCCCGCAGTTCTGGGGAAGAAACTATTGGAGTAAAAGGCTTTCTTGCACCTAGGGATCTCCACTGTAAAGGGATGAGACTTAGTAGCTTGTCGGGTTTGTCGGGGGTAGTTACGTCGGGGAGGTACAAGTGTTTGCAGTTCGTCAGAGCATTCACCATTAAAGTATTTGTAGAATAGGCAGAGGGATGCAACATCTCGTCGATGGGACAGAGGTTGAAGCCTAGATGGCAGTTCAGGACCTATCAGGTTTGCGACTCTTTTTTGAACCCTGTCCAGGAGCGAGAGACAAGCAGCAGATGCACCAGCCCAGATGTGACAACAGTACTCCATACATGGGCGAATGGTTGCCTGATAGAGGTATAGGATACTGGCAGGCGTAAGTAGTTTTCTAGCACGGTAGAGGGAGCCAACCTTCCTTGCAGCAGCCTTGGCAATGCTCTCAATGTATCTATTCCAGTTCATATTCCCTGTAAACGTTAGGCCGAGGAGTTTAAAAGAAGTACTTTCAGGCAATGTGTTCTTGGCCATTGCTAACATTAGAGTTCAAATAAGTCAAAAATATTTATTTTTTAAAAGTTTAAATACACATATTGAAAAAACTTACCTTGAAGTTTCAATTAAAAAAATTGATATAAATTTAATATTATTATGTTTTTTTAAAATAGCGTTTTTTCTAATTAATATATACTATAATCAGTTTAATTGCCAAGACAAAATAACTTCTTACAAATGAACTGATATTTAAAAGATTAAAACGATTAAAATTCCATTATTTCAAAATGTCTGCTACAACATAGACTTTTAAATTAATTGTGAAAAATATTTTTTAAATATAAACTTATAATATAAACATGGCTCTTGCTACCTATTTTATGGCCAGATTAAAACCGATTAAAAATTAATATTGCGTTTGAATCCAGTTTTTGTACATGCACTGCGATATTCTTGTATGTATTGCTTTATGCAGTATAATATGGAAGCCGGGACTGAACCAAATAAGCTGGTTGATTGGAAAACATTCACTTCTGCTGTTGTTTTCGCCGTTCTAAAATTTCATAGCTTAACTCTATTATTCTGTTAGTGTTTACTAACAAGTAACCAAATTATCTATTAAATCTTAGTTGTTAAATTATTTTTATAATTTTTTTCCTTGTGATTTACGTTTAATTTTAAAGGTTATTAAACTTTTTTTTTTCCAATTTTAGATACTTTAAAACTGAACTTTTTCCGGTAACGTTTGTTTTTAATTTTAGTAGTAATGAAGTGGTCGGAGGCACGAAACTGGTAAAAAGGAAAATTATTCCCAAGTAGCATTCAAGTGATGGGGATGCTCTTTCGTATAAATAATTTAAATCGCCCCAAAGTATCGAAAACTTAAATAAACAAATAACATGGGTAGTGAACTAACAAGGTATTTTATTGTCGCTTCTGCTCTTCCGTAGATGACAAAAAAGTCACGTGTTTTGTGTTATTTTCTACCCCCACTGAAAAAAAAAACCCGGATTTTACTTAGTTATTTCTAAGGATAATAGTGAATCTTTTTTTTTTACATTTCGATAATTTAATCTTTAAGTAAACTATTTGAATGTAAAATAAATTCCTATTAAATAAAATTACAGTAGTAAATAATAGTTTTTAAAAAATGGTTCGCCGTGGCCAGCATCAAGCACATCAATTGATGACGTCACCAGATCATGTGTACATTTTGGAAAAGTTCACATAAAAATAGTAGTCCCTAATACTTTCTTTCTTCGGACTACTGTTTCGACGGACTATGGCTTTATATCGTGCCTGACTATCGACGAATTCCCCTTAACCCGATGGCACTTATATCTAACTTCATATTATTCAATTATATATATATATATATATATATATATATATATATATATATATATATATATATATATATATATATATGTTTTGTTTTTTGTTTTGGTGTTAGCGATATGTTTTGAATGAATTCAATTACCCACGAAAGCGCATTTTTTTTTTATCCAAATGCGAGTTGGGGACAATTTTCCCTTTTAACCAATTTGGTATCCCCACATGGGGAGCGGTATATATATTATTTTTAAAAAGTAATTATCCACTGACACGTGTTTCGTCGTCTACGACTCATCAGAGTGGTTGTATCATATATATATATATATATATATATATATATATATATATATATATATATATATTTCTGTAGAAATATATTTTCTTATATATATATATATATATATATATATATCAATCCTTATTTAAGAAGCTCAATGTAATTACAGAGCAATATAGAGAATAAATAACAAAAATTATATCCAAAAATTCATGATGTTGACCATCTTTTAATTTATTCCTTTGATTACGTTGACTTATACAATTCTTTACAGTACTGTTTCGTAGCGCAAAATCAATCGCTTAATTATTATATCAATCAGTGAATCTATTATGCCCTTAACTCATCAGAAGAAATAGCAACAATCAATCCGTCAAAAGTGTGATTTTACATGATTAAAATCCAAAAATTGAAAGAGAAACTAATTCTTCTGATGAGTTAAGGGCATAATAGATTCACTGATTGAAATAATAATTAAGTCATTGATTTTGTGTGTGTGTGTGTGTATGTTTATCCTTTTTTAAAACATTACTCAAATAATAAATATATATATATATATATATATATATATATATATATATATATATATATATATATATATATATATATATATATAAATAAATCATTCAAACACTACCGTGTTTGAATATATGGTTAAACTGAAATATTAGTCATTTGGAACAGCTTTAAAGCTTCACCGCTCACTCATTTTTCGACCAAATTTGAAACAATTATTACAGTTTACATATCACCTTTTCAGATATATTGTAAATAAAAAAAAATCAATTTTCGTTCAGTAAAACAAAAGTTATGATGAATTTACTGCTGTTCAAAATCATGCACAAACTTATGGAGTTGAGCGACGTTTTTTTATGACTGGTTTCCATAGCAATCACGTCGCTTCAGCGACTATTGTTGCTTCCAATTAATCGCTCTTGCTTAAAAAGAAGTAACATGTGAAAAAGAGAGAATTAAAGAATGAAAGGGGTTTTTATTGAAAGCAGACGAGTGCGGTACATTGTTATTACATATGTGTATGTCATGTTTATGGGGGCAAAAAAACCAACCTAATGTCCCCAATCTAGTTATTTGTTTATGCAAACCAAAAATAATTTTAACATCTATTTTCTATTTTCACATTCCTTTTACGATATTATTATACATATCATTTTTTTCCAATTCAATTGTTTATTTTTCTAATCATAATAATTGATCCAGCGACCCGCCGTCGCTCGAATCAATTATTATTATTATTAATAATAATAATAATAATAATAATAATAATAATGGTTTGTACCATTGACCCTGCTTGCCATAGTTAACACAGATACTACGCTATGATCACGGCCGAAAGGGACTTAACATTAACGACGGGACGACTTAATCTGATTTGTGAACAATTCATTTTAAAATAGAAGAAATCGCTTGTTTTTTTTTATTCATCGACATAAATTAATTTAGCAATCACCCATAATTGCTGATCATACGATCCTATGCTTTTAATAGGTGTGAAAGGTGATAACGTACGAACTCGAAATGGCTCACCTATTTAAATCTATACTCCGAGAAGTTGTATGCGTGTATTGATATTCATATTAGAAACCCTTTTTTTTCTATTTAGTTATTTATTTGCTTGCCCACTGAGCAAATTAGGCACAAGGCCGTTTTTTTTTTTTTAATGTGGAGAGTGAGGGGACGGGGACCAGGCCCCTCTGACAGGGAACTAGATAGTGACAATTAGTATGAAGGGTTTCCCCTACATTGACCAAAACTGATTGCCTAAGAGCAATGGTCTGATATATGGGGTTGCCTCCACATATAACTTTGATTGCAGTATCTGCCGGAACAGATACTACACTTTGATAACAGAAAAAAATCTTGGCCCGAAGGCCAAGAAGAAAAAGGGCGAACTTTTTTTCTATTTAGTTATTTATTTGCTTGCCTACTGAGCAAATTAGGCACAAGGCCGTTTTCTAATGTGGAGAGTGATGGGAAGGGGACCAGTTACCCCGAGAGGAAACTGGATTATGACAATTGGTATGAAGGGTTTCCTCTACATTGACCAAAACTGATTAAGAGCAATGGTCTGATATGTGGAGTTGCTCCTACATATTACTTTGATTGTAACATCTGCAGAACAGAACATATAACAGAAAAAAGGTCTTGACCCGAAGACCAAGAAGAAAAAAGACGAACCTTTTTTCTACTTATTTAAAAGGAAAATACAATTTTTCTTATGTATGGGTCGTGAATATGCATTCATCTGCAAAAGATCTAACTAATTTGCATATTCTTTTAAACATTCGTTTTAATTAATTCCCTATCAGTTTTTTTCGGTTTTCTTATGGGATGATCACCTTTAGTTAACTATTACGTGTAATTATATTCATGCAGATATTCTACATGATTTATACTTGCATAATATTTGCGTAAAATGTATATAGTAAACACAAACCTCTTTCTATATATATTTATGTATGCATATATATTTTTGTTAAAAAAATTTGCCTACCAAATTCCTCTGTCAGTTTTTTTTATCTACAGACATGAAACTTAATATATAGGGTATTCGAACCCATGTGAAACTTTATAATTGGGTTTTAGCCGGGGAAAATCGGTGCAAAAGTGTGAAAACATTTTTAATGAAATTTGCCAGTTGATTGTCGAATGACAGCATTACGAATATGCACGCGTAACGAAATGTCTATTCATGTTTTAATTTTTACCCTTGCAGTGGACATTTCTTCATAGTATAATCATTAACGTCGAAGGAAAACGTAAATCGCAAGCTAAACGTTTTGGTTTCCATTCTCGGTGATCGCATACGAGTTTTTTTTTTTTTTTTTTTTTACTTTTTACATCATTACTAGGCTTGGGACAACAGCATATTCTTTTCATTGTTTTGACTCTCGAGTGTGTATTCGTTGGTATCTTATATGCTTTTATATAGAGTGATGTGGTTCTCGGTTTATTAACTGTGTCTAACTGTGTCGGATGTATACTCAATAATGAAAACAATGAAAAGAATATGCTGTTGTCATAGCCCTAATCATTACTATATATTGTGTCCAATATAATAAATAGGAAATCTGCATTAATCAAAATATCTTATTTTAGCGTATTTTACGACTGTACAATGCAAGGCGGCCTGCTATTTATGATAAAGATGTATAATGGAGAGAATAGGTCACGAAGCAATGTCTACGCAAACAGCTCTCAAGTGGCCGGCATAAAAGGCTGCAGACAATGTCGACTGGCGCCGTAACTTTTTTGACTTCACAAACAAAAGAGCGAGTGACTCTGGGAAAGAAAGAAACTCTACCGTCGGCCTCATTCTGACTAAATAAAAGAAAATGCCTCTGTGTGCATGAGTACGTATGTGAATGAGTATTTGGTGGATGTGTGTGTGTGTGTGTGTGTGTGTGTGTGTGCGTGCGTGCGCTCTGGAAAACGTGGGGGTAAAATTCAAACAAATCCAGAGTAAACTTTGCCGAGTTAAGTTGGCATTACAATAGCCTGGTTTGGGGCGGGTAGACGCACAAACATGGCGAACACGTCTTCCTCAAATTCGTACACTTGTAGTTACGTGTCGAAAAGAAAAGACAACTCACTTGAACAAATAGAGACACTCCTTGTGGGAAACTTCGAAATATATATATATATATATATATATATATATATATATATATATATATATATATATATATATATATATATATATATATATATATATAATGAATGAATGACAAAAGTCTATATTCCAAAGTACATGATGTTGACCACCTTACAATTCATTCCTTAAATTCAGTTGCCATTTACAATTCTTGACAGTATCTGTTTCGTAGCACAAAATCAGTCACTTACTTATTATATCAATCAGTGAATCTATCTTGCCCTTAACTCATTAGAAGAAATAGCTGGTTTGTATTACTGTACACATAGATTCGAAAAAGTGGGCAATAAACAAATATATAACAAATAAATGTTATCAAAGGCAAGATAAGTTACTTTTCTACCAAACTGGATACATTTTTTGTGTTTTTATTCAATGTAACATGTTTATTCAGCTCGAAAAACATGCAGTGTTTACCGATGTATTGGAAAATTCAAAATGGCACCCGAGTCTCTCTTTAACACGGTAAGTTCAGGAAAAGATGTTATAAATAATAAACGAGACAAAATACTATTAGAAATTCGCTTAATATATGTTACCGTGACATAAGTTGACATATATTCGGTGTTTTTTAAATAGTATTTTGTCTAGTTTATTATTTATAACACCTTTTCCCAAACTTACCATGTTAAAGAGAATGTTTGGCGCCATTTTGAATTTTCCAATACATCGGTAAACACTGCATGTTTTTCGAGCTGAATAAACATGTTACATTGAATAAAGACACGAAAAATATATCCAGTTAGGTAGAAAAGTAACTTATCTTGCCTTTGATAATATTTATTTGTTATATATTTGTTTTTTGACCACTTTTTCAAATCTATGTGTACAGTAATACAAACCCGATATAGCAACAATCAATCCATCAAAAGGAAATAAAGTGCGTTTTGACATGATTAAAATCCAAAGAATTGGAAGAGAAGCTGTAAATTCCTTATAATATGTTTACGTTACGCCATGTCAACTGAATTTAAGGAATAAATTGTAAGATGGTCAACGCCATGAACTTTGAAATATAGACTTTTGTCATTCACTCATTATATTGCTCTGTAATTACATTGGGCTTCTTAAATAAGGATTGGTATATATAAAAAGGAAATAAAGTATATTTCCACAGAAATATATATATATATATATATATATATATATATATATATATATATATATATATATTAGTGTTGGGACGAATTATAGGAATCGGAAAAATCGGAACTTTTTGGGGTATCGGAATCGGAAAAATTATAGTCTAATTTCCGATTCCAAACCGATTCTTTAAAATTTTGAAATGAAACAAGCACAAATTGTTTTTTTTATTATAAGAATTTGTTCATTTACAACATAAGACTAAGAAATGCCACAGAATGGTTTATAAATCTCATTTACAGATTTAACATTGATTAGCAGAGTTGAAATTGTTTTATTTATTGGTCATTTATAACTTCCCTAATGCCTTTGTAATCGTTTTGCATCTATTCGCTAAAATGTCTATGTGTCCCCATCGGAAGGAGTTTATCAAGTTTTTAAAACTCGATAAACTCCCTCCGCTCTGGGCGGGAGGGGGACTAAATTTCGTTGGACTCAGCCAGCTGTACATTGGGGTGGTTGTCATAAGCTTCTTCTAAATAATAAAAGTTTTATGGCACCTTTTTGGGAGCAAGGAAATCCCCAGACTCTCCAAACCTAATTTAATTTCTTTTTATTAGTTTTTATTGTAAGCAAAGTAAATATTTTAGAGTTCACTTGCCTACTCAATATAACAGATTTAAAAAGGCTTTTCGCACCTTTTTGTTTAATGGCAATATGGTGTCTATTAGAGACTTTGGACTTTAATATCAAAGATTAACATGCTTGGCATTTTTTTTCTGGTGCTAGTTTTACCTGTTCACCACATCCTTTGGAATATTTCATGTTTCCTTATATTTTGTTTGGTTTTAGCACAAGTAAAAATATACATGAAAATCTCACAAGTTTATAAAATATTTTGGAAGATCAAACATTGAGAATTTTGTTAGCTTGAAAAAAACTTTCATTTACATTTAAAATACCCTAAACATATGAGGTTCTACTTTTTTAGGTGATTGTGTGTGAGGACACAGAAACGTTATTTTAGGATTCAGTTGTGCATATAAATATAACGTAAACTGATCCCATTTCAGTATACTATAACTTTTTAATCAATTAAATAATTTTTCCCACTAATTCTAAGACCGATTAGCAAAAGCATAAAATCACATGTATTTGCTATATTTTTCGTATTGCCACCCGTACTTAGGGTTAGTAGTAGGAACGAAGCGTGGTTTTTACGACTTTTAACAATACTATATATTAATACGATAGAGTGTGTGTTATTTATTTTGTGTGTCACGATTACATCTGGCCGACTATTGTTTAAGTATGGATTCTCATTTCTTATAATAAATAATTTTACCAAGAATTCTCCATAAATTTTGGTTTTGGTTTCGATTGTAGCTGATGGCACTCAAGTCATTTATCTTCTTATACATAATTTTACCAAGAAGTTTTCATAAGTTTTGGTTTCAAATTATAACTAATGGCACTTGTCATCTACTTTTTTGTTGTCCGAAAAACTCGTACCCGGAAACTTGTTCCTTTTTGCTAGGTAGGAAATTTAGTCCCCTATTGAATAAATATCTATTGAAAACACATTTTATGACCGTTCTGGAAGGAGATATTGTTTTTAAAAGAGACTACGCACGCACATAATATTTTTTAAATTATTTTTAACTCTTGTTTTAAAAAATAAACTTGATCATGGAGTCAAGCCACGAAAAACGAAATCATATATTTATTTTTAAAAAATATTTAGTTTTAACACTTTTTGTGTTATTACGAAACAAAAATAAAAGAAAGAAAACACTTACGCATTATCAAAGAAAACGATTATTTTATTTAGAAGAATTAATTTAGTTTAAATAATTATTGTGTTATTACGAAACAACAAAAAAGAAAACACAGTACTTATGTATTTTTGATATCGCGCTGAAATAATAAAGATATTATTTCGAAAGTCATTCTTAACATGGGGAAGGGAGTGTATTGTTTAAAAGTCATTTCGGGGGCACTTCTGCAGTATGTAGACGGCGGTTATTGTTAAGGGGCGATAACTCCAATTTCTTCTTGGTCAAATAAGGCGGCAAATAAGTAACAAACAAGTTTTTTTTTCCGAACAGAAAAATATTTGAAAACCAAAAGATTTATTGAATAAAAATGTATCAATATATAATTATGAAAACATTTATTGTATAAAAATGTATCAATATATAATTATGAAAACATTTATTTAAAAGTCTGCGTGATAAAATATAATTCTAATAAAATAATTTTCAAAGGTCAAATCGGTTAACTTTGACCCCTTGACAGCCAAATTTCTGGCCGAAAACCAATTAAAAAGATTTTCCCAAATCTTAGTACCCTGTATATCAAATCCCGAGTCTGTAAACTGAAAATTGACGGAGTTATTTGGTAGAAAAATGTACACACACAGAAACACACAAACAGACGTTCTCACTTTATATCTATAGTTGATTCTCGTTCTCCAATGCACTTGATGTACTTGTATAAAATCGAACTTGCTTTTTCGATTTTCGAGACTTATCGCAAACATTCCGATACAAAATCAACGTATGAACATTCTCAGACACATCAAGTACTTTCGTCTGAAATTTCAAAAATAGGCTCAGCCGATTACGAGTTCATAGGTAATGAACTCTCACACACACGCAAAGTGATTAATCCCTTCCCCAACAACACATTTTCTCATTGATTATGCTTCATTAATTCATCTTGAAAAAAAAAAATTAAAACATTTCAGAAAAAATGACAAGATCTTGTTTGTCATCCTTCTGCCAACATCCACATTTGTGGTGACTTTAACTTCCAAAATACTGATGAAGGAAGGCTTTGCCTATGAGTTGGTTTGTTAATAATCTGATGCTGACGAACATTTCATAAGCTTTCTTGATTTTTCTTGATAATTTAAATGAACAATTTTGGGGGGATTAAAGCAACTTTAAAGGGTCAACAACAAATTAATAATTAATTTTTTTTTTTTTTTTACAGAGAAGTGCCATATGGTGACAGTTTAGTTAAACGCACGAAGAAAAGATGGCTGCCGTCCGTTTTGTTTTTTTTTTACAGCAAAGCAAGTCAGTTTAATAACCCACCAAATTTATATAATTAAAATAAAATTTAAACATTCATAGAAGCAAGGCACATAATAGTTAACGAAGCCAAACGCCATCTCCATGTTAAAAATGGTTTTATAAATAGTACCATTATTATTTAGAAATTCGTTCGTAACAATGGGGGAGGGGGGTTGTTAATATTATGTTCTTACATCGTTTTCTCATTTTACTAAACAATCGTCGACTATTTTCAACTGTTTATGAAAACTTGCAAGTAGCATGTTGTACTAGCAGTATCAGAATTTTGGGGGAATTTTCAGCCGAGTCGCCATTTTGAATATACACCTATATTTCTATCAGATTTTTATAATATGAAAACGTAATTTAAACCCGTAAATTTTAGTTCAATAAAACGAGCAAAGACCAAGTTTTAATATCATAAAAGCTTTAATAGAGAAATAAACAATTTTATTTATTTTTCCTTCGATTTCTTCACTTAACATTTCACGGAATGTCGAACAAATAACACAGTTGAATCTTACGATATATATTTTAAATGGCAAAATGTCACTCACCTGCTCTATGAGTAAGATATGCTTTCTTTTAATCTTCCTGTATGAGAATTTATTCATATTTATGTATTATAATCCATGTATTTTTTAAATGGAAGGATTTTTCCAACACACATCGCGACCACGCGTGTCTTTCAAGGAGCTTGTGAAAAATTATCTCTTACTTATGTACGGAAGCCTATAAGTGTAAAAAAAAAACACTACTTCAGAAACCTTAATAATCTCGATATTGGATTATATTCCTTCAAATTTTCCACTTTTAAAGGTTTTCGGAGGCGCTGAAAACGGAAATAACCATTTATATATACGGCAAACGAAACTAGTAGTTTCCAAGATAAAAAATTTTACAAATGGTCACAAAGTGGAAGTAACTTTTCTATAATGATGTGACATCAAATGGGCACCCACTTTATGGCCACATTGCAATGAACAGATTTGGCCGTAATTTTAAAGACTAGTAAATACGTCTGCTCCAAAGAATGCTTAGTGTGGGGTGGGAGTAGCAGCAGTAGCACTCAGTTACATTTTTGCCGGACTTAAGGGAGATAACTTGTCCTTTTTTTTATTTTTGCGCCTTTACGCTATCGTACATGAAAACTGGGATTTTTCATGTTTGCATTTACACGGATTACATAATGACGAAGATATGCAATGTTATTTTTTTTTTTAATATCTTAAAGAAATACCTGAATTTTTTTTTTATTATACTATAAATCTGCATTATCGGGTTTCGTCTTTTTTTTATATATCGAAAAAAAGGAACCCAGGAATTAAATATAAAAATATAAACTGATCGACCATTAATGACTGGAACATTCTAAACAAAAATTAAGCTTCCACGTAAAAAAAAAACCAAAAAAAACACGTGGTTATCGAAAAAAGAAGGATTTACATTTTTGAATTTACCGGTAAATTTACAGATAAGTGATATTTTTTTGTTGTTTTAAATTTGAGTATTTTATTTATTCATGTTTTATCTTCAATTTGTGATATATAAAACGTGGCAACCAAAATTAATTATTAAAATTCTCATAGACATTCCAAAATGGGGGGGTGAATTTATAAAACAACGTTTGTCTAAAATATTATATTTAGTTTATCGGAAAGAGCATAAAATTTTACATTCACCCTGAAAAAAACGTAACAATTGAACGAATAAAAAAATTTTGATAGATTTTTAAAGTTTAAAAATTGAAAAATATTCATCTCATAAAAATCAATTGATTTCATTACGTAACAAAATGGCTCCCAGAGCGCACGCACGCACTTTGTAAACACTGTTTTTTAAACAATGAAAAATAATATTTCTATTATTTTTCAAACAACTTAAATAGTTTATTTTGGAAGCATATTCTATAAAGAAAATAAATAACCCACTTTAGAAAGAGAAATTACGAGTTTTCTATATTTTATTCGCAGTTTTCTGTTAGGGGTGTCAAAAATTCCCCCAAAATTCTGATACTGCTAATGTTGTACACTAACGACGAACTGATACAATTTTGCTTTGTTTAAAATCAAAATAATCCTTTTGTTGTTTTTCAATTTGCAATACATTACAAGTAAACATTTCAGAAAAAAATATACCAAGAAATTACCTGGGGATTTATGTAATAATTTGAATATTTAACAAAAAAATAAAAAAAAAATTAAAAAAAATCTCTAATTAACTATCTATGAATATTAAAAGAATGGGAGCTGGAATCGAGAATCGAATCTGAATTGGAAATTTAGAATGGAATCGGTAATTGGATCGGAATCAGGGAAGAAATTGGAATCGCCCCACCACTAATATCTATAATATAAATCTGAACACCTGTGTGTGTGTCTGGTCACGAATAGGCTCCTATATGGTTGACTATTATAGAAAACTGATCACATATAATGATAGAAGATGTATCGAGACACAGGAATGGGTATGTTTGATCTGGCATAATGATGATTCATTAAAATTGTGGGATCTGCCTACGCGCCTGGTCCACAAAGTATGGACTTGACAATCAAAGTGTAGTCAGCTGGAAAGCAAGCAAACGGATTAAAGTTCGACAGGCGTGCAGTTCTAAGAAAGAAGCTTTGTTCATGGAATCTACATTTAGGTTTAGGCACAGATAAAGAGTGTGAGAAATTATTGATAGCGGTTTTGGCTAAGCGACTGTTTTTCGTGAAAGTTTGACGAGGGGAGCATAGATTGAAGCTCAGACGAGCATTTGCCATGAAAATAACGATAAAGCAGAGACAGGGTCACAACGTCTCTTCTGTGGGAAAGAGGTTGCAGAAAAGGGCACTCTCCCCCCACTGAGCTACGAAGTCTATTTTGAATTCTGTCAAGGCAGGATAAGCTGCTTCTTGTAGCTCCTGCCCAGATGTGGACACAGTACTCCATCGTTGGTCGTATCTGACTTTTTTACATGTAGAGAATTGTATCAGGAGTGAGATATCTACTGGTGCGGTTAATATCTAAGTCGATTAAAAATCTGAGTTTTAAAATCAACAAGCCCATAGGCCAATATTTGCACAGCATACCGTTTACGCGCTTCGCCAGTTATTTTAATATCTTGTTGCTCTTCTATTTATAGTAGGATTTTAATGTAAGATGCCCGAGAATTCATAACTTTCTAAAATTGTTTTCGTTTCATAAAATTTTTGTATTATCATCTTGAAATTTTTTTTTATTTATTTATTTATTTTTCACATTTTCACCCCAAACAAGGCACATTGCTACTTTGATGTAGGGGCTACTATCAGGGACATAAGCTACAGAGGTACTATGTGGGGAGTTTGGCAGCAAGATGTCGGTTCACGTTACACTTAAACTGCTGCATGTCAGTACAGTTGGGGAAGCAGGAACCCGGAAGTCTCGCGGTTCTGCGGAAGAAACTACTGGAGTAGAAAACTCTCTTACATCTAGGGATCTCTACTGTGAAGGGTGGGATTTTGCTGCTTGCCAGGTTTTTCAGGGGGTATTTACGTCGTGGGGGTACAAGTTGTTGCAGTTCGTCGGAGCATTCACCGTTAAAGTACTTGTAGAACAGACAGAGGGATGCTACATTTCGTCGATGGGACAGAGGCTGAAGCTTAGATGACAGTTCAGGACCTATCAAGTTGGCGACTCTCTTTTGAACCTTGTTTAGTAGTGAGAGACTAGTAGCAGATGTACCAGCCCAAATATGACAATAATACTCCATACGTGGACGAATGGTGGCCTTATAGAGGTACAGGATACTTTTGGGCGTCAGTAGCTTTCTAGCACAGTAGAGAGAACCTACCTTTTTCGCAGCGGTTCTGGCAATACTCTCAATGTAATTGTTCCAACTCATGTTTCCTGAGAGTGTTAGGCTAAGGAGTTTAAAAGATTTACTTTCAGATAAAAAGTCTTTGGCCATTGCTATTGGTGGTAGAGAAGGTTTCTTGTAGTTATTGAAGGAACAGGTTTAGTCTTGGAAGCATTGAATGTGACCATCTATTTTTGTCCTCATTCTACTACAAATGGGAGGTCATCCTCTAGTGTTTCTGCCATTACCTTAGATATGTGTTCATTTGTTTTCCTGTCATGTCTGTTATAGAGCGTGGTGTCATCAGCATCTATACCCATCTTACAGACAATTTTGTCAAGGAGGTCATTTATGAATATTAGGAATAATAGAGGCCCAAGTATAGACCCCCGAGGCAACCCCACATTTATATCATATTGTTTAGGTGTACGACCATCAAGGACAACCTGGATTTTTCTCTCATCTAAGAAGGATTTAATTATGTTAAGTATTTTTTGTCTAAAATTGGAGGACAGACAGTAATCTTCTTTTACTAAATGCTGGTATATGGAGCTAGTGTTGTTCAAATGCATAGTAAGTCGGTGGATGCTGCCTAAATATACAAAAACACTAATAATAACAATGATAATGATAGTACTGTAATAACAATAATATTATTACGATAGAAAGATGCGAGCATGATAAGTACTATGGTTAAGCTTAAACATGGAAAAGACAAAATATTGTAGTAAAAAATATAATAAATTTATACATTAAAATATTGCAACATTAAGACTTGATTATATAATATTATCAATTGAATTTTTTTAAAAATCTTAATGCTGCGATATTTTTAGTCATACATTTATTATATTTTTTACTAGAATATCTTGTCCTTTTCTTTTCCAGTTTTAACAGCTAGTCCTTTACTTTTCCATGTGTAAGCTTAACCAGATTACTTTTCATGCTCGTATTTTTCTATTGTAATCCATGAATTTTCCAGGCTTCCAGTAAATTCACTTGTTCTTTGTTTAATTTCAGTCATATTGTTTTTGCCCCCATAAACACATATGTAATAACAATGTACGACACTCGTATGTTTTCAATAAAATCCCCCCATTATCACCCTTTCATGCTTTTATTCTCTGTCTTTCACTTGGTACTTCTTTTTCCGCGACTGCAGTGAATTAGTAGCAACAGTATTCCCTGAAGCGACGTGGTTGCTATGGAAACCAGTCATAAAAGGCGTCGCTTACCTCCTTACAGATTTTACGATTTTGAACACCAGAATTTTTTACAATATAGTTAAGAAGGTTATCTATAAAATGTAATAATTGTTTAAAATTTATTCAAATAATATATAATAATATAGTAAGGCCGTGTATATATATATATATATATATATATATATATATATATATATATATATATATATATATACAATAAGTATTATATATATATGTATGTATATAAGTATAATTATTATTATTTTTATTATTATTACTATTATTATTATTATTATTATTATAAGGATAACGAAAAAAATTATGAACTCCTAGTAATAATTACAACAACTATAACAAAAATGGCAATCATAATTAATTAATAATTAACTAACGGGACCTGTGGAAATTCCACAGGCGACTGATTCATATGTAATGTATTAATAGTAATTGTCTGTATTTTTGAGATGAGGTGTTTTCATTGATTGAGATTGTCGAACTGACTTCCTCATCTTGGTTGTTATAGTCACAACGTTTCGGCCGTTTTGCCCTCCGGCCTTCATCAGGTGTTTTGTATCGAACTGGGGAACCGTTTGTTAGGAGTCTCGAACCCAACCCTTTATTATTATTACGGGGGTACCGTGTTCGGAATCCAGCTAGGCTCTGGGACATAGTTGCTGATTCTCTGTTTTGAATGTTACTTTTCACTGCCTTCGTTCAGGATTGAACGCAGCACCTTTGGATAACTGTAAACTATGATACTTGGGTAACTGTAAACAATAATTACAATAATATGAATAATACGAAAAATTGAAACTGCATGAATGAGGCAAAATGTCCATTAAAACAATAATGTTTACAGTCTGGAATTGCATTGCACCAATAGACAATCTAAACGTTAAATACCACCCCAACAAAACTTCTTTTACTACCCACTACTTAAGTCTACTTGAAAATAATCTCAAACCCACCATCAAATGTGAAATTCTCGAAAAGAATCCAATAATTGTAAATCTCTATATGTCACCCCCTTCAGCCGGTCGGTTGAGACGATCATCGACCTCAGAACTCTTCCACTCCAATTACGGCAGCCTGAAAACGACCCGACTCTGGCGGTTTGCAGCTCACTATTTTCGTCCTTCCAGTGACCACTGCCGGTGATAATTCTTAGCCGTTTTAATGTTGCTGATATGGGGTAGTGACAGAATTATCAGTTGATCGTCTAAATTTATACTCCGGACCTGTCATTGTGTACTCGCTTACCGGCGAACATCGCCGATAAGAGAGCCGTGGATTTTAGTGTGGTGAAAAAGGAAATAAAAACGATTCCACACACGAATAAACAATTAATCTGGGTTTATTCACAATAATAATAGTCTAATAATATTTCAGAGTTTGAAGGAAGTTGGCTGTAGCTATTTTAAAACGGTAGTTTGTGACTCGAGTTCAGATAAGTTTTTCGGCCATTGGAGATACGTGTTTTAAGTCAAAAGCCATCTCTGCCCGACTTTAACACCATCTGAATTCGCCAAAATCGAATTCTCTCTTTTTCTCTCTTCTCCCCTCCTCTCTTCTCCTTCTCTCTCCTTCTCTCTTCTCCTTCTCCTCTCTTCTCCTTCTGTTCTTTTCTCTGTGTTCGAGGAATATATACATATCCATCAATGCCCTTTAAACATCACGAGTTTGTATTTGTTTACAACAAGAAAACTTGCCTGTCATCAGCTTTCAAACCTTGTTTTCTAAAATAAACAACCGCCTGTCATTTCATCTCGAATTCTGTTTCAAAATAAACAGCCAGCTCACTCCAAACTCTGACCGTTACAACAATAAGTATCTCTTGACATACTTTTTCCTTTGTCTGTTCTAACCAAAGAGTCATTTGATCGTCCTATTTTTTCGTTCTTTTGGCTCTTTCTCTATAACGGCATATCAATCCCATAACTTAGTTACATATATTCCTCTGGCGTTCTTTGTTTGCATGAAAATTTTTAATTATTAGTTTTAGAGACAGAGACAAATTATTAAATTTTAGTAATTATTCGTTGATTGTTTGCAGAAATAATAAATCCCACCTTCTCAGCAACTTCACACCATGCTGTCGTTAATCCGCTAAATACTATTTCCCTCGAGTAGATTATCTTAACTCTAAACTTTAATCCATGATTATATATTTACTTTACTTTGGTTTTCTTGAATAAAATCACCCAACCTTTGTTAATAAAAACTATAAATGTTCTGAAAAGTAAAAAAAAAATCCATCTTATTATATTTTTCCTTCCCGCTAAACTTGACTCCAACTCTATCAATAAAAAGATGTATAAATGTTTAATAATCTCTATATCTATAAAAGTGAAAGTGTCTGTGTGTGTTTGTGTCTGTCTGTCTGTCTGTCTGTGTATATTTCCCCGACACAATAACTCTGTCAATTTTTAGTCTACAGACTCGAAACATTATATACAGGGTACTGAGATTTGGGAAAATCTTTGTAATCCGTTTACGGCCAGAAAGTTGGCTTTTAAGGGGTCAAAGTTCAACGATTTGACCTTTGAGAACTCTACCTAACTCCTCCGACAATTTTGGGTATAAACAATTGAAATTTTAGATATAGGTTCGTTGGACATGGATCTAACTTAATAACTTGATTTGACCCCAAAGCAGTAAATGTTAAGGGGTCATAATAGGTGTCAAAGTTTTAAAAAAATTGACTGCTTCGATCTGTACCAACTTACTCAGACACTTTCTGGTCTAAACATTTAAAATTTGACACAAAGGGTATCCAGAGATAGGGCAAGCTTATTAATCGGTTTGGGTCGAAAATTTAGTTACTAATATATAAATGAATGTATGTATGTATGTTTGCATGTCAGCCTAAAACTTTCGACAGAGGCGACTGCTTTTTACAAGATCAGTATCGTTTTGGATGTCGACCTTTCAAGCGACAAATATCGAAAAATTTGCTAAAACATTAATATCTTCACCTTCAACTGGACACTTTTTGACAGGGGGGTCGCTTTTTTCGCTGATATTTTTTACAGTCATCTTCTCCTTTCGATTGTCTAGCCTTTATTTAAACCTATGTCTCTTCCGGTTTGTCGGTGGTCGTAACAGCAAATACGTCAGTTTTTTCCCCCGTTCTTTTCCTCCTTTGCGGTACGGGTTCGAGCCTACCTTCCTATGACCACTTTTTTTGCTCAACATACACCTCCAAACACCCGGGCAACGCTGAGCACCCATGCTAGTGTATAAATAAATGTATAAATGTTACCTTTTCATTTATTACTCTTGATAATTATAAATCTATTATTTGATAAGTCTATAATTTTTTTTTCCGATTATTTTATAAAAGACTTTATATTATTTTTTTTGAGGCATCTTAAATAGGACGCATCTTAAATAGGACGCATCTTGACTATATCTGTCCTCTACCACTGCTACCGTCGCCGAGTTTTGTAGACACTTTGACCCGTTCCTAACTTTGGTGACTTACGCTAGCCACACTTGTTTTCCCTTTCAGCGCCTTTTTATGACACGCAGAAACTATACACGTCCGTTATTTTATCCTTTCCGTCCTCCTCTTACTTTGTCATATTTTCCCCTTTTTTTATCCCTTCTAACAAACAACTTCTTCACATCCTCAATCCCATTTCTTTCCTTCTATCTTTTATTTCTAAATTCTAATTCTAATTTTAATTTATATAAATATACGTTTTCTCTACCCCCACTCCTTCCTCTCCTTCCTTTCTATCTCCTCCCTCTCTCCCCTCTCTATCCATTACTCCAACTCTAGGTTTTTAATATCTGTATGTAATCAAAAGCTTTTCTTATAATTTATTTTGGCTTAAATTGTCTGATGATATGGGCTAGATAATTTGTTTATCCCGTCTATAGAGACAAGCTGGTAATGATTTTAGCAAATACTCGCGAGGTTGCAATAATAAGAACATATTTAGCTCTACTAACGTATCGATCACTTTTCCCCTGTTTTGTACCAAATATGTACGGGCCTTTTTTAAGTCTCACACAAAACGCACATTCATATTTCAAGCTGTCATATACACACGCGCACACAAACATACGCGCCCACGTCCACACATGTACACATATTCACGTTCGCGTACATACACTCACATTCACGTATATATACACACACGCTTACGTATACACATGTACTCATACACGCACACATGGACGACGTCACTTCCGCTTTCTAAGGAAATACACATGCCCAAAAGACACTCCAAAAACTAGTATAAAACAAGGAGACAAGCTGTTTCTAATCCTCTTTTTAGGACTAGCTCTCGGCTAGAGAGGTTGGGCTAACCAACCGCCTCCCCTTTGGGAGGCGCACGCTCGCGCGTCGTAACACCCCTGCGATGGGGCACAAGCTAAAGACTGTATGTATACATTCTCACTCTTTCTTTCTCCATCTACTACTGGTCACTAAGAACACCTTCGCGTAGCTGACTACTAACTAATGACAACTCTAATATCCTCTTCTTTGTCTATACGCTGGATTCTCATTTCCACTACAACACTCACTTCAATTCCACGTGCGAACAAACGATAGTGACCCGAACTTGAGATGAAAACATATTTCCTATTCCTTGCTACAACACCAGTCCTGCAACGAACATTGGTTACATACGCGCGGACATGTTATAACTAAAACGTTCATTCCTTTCAACAGCAAATAAACGACGTTTATCTTATCCATCAATTGAGTCTTTGTTTCCTTCAATTCCATTCGTTTCATTATTCTTTTGTAACGGGATTGGGGTATTTATATATCCTAGTCCCCTACAAATATACCTCTTAATATATATATATATGTATATATATATATATATATATATATATATATATATATATAGATATAGATATAGATATACATGTATATATATATGCATACGTATATATATATATATATATATATATATATATATGTGTGTGTATATATATATATATATATATATATATATATATATATATATATATATATATATATATATATATATATATATATATAAAAGAAGAAAGGAGGAAAGTGAGTACAAATGCCGGCATATTCGTCATCTCTTATTCTCTTTCTATTCATTTGAAAAAAAAAAAAAGAAATTCTGTTTCAATATTTTTTCCGATTCGTTCGTTTTAGTTTTCTTTTGCTATTTTTTTTTTTCAGGCATCTTTATATCAATGGAGTAGTCTACAATATTTAACAACAAACGGCGTGTATGGGAAAGTCACACAGAAAAAAACATCTGAGAGTAATACTGCCCAGAAAAAAACAAAAAAGATGAACATTATGACGTCACTGACAAGCGCGTTTAAATTGGCATTTGGCAACAGAGTGTTAAGTCAAAGTCACTCGACCGAAAGCTATAAGCAATGGCACATAAGGAGGTGGCCTTTTCAAGGTGGATACGGACGCGGATTGACGACTCGGCGTGTTGCGTGAAAAACTGTATTTAGTATCACGTACGTTCACTGTTTATGCTGTTTACTTTTACGTGCTTTCTTCTCTCGGTAGGTGATTTTACTAAAAGTTGGTTGGTTGGTTGGTTGTTTTTGTTTTACGGCATATCAACCCTTTTCGGATTATTTAATGCCGAATCCAAAGATTTAGAAGAAAAATTTTTTTAATAGAATATATTTGTTGTTTTCACGTCGGTTTCTATTCAACCCATAGTTGGGACCCTAACAGGTACTACTACTCCAGGTCAGAGTGGACCTGGGAGCAATGGTAATTAAAGGGTGGCTCCACACTCCCCAAAGCCCACAAGCTGGGGCCTCACCACTGGATATAGTTTAAGGTCATATCCATGACCCCCATTGAGGGACTTTTACTCTCTGCAGGGGGACAGTCGGCGTATTCTAATGCCCCACCGACAGGGCCATTTACAAAAAGTAAAATCAAAGCTATATATAAAAAAACATAAACAAATGTAAATAACAGAATCTACAATATGTAAAAAAAGGGGGTAATCATAGAAAAATAAAGGCTGATAAAACTAACTTTAGTATAATATATTTAATAAACAATTACAATAAATGCACTAAATATTATATTTAAAAGACCGCTAGGCGAATGGAAAAGATACCCTGAAAATTCGGAAAACAGAATAACTGTATCGTGATCAATCAGATGTGCTTCAATAATGACTTACTGCTAATATATATATATATATATATATATATATATATATATATATATATATATATATATATATATATATATGTATATATATATAGTTAGCCAGTAGAGTTTAGTTTCCTAGAAGTAAATCCAATGAAACAACATGTGTCTACCAAAGAGTGCTCAATGAGTAAACAGAGCAGGTATATGAAATTTATTTACACAAACATTGATGGCTACATATGTGCATACATGTTTCTGTAATCACCTGCGTTGGGGGATTACGTCTTCAGGTCAAGAATTATGAGTTCTCGACGATACTTCTTGGTCTGAAGACGCAATCCCCCAACGCGGGTGATTACAGAAACATGTATGCACATATGTAGCCATCAATGTTTGTATAAATAAATTTCATATATATATATATATATATATATATATATATATATATATATATATATATATATATATATATATATAATCTTTAGTTGTGCTCACTCACTATTTCATTTAAAGATCTAGGAGACTGTTAATGTTCAGTTAAGAAGGCCTTCTCTCTGTAAATAGAAGTAATACCTCTTATGTTTGAGCGTGATTAGTTTCTAGGATCTTCGAGTAATATAACGTTGTTGTATTTCCATCGCACGTAACGTTATTTTTATTTGTACATAATTTCGATTCCCATTCATGTTTTTTTCTTCTCTCAAATCCCTCGATACAGCTGTGATAAAGTGAGGGCGAAACCGGTCAGCCGACTCCCCCATTTTTCCCCCTTTTATTCTCTTCACACCGTTAACTTTATTTTAAACGTTGACCTTATTTTAACGTATTAATCATGAATTTTCGTCATCCTTTCATGATTGCAATATATATATATATATATATATGATGATTGCAACGTCTTGTAAGACGAGTGCCACTCCCTCAGACACTTAAAGTCCATGAACCCAAAAATGACTTTTTTTTTAGTCCTACTGGTGAATTCACATGCTCAAGCAGGTATGACACTGAAGACGGTCATTGAGATCAATTATTACATGAGTCCAGCATTTCAAGCCTCTACACGACACAACTTTCCATCGCCACAGGACCATTTTTATAGACAAATGCCTGAGGAAGTATCTATACACAGATGATCTTACAGAGTTTTAGATTTGTACGACAGCTAAGTCTCTCTCTCGGTTCAAAATGTTGAGATCCAGCAACAAGCAAGAGCAAGATAGCCAGCAACGAGTTAAACTGCAGACCAGCTTAATACGGGTACTGGTCTCCCGCTTTATGGTTTTTTAAATCAGAGATTTGCTTCTCCTAAAAAAGTTGCCTTCACCACGGCTTACGGGAGCCCTCTCCACCCAACACACATATACATACACACAAACACTTATGGTGCTAGTCGGCCGTTGACCCTGAAAAGGGGTTCATCCGCCTTTTGGAAGGTCTTGTATTTAATTCTTCAGGGAGACTAGCCACCCTCCTCACCAAACAAGTCTGGTGGAGGAATCAGTTTAGTCTTCGGTGACCCAACCATGAGGCAGGTAATACTTGGTTACATGGTACCAGTAGCATATGTCATGACTTGATACACACACGCACACACACACACACATACATATATATATATATATATATATATATATATATATATATAGATAGATAGATAGATAGATAGATAGATAGATAGATAGATATAGATATCGATATGTATGTACGGCAAAATCACGTTGACACACTGGTTCTCGCCAGATCACCGACGTTAAACAACGTTGAGCCTGGCCAGTACCGGATGGGTGACCATTTGGGAAGGCTAAGCGCTGTATGTTCCTTCTGGGAAGGTTGGGAGTGGAGCCAGCGCCCTTACCCTGTAAAAAGAACTCAGTCGCTACAAAAGCATCTACAAAGCTTTAGATGGCCGATGCCTCTTAGGGGTTAAAGGCTATATATATATATATATATATATATATATATATATATATATATATATATATATATATATATATATATATATATGGGGGGTATTAGCAGCAAGTCATTATTGAAGCATATCTCATTGAACACGATACAGTTATTCTATTTTTTTTTTCGATTTTTCTGGATGTCTTCGGTCTTTTTAATTTCAGTTGGCATGTTGTATAATATGGCGCCCAAAAGTTGTTGTGCAGCCATATTCTTATCAAGCGCTATCTATAGGTGCATCCGATTATCATCGGGAGCTATTGTTGTTGTTATCTTTGTATTTATCATTATTATTATTATTATTATTATTATTATTATTATTATTATTGGTTATAAATGTGGGTGCACAATGGTTAGGGGTGAATTATTTTATTTTTAATTTCGATGTTCCTATTTTATAGTTTATTTATTTAGTTTCATGTTAGTTATTAAATACAGTTAATATATTTGGCCTGGTGTTAAATGAGATCTGGTTAAAAAAAGGGGCTGTAGTATTTTTTTTATAAGTATGGCTTTTAGTAATTTTAGTCATCGTGTGCATTGTTAAGGTATCGAATTTCAGTATTGTTAGTTAAGATATTTCTAATGTTGGACGACTGTAGGTTTTTATCATGGGATGTTAGGTGTTGTTTTATGGCACTATTGTCAGCTAAATGATAAATTAGTCGTCGGAAAGTGTTACTGTTGTGTGACCTATGTATGCGTTGTATGAATTTTTAGAGTAGATTCCGAGACATTCATACACTACATTAGTTTGGCTTATTGTGATGTTAGTATTGTTCTTGTTTTTAATTATTAAATTGGGGGTTTTAAATTTAGTATAATATATTATTAGTTTGCTCTTTTTAATTAGGCTTGTTATTATTTTTTTCATCTTTTTTGTAGTTAGTGTGTAATTGATTTTTATAGTATACTTTGATAGTGTCGTTCTTTTTTAGGGTTAGAGTTTGTTTTTATTGCGGAGCGAGTTTAAATAGAGTCTTATGTGTTTGTCGACACTTTTATTGGGGAATGTTATTGTTTATTAGGGTTGGTTTTATGTAAGTTCTTTGTAAAATATTTGTCGGGTTGATGCTATATTGTATGAGTGGTGAATCAAATTTTTTTATAAGGGCTGTTTTATATTTTTCTGGGCATTTTCAGGAATATTGCATTATTGTTGGTAGTTTTTGTTGTATGTTGAGGTTGTGTATTTAATGGGTTTGCTTGAATCTACTGACACGAGAAATTGGTCAGAAACATTAATTCCTTCACCCTCAACTGGGTAATTTTCTACAGGGAGGGGTAGCAAAACATTGCTCCTTAATAACAATTTAGCCAAACACGCATACGCAAAAACATTCTTTCTTGAATTGTTTAAATATAAAAAAAAAACGATCTAAATTCGCTCACGCGGTCATAAACGAGTCCGTATAGTAGCAGCGTCGTTATGTTAAGATTGCACGTTCAAGCCTAGATATCAGATTTTTTTTTTTCGATTTTAAAAGTTTTAATATTGAAACAGGGTTATTTATGCCATTTTTTCGTTCTTTTTTTTTTTTTAATTATTTTTCCATCACGTTCAGTTTTTTTCCATCACGTTCATTTTTTTTTTCCATCACGTTCAGTTTTTTAAAATTTTTCAATCACGTTCGCTGTTTTTTTTATTTTTCCATCACGTTAGTTGTTTTTTTTTATTTTTCCATCACGTTCGTTGTTTTTTTTATTTTTCCATCACGTTCGCTGTTTTTTTTTTATTTTTCCATCACGTTCGTTGTTTTTTTTTATTTTTCCATCACGTTTTTTTTATTTTTTTATTTTTCCATCACGTTCTTGTTTTTTTTATTTTTCCATCACGTTCGTTGTGTTTTTTATTTTTCCATCACGTTCGTTGTTTTTTTTTTTTTTTTTCCATCACGTTCGTTGTTTTTTTTTCCATCACGTTCGTTGTTTTTTTTTTATTTTTCCATCACGTTCGTTGTTTTATTTCCGATTTTTTAAAGAATTTTTAACATTGTTCGCTTATTCTTTATTTTGCATCACGTTCGCTGCTTTTTAATAGTATTTAAACAAGGATGTTTTGATTTACCCCCCCCCACACACACACACCTCCAAACACCCGGGCAACGCCGAGTACCCCGGCTAGCATATACAAAAGGGGCATTGTTTCACAAACAGATTTGAAAACGAACTTTTTTTATATATAATATTTATTCCAAAAGAATTAATATTCAGGAGGTTGCCTCATCTGCATATTACATAAAAAAAATCCGTTTTAATAATTAATTCTAACATTTTAATGTGAATTCGTAATAGAATTTCTTCAAGCATTCTATATAGAAATATAACACAAAGTTATTTAATTTATTCTAAATCTAATTTACATTTAATTTATTTTACATTATTATTACTGTTATTATTATTGTTATTATTTATATTATTATTATTGTTGTTGTTGTTATTGTTATTATTATTATTATTATTATTATTATTGTTGTTGTTATTATTATTGTTATTGTTATTATTGTTATTATTGTTATGACTATTATTGTTGTTTTTATTATTATTGTTGTTTTTATTATTATTGTTGTTATTATTATTATTGTTTTTATTATTATTATTATTATTGTTAATATTATTGTTATTATTGTTGTTAATATTATCATTATTGTTAATATTATTATTATTGTTATTATCATTGTTATTATTATTGTTATTATTATTATTGTTATTATTATTGTTATTATTATTGTTATTATTATTTTTGTTATTATTGTTACGACTATTATTGTTGTTTTTATTATTATTGTTATTATTATTGTTTTTTTTATTATTATTGTTTTTATTATTATTATTAATGTTTTTATTATTATTATTATTATTAATATTATTATTATTGTTAATATAATTATTGTTATTGTTATTGTTATTATTATTATTATTATTATTATTATTATTATTATTATTATTATTATTATTATTGTTATTGGCTCACCTGCAGCTTTCACACGAGTCAGCAAACGATCTGATTGGAGACCTGTGGTGTTCTCTGGAAGCTGAGTGACAACAAGTCTCCCCAGATGTCCAGCTCTCCCCTCCTCCTTCGATAGCATTTGCAAATAAATTTGCATCATCACAACAGCCTCTTACCATTGATTTCTCGCTGGCAGTGACCATTAGTTTATACTGGAATTTGAGTGGTACTAAGCCTCCCCAAGATCCCAGTTCTCTTCGCACTTGTCGAGTGTAGGTCTGGCCAGTGCTCTCCCTCCTCGGTCTTTCCATCCTCTTTGACTCTTCTCGGCTCTTTGTTATCACTTTTTATTGGGGGGGGGGAACGGTGATGAAACAATGGAGAGATGCATGGGGGGGTAGAACATGTAGATCTGCAGCTTCAGTGTTCTTCATTCCCTGTAAGG